>NC_089813.1:25641505-25972005 GCF_029633855.1 Hoplias malabaricus | reverse complement strand
TGTCTATATTTAGAATCAGTTGCACCACATCAGCTGCAAATGATTAGACCATCATTAAAGAGGACATTGGAGGAGGCTCTTATTTAAACCTGAGACAGTAGTCTGATTTGCCTTTGGCTGCTGAAGTGAGTGGTATCACTATGCCGAGATCTAAAGAGATCTCTGAGGCCTTCAGAAAGGTTATAGATGTATATGAGTCTGGGAATGGAGGTAAAAAGATCTCAAACCAATTGTAAATTATTTTTCTGAACAGAATGGCTGATTTCTAATTGGAAAACATTTAAACCACCAACATGGTCAGGGTAGGCCATCCTCACAAGTTCAGTCCAAGAGCAGAGTGCAAGATGCATAAAGAAGTCTCCAACAATCCTAAAATATCATCACGGGACCTACAAGTGGCTCTTGCCACAGTTGATGTCAAAGTACATGCATCTAACATCAGGAAACGACTTTGGTGCTGCGTTGCTGGAGCAGGTCCTGGCAAGCTCTCCATCATAGAATCTACTATGAGTTCTTCACTGTATGAGAGGGTGCTTGAGGAAAATGTGAGACTATCTTTCCAAAAACTGAAGCTGAAGTGGACCCTGCAACATGACCATGAGCCAAAACATTCCAGTAAATTCACAAGGAATGGCTCAAAAGTAAGAAATGGAGAGTTCTGGAATGGCCAAATCAGAGCCCAGATCTTAATCCTACTGAGATGCTGTGGGGTGATCTGTGCATTCAAGAAACCCCTCAAATATCACACAGCTGAAAGAATTCTGCATTGAGGAGTGAGAAAAATCACCTCCCAGTTGACATCGGAGACTGGTAGATGGTTACAGGAAACGTCTAATTGAAGTTATTTCAGCCGAAAGGGGAAAAACAGCTATTAGGGCATAGGGTGTCCTAACTTTTTCAAGAAATGTACAGTTTTGTTCATTACATTTTATGTTTAAAAATAATTTCTTCAATTTTATTTATTTAGTTATAATCTCTCAGCATTCTTCAAATGAAGCTCAAATGTTTAAATATGTTCAAAAAGAAAAAGGTTATCATGGAGTGTTCTAACATTTATTTCAGAAATGAAAGCGAAAACGACATATCTGAATACCCCATCAAGTAATGGGTGAGGGGGCATATCTTTTATCTGGAATATGGCCGCCACCTTGGTGTTAAAACATATGAACAACGAATTGTCTCAGGAATCAATCACCACAATCACACTTGCATTATCTCTTGTGGTTCAAAAGTAATCAACAAAGAAATTTAAAAAAAATGCTGTTGTTCGTTACAGGCTTAACCACACCTTAAATGCTCAGCACTACCATGCTACGGGAAACAATGTTCCCATCCATTCTGACTGATATATTTTTTAAATATGGAGCATTTACTGACCCAGAGCCATTTACACACCATTTCATTGTCATTTTAGCTAATTATTATTATCATTACTATGAGAAAATTACACATATTGTATTATGAGACATTCATAATGTTATGGTTGACTGGTGTATACACACACACACACACACACACACACACACACACACACACACACACACAAAGCAAGTGTTATGTCAGCTTGATTAGACAGATGTTCAAGCATAATAGACTATTTTTAGGTGGCGGGCCCATGTGAAATGCTTTCTTTAAATAAACATTATTGCCTTTTTATTAATGAACACTCAGAAATTCCATCTCATACTAATTTCAGAAAAGAGATACTGGAAATGTGCATTCACCAGATGCAATGTCAGAACCTAAGATTAAACTACGAGTACAACGCTAAAGAGGAACAAAAACCTTTAAAAGCATGTCTGGTTTTTGAGAGGTCTGAACTTGTTAAAAATGAAAACAAAAGTGTTTCAGACTCACCATGCTACTCCTTATGTAATCAATGGCCTTCTTGCAGTCTATCCCTGACCAGTCGTCCAGAATGTAGCTGATACAGGCGGCACAGTACACAAACCTCATGTCATTCTCACTTCCCTCGGGCACAGCATAGAAACTGCACAGCAGATAAAACAGACACCACTAACTCAGTAGATATCAACAACACTCTGACGCAGGCTTTGATTCATGGCTCTATTTTAAAACAGTCTGCAATATTGCAGGATATTAGGTCAGTCAGTCAATAAATAGAAATAATATTGCAACTGAACGGGTAGCATATCAAAGACACAGAAGTTGGCTTTGTGGTAACTGCGGTAAAACTGTAGGTCAGACAGAACATGGGGTGACGTGACATCACCCGTTACAAGTGTTGTAGTCATCGCCTTAGAAAACGCCAAGTAGCTTGAAAGGGATTCTTTGTGCTTGTGTTCAGTGGATACAAATACAGTCAGGCACTGAGGGTACAGAGGTTTTCTATAACTCTCAATCAGGGACTCAATCTGGACTTATAGAAGACTCCTCCTTTTTCATGTGTAAGCACAAATAACCACAACTTTTCCCATCAAGTAATAAATGAGATATAATATTCTATTCAAATTACACGTATTTGACAGTGACAGTGGCTGTAACAGGTCTATGCATACAGAAAACCACAAGGAATTACATACCTGCCGTCTTCCAGTTGCAGGGCCTTTAGGCCTGCCAGGCAAGCCTCTTTATTGACCCGACTCAGGTCATCTCCCAGAATAATGAGACACGCTAGACCAGTGTATGTCATGGCCACATGGCCACTGTCATAGGGGTGAGGAAATCCAGGGCCCTGTGGAAAGCACAAAGATATGCATACACAAATACTAAATAAATAAATAAATAAATCTGAAATCCTGTTCTGTTTTTATCTTTTGTTAGTAAATAATGCAACCACAGTGCTTTGGCCTGGTCATAATTTGTATACGAAGAGAACACTATTAGCTGTGAAAACGTATATCGAAACTGTAGTTAATAAACAAGACAGTTGGACTAATAGCTCATATAACTATTTGACATCTAAGCCATGCGTTTCATCCCTCTTCATTTAGCCTCACAGTGTTTTATGTTTGTGCTGTTTTTTTCCTTGGTCTCTCTTAGAAAAAACACACACGCACACACACATCCTTGACAGTAAATCTAAGGAAAACAAGGAGGACTGTGTTCCTAAACGATTTATATGTTGTGCTCCGTAAGGCAACCCCTTGTCCAGGAGATATTGTGCTCCAAAAAATATTAAACAATTTGTCAATAAAGTTCCTGAATTACTGAAAGTAATAAATGCATTTCAGTTGTAAGTTTGTCCACTGTTGTCCATAAACAAATTTGTTATTTTAAATAGGAAAATGTATATTTAAGGTGGGCGGCGGCGTTGGTGCAGCAGGTAGTGTCGCAGTCACACAGCTGCAGGGACCTAGAGGTTGTGGGTTCGAGTCCTGCTCCGGGTGACTGTCTGTGAGGAGTTGGTGTGTTCTCCCCATGTCCGTGTGGGTTTCCTCCGGGTGACTGTCTGTGAGGAGTTTGGTGTGTTCTCCCCGTGTCCGCGTGGGTTTCCTCCGGGTGACTGTCTGTGGGGAGTGTGGTGTGTTCTCCCCGTGTCCGCGTGGGTTTCCTCCGGGTGACTGTCTGTGAGGAGTTTGGTGTGTTCTCCCCGTGTCCGCGTGGGTTTCCTCCGGGTGACTGTGTGAGGAGTGTGGTGTGTTCTCCCCGTGTCCGCATGGGTTTCCTCCGGGTGACTGTCTGTGGGGAGTGTGGGTTTCCTCCGGGTGACTGTCTGTGAGAAGTTTGGTGTGTTCTCCCCGTGTCCGCGTGGGTTTCCTCCGGGTGACTGTCTGTGAGGAGTTTGGTGTGTTGTCCCCGTGTCCGCGTGGGTTTCCTCCGGGTGACTGTCTGTGAGGAGTTTGGTGTGTTGTCCCCGTGTCCGCGTGGGTTTCCTCCGGGTGACTGTCTGTGAGGAGTTTGGTGTGTTCTCCCCGTGTCCGCGTGGGTTTCCTCCGGGTGACTGTCTGTGAGGAGTTTGGTGTGTTGTCCCCGTGTCCGCGTGGGTTTCCTCCGGGTGACTGTCTGTGAGGAGTTTGGTGTGTTGTCCCCGTGTCCGCGTGGGTTTCCTCCCGGTGACTGTCTGTGAGGAGTTTGGTGTTTTCCCCCCGTGTCCGCGTGGGTTTCCTCCGGGTGACTGTCTGTGAGGAGTTTGGTGTTTTCCCCCCGTGTCCGCGTGGGTTTCCTCCGGGTGACTGTCTGTGAGGAGTTTGGTGTGTTCTCCCCGTGTCCGCGAGGGTTTCCTCCGGGTGACTGTCTGTGAGGAGTTTGGTGTGTTCTCCCCGTGTCCGCGTGGGTTTCCTCCCGGTGACTGTCTGTGAGGAGTTTGGTGTTTTCCCCCCGTGTCCGCGTGGGTTTCCTCCGGGTGACTGTCTGTGAGGAGTTTGGTGTGTTCTCCCCGTGTCCGCGTGGGTTTCCTCCGGGTGACTGTCTGTGAGGAGTTTGGTGTGTTTTCCCCGTGTCCGCGTGGGTTTCCTCCGGGTGACTGTCTGTGAGGAGTTTGGTGTGTTCTCCCCGTGTCCGCGTGGGTTTCCTCCGGGTGACTGTCTGTGAGGAGTTTGGTGTGTTCTCCCCGTGTCCGCGTGGGTTTCCTCCGGGTGACTGTCTGTGAGGAGTTTGGTGTGTTCTCCCCGTGTCCGCGTGGGTTTCCTCCGGGTGACTGTCTGTGAGGAGTTTGGTGTGTTCTCCCCGTGTCCGCGTGGGTTTCCTCCGGGTGACTGTCTGTGAGGAGTTTGGTGTGTTCTCCCCGTGTCCGCGTGGGTTTCCTCCGGGTGACTGTCTGTGGGGAGTTTGGTGTGTTCTCCCCGTGTCCGCGTGGGTTTCCTCCGGGTGACTGTCTGTGGGGAGTGTGGTGTGTTCTCCCCGTGTCCGCGTGGGTTTCCTCCAGGTGACTGTCTGTGGGGAGTGTGGTGTGTTCTCCCCGTGTCCGCGTGGGTTTCCTCCGGGTGACTGTCTGTGGGGAGTGTGGTGTGTTCTCCCCGTGGGTTTCCTCCGGGTGACTGTCTGTGAGGAGTTTGGTGTGTTCTCTCTGTGTCCGCGTGGGTTTCCTCCGGGTGACTGTCTGTGAGGAGTTTGGTGTGTTCTCCCCGTGTCCGCGTGGGTTTCCTCCAGGTGACTGTCTGTGAAGAGTTTGGTGTGTTCTCTCTGTGTCCGCATGGGTTTCCTCCAGGTGCTCCGGTTTCCTCCCACAGTCCAAAAACACAGTAGGTGATAGGTGGAGTGTGTGTGTGTGTGTATTGCCCTGTGAAGGACTGGTGCCCCCTCCAGGGTGTGTTCCTGGGTGGGAACCGGACCCACCGTGACCCTGAACTGGATAAGCGCTTACAGACAATGAAATAATTAATTAATTAACTAACTATTTATGGTTCAAATAAGGTTAAAACATTTAATTAAACATTTGATGCCTGCAACACTTAACTACACTTAATAATCAGCTGAGGACTTAAGACACTAACTGCTTAAAAGCAGAGAATTTTCAGCCATTATTATTAGACTTCATCTGCGCACTTATGCAGATTGTACTATCATATTTTGCACTTCATAATACACCATGGGTTTTCAGTCGGAGACAGCTCTGGATCACAAGCAGGCCAATCCAGCACTCTCTACACAGCTTTGCGCTTTTAACATGTGTAAAATGTCACTTGGCAGTGGCATGCTAAAAAAAGCAATGACGTCCCTGAAAAAGACATGAGGGCAACATATGCTGCTCCCAGATGTGTACATATGTTACAGCATTAATAAAGCTTGCACAGATGTGCAGCCTTCTGATAAGACATCCCCATACCACAGACACCCCCTTTGAACTTCATGATGATAACAATTTGCATGACCCTTTATTTCTTGGGCCTGGAGAACATGAGTTCCACTGTGCATCAGTCAATTTCAAAGAAGCTCAAGCCCAAACAAGTCTGCAGGGTTTCTGGGCATTGTTGACATTTGCTTTCTATTGTGCACAGTACAGTTTTAAAATGAATTTGTGAAAGTAGAAACAGACATTGTTTACAGAAAACAGTTTTTCTAGTAATCCTTGAGGTGATAGTCATCACAGGAGCATGTTTTTGAGGGAGTGCTGTTCGGGATATTGAAGGTAACCAGCATTCGGTTGTGGTTTCTTTTTGCTCTTCATGCACAGTTAAATCTCCAGAATCTTCAGTGATGATATTATGCATCACAAAGCATGACATAACCAGAATAATTACAATTCTTCAAAAAGATTCACCAAAGATTATTCATGGATGAATATGGTGCCAAATTGGCAATCTTCAACCAATCCAGGCTCACACAGGCCTTACCCAAATTCTTCTTATAAAACAGAGCATGACAGCGCAACAAGTTTAAGCGGTCTTAACACAGACCTAGTTTTACATTGCACCCTCATTCTGTAGCAGCTATCAATTTCAGATTTACATTTACATAATACAGTGAAGGTGATCATATAAAACATTGGAACTTTAGTATATTTACGTAAATCATTTCTTTATTGTACAGTAAACAATAAAATATAACAATGTGTTAATATAGCAGAGGAATATCTTTAATATGCTTTAAGCACTAAAAAATTAAGCCAGAAGAGAAATGTTGATCTCCAGGGTAATAGCTTTTTCAAACAGATTAAGAACTATGAAAATATTGCATACTGGAACTTGTGGCTATGTACCAACCTTTGAGGTGTTGTATGGAACTCCAATGTGTGATGATCCTCGGAACCCACATCGGCCAAGGTTAGACCCTGATAACATCGAGAGCAAAACACAAATATATTTCATGATGAACGTCAATATTTAGATTTAAAAAAAAATAACAACAACACTGCCATCTAGTGGTATTCACGTTTGTCTAATGTTGCTCCTTCAGCGTAACCTACACAGTTTAAAACCTGGTGCCTCATTTGAAAAATGTCCATATGCAGAGATTTAATCTTAAAAGGCTCATAAGTGAAAATACATTTTTAAATCAGCACTGTTCAATCAGCAGCTTATGTATAAAATCGGAGTAGATATATTGAAGTAATTATGAATCAGATAAATTAATGGCAGAAATCAGTGTTTTATAACCATTTCAGAGGGCAGCTCATAAACATTTTTGATTTGTTCAGCTCTGTAACAATCACAGTATGCAAATTAAAGAGTCCATGTCCTTGCCCTTGTCCCCTGTCTCCTCTTGCAGCATCCATACTAGGGGACAGAGGCCATTTACACATTTTCTCCCTGCATTCCACTACACCAGATTGGTCTCCTTGACATGTGAGTGTTTCTCTGTCATTGCAGAAATGAAACAAGAAACGCAGCAGAGCCAGACAACTGTCTATAGTGCCCCTTGCAATGGCCACTTCCACTTGAGGGCATTTTTCAAAGTTCAACCTGAGGTAGAGTCAGCTGAAGCTAGGGGGTGTTGTTACACTTTAACAACAAATTTAGGGTGAAATCCAAGTACATTTTGTAGAAAGATGCCCACCTCTCAGTACATATTAACTTCTTTACTATATTTCATTTTGTCAGTGTCCAATGAAAAACAAATATCTCCAAAACAGTAACTTTACAGGAGAAGGAAAAAGAAACGTGCATTTCTATTGATCCATTCATCAGGAACTTTTCACACAATTTGGAGGATAGCTGTGGTGTTGAAATAATAAACTGTAAAGAATTCACAAAAATAAATATGCATGATTTATAGTCAGTGGTCTGTTCTGGGTATCACACACATTATTACAGAAATATATAATTATCAGACCATTCATAATTTTAATTATATTTTATAAAAGCTTGAGCTTGAGTAACTTCAGAACTGTACAGTGTCAGTAAAAAAGACAGTAAAACAAAGCCAATATAGCAATACCTCACCACTACTATCATTTTTATCTCTGTATTTTAATTGTCTTCTTTCATCTTGTAATTATTGTTGTTCATATAGTTGCAAAACACCTTGAATTACAAGTGAGTTTGGAATAGACCTACACAGAGAAACAAGACTTACTGTCCTCCGTGGGAAGAACCTGTAAAGAGTAAATCCACTCAATCAAACCGGGCTTGTCCACTACATCCAAGGCATCAAGAACATCGAGCCCAGACAAGGCGAAAAAGACTATAGTCAACCTAGATACACACAGAGAAGACACAGTAAACAGACTTCTACTGACTTTCCACAATACACAGCAATAACAAGAAAAAAAGTAATGCACAACCAACACAAAACCCGGGGGTTTCCACAAGCAGTAGTTTTTTTTCACTTGGCAAAAATAATATATAAATACTGCTGAGCACTGTTCTATAGGAATGTGCCTTAGCTCTTTTCCTGTTGGACAGGCTCGACTTTGGGCTCGAGTTAGACCTTGGGTTAGCTTTGTAGAATGTCAATAAGTGGTAAACACAAAAGACTGAATGCTTTATACAGAGAAAACAATAAGGTTATTATGTTGGAAAAAGCTTGTAATGCTTTTTTCTCACAGTTAATGATCGTTTCCTCTCAGCGAGTAACGGACGTTTGTATTGAGACTCAGCTACAGACTAAGGCACTAATAAATGTATGCAGAGATATATTTCAGTGTTCTCCTAGATGAAAGATGAACTTATAATGTCTGTGAAAACCTTTATTCTCTAAAATCTGTATGAATGAAAGGGATATGCTGTTAGCTCGACAGCTACTGTTGACTACTAGCATTGCCACAAAACATAGCTACATTTCCAGGCAAACAGGAGCTTTAATTCCGCTAAATACCTGCTGGTTTCATAAGAGGAATATCTCTCCGGTAACACTTGGAGGCACCTCTGGAAAAACCGCACATGCCTGTCTTTTAAAAAATAAATCTGATCAAAATCATCCGCTGGATTCTCCTCCTCCGCCATCTTTAACGCCGCCGACTCTCCTTCTCCAGAGACCAGAAAATACCCGACAAAGTTAAAGTCCTCTTGTACATTATACAATGCGGCTTGCATACATGTATACATACACCCTTAAAAACATTATATATATCCTTCGTTTAAATCAGGTGTTAACATAACCGTGTTGTTTTTTTATACGCGAAAAAATATAGAATGTAAATAGAATTTTTCTCTTGCTTGATCTAGGATCAATAAAATCATCTGCAGTGTCTCAGTCTCTAACAGACAGATAAAGCAGAGTTGTGAGATTAGAGTTGGAGATAGAGGCGGAGAATAATTATTCATTCATATCTACCACCACTGAATGGATTGTAAATGCAATTGAGCGTAAGGCGTTTTTTCTTCTTCTTTGTAAATAACTTCTAAATAAGCCATTTTGATTAACAGAGATTACTTCTGAGGGGTTTAATAAATGATGGGAAGGAGGGCATTAATAATGTTCTAATTGTGGCCTTGCCAAAATACTGCAGATATTAAAATAAGGGAATACATTTTAGGGGAACAGTTTATTAAACTGATTTTTTTTTTGTTGGTGCTAGTTCTATATAAAACCCATTTCATTAGAATCTGTCGATTTCTCACAATTCTGTCATCCAAACTCCTGTTTACGCCCATTTACAGTTCTCTGAAATGCATTTAATTACTTTCCCATTTTGTAAACTTGCACCAGATTTTTTGACATAAACAACCTTGTGAGACATGTGAACAACCTTTTTTTTGTTTTTGGAAAAACACAAATATTTGGTATCAGATCATTTTTCCCTAATAAAAAAATGGGTAAATATTTTTTTTTTCTTAAGTGTGGTGATTTCATACCTCTAAAAATGAGACTTAGATAAAATTGTTACAATGCCTGCTTGGAACATTTCTTTGCAATAGATTTGATTTATGAACTTGACCTAAACCCTTTCTTTAATCCATTTATGGCAGAAAGGTACATGCAGTGTTTTAGAATTGCTGTACATTTTATTCTATTTAAAAATAAAATGTCATGTTAAATAATAATTTTAAAAAGACTTTATGTAGGTTCCTTGTTCTAGACTGTGAATAACATGGTTTTATTTGTTCTATAGCCATTGGGACCACTCGTTAACACCAGTGTAATGAAAATCTAAGTAGGATCCTCTAAAATAAAATGATAAAATCGGACTAGGCTATGCTCAATTCTTGAAACATTGATAAGACAAGATAATGACAAATCTTAAGCTTAATTTGTCCAACTAAAGGTCACATTGTTCTCACCTCATGAATTTGGGAGTGAGTACATTCACAGCTTGATTTTCAAAATACAAAGAATCGGCACCAAATAAGGAATTTAACTTAAGGTGAATTAGTAACTAAACGTTCAGTCATTCATCCACGGTCTGTACCTGCCTATCCATTTCAGGGTTGCAGTGTGTTCGGACGCTACCTGGAACAAACCCTGGTGTGTGCGCCAGTCCATACCAGGACAAAACACACTCACACATACCTATGGACACTTCTGAGTAGCCAGTCTACCTACTAATATGTGTTTTTGGACCATGGGAGGAAACCCATGTGGACATGGGGAAAACATTCCCAACTCCTCACAGACAGTCACTCTGAGCAGGGCATGAACCCACAACCCCAGGACAATGGCCATTATCTGTTGTAATTTAGCATTTGATTACTAAAATGTATGCAGCACATTCCTATCTGCAGACATATGCCAGTGTGTGTGTGTGTGTGTATATATATATATATATATATATATATATATATATATATATATACACACACATATATATATATATATATACACACACACACATATATATATACACACCATTGTAACTTTTATATGTACCATTCATTGATTCATTCATTATCTGTAAGCGCTGATCCAGTTCAGGGTTGCGTTGAGTCCAGAGCCTACCTGGAATCATTGGGCCCTGGAGGGGGCACCAGTCCTTCACAGGGCAAAACTAAACAATACATACTTAAATTCTAATTTTTCTTATAACTTTATAGCTAATATGCTGCCTTATCTACGCATGCTGCAAGGAGAGTAAGTCAGATTTCTCTGACTGAGAAATCTTAAATTTGATAAGCTACCACCAAAATAACGACTTGCTAGTGACAAGCTTCTGTAATTTTCACAGAGGCAATGAAGACGTTTTTGATCATTGTATGGTGCAGCATGATTTTCATGGCTGAAAGACACATTTGTACAGAAGAGAGCTTTTTTTTATAAATAGTGCTAAAACGTCACAGCAAGCATTCTTCAGATGTTTACCTTCCATCAAAAACTAAGTTAGTCTTTTAGTATTGACTAAAGAGCATGAAACCCTTTGGCAAGGCATGTTTCACATTTAGAAAGAGGTAAAAGGCATTTACTTCCGAATAGTTCACCATCTTTATTACAAAATAAATTAAAATTAAAACCAAATAAAAAGCACATTACATTTGTACATTCATCCATTATCCAGTTCAGGGTCGCGGTGGGTCCAGGGCCTACACGGAATCATTGGGAGCAAGGCAGGAATACACCCTGGAGGGGGCGCCAATCCTTCACAGGGCAACACACACACTCGAGTCACCAATCCACCTACCAACGTGTGTTTTTGGACCGTGGGAGGAAACCGGAGCACCCGGAGGAAACCCACGTGGACACGGGGAGAACACACCAAACTCCTCACAGACAGTCACCCGGAGCGGGACTCAAACCCACAACCTCTAGGTCCCTGGAGCTGTGTGACTGCGACACTACCTGCTGCACCACCATGCCACCCTACATTTGTACATAATGTACAAAAATAAAATATGATACATGGAAAAGTGGAATGCTAATGTATTTGTGGACCTTCTGGGAAGTCTGAACCCAAGTTTACAGGCCCTGTCTCCATGTAGGAACTGCCCTGTGGAAGAGAGATTGAGCAAGAAATTATTGTATGCTTGGACCAATTTAAATCAGGAAATAACATTCTTCATTGGCCTTGTCACAGTAGTAGCATAACAGAATTCATGATTTTGTGTGTATATACACACACATACCACTTAACAGTAATACTAAGATGGCAGAAAAAAAATTCAATAATAATATTATATTAATCTTAATCCCATGCTCATTAGGACAAGATTTATTTCTGCTTTGTTTTCCATTTAAACTTTTCTGAATGGTTCACATACAGAAGTTTAATATTATACAAAAATAAAAATATCAAATATGTCCCCTAAGGCTAGGGTTAAGTAAATTAAATGAAGCGTAGGAAAATACCTATGAAATATCTGATATACAGGTCCGCCCCCTGTTGGTCCAATCTCTTTTGTGCGTGCTTCCCATCCTTTGGTTGGTTTCCAGAGTCTAGAAGGCTCTCGGCTGATGTGACTTTCCACCTGCATATGTTTAACACAACTTTAGATACATTCTAACCAGCTATTAACACTACATTCTACTCTGTAAAATGTCACAGACTTGTTATTCTCACTGATTTATAAGGCTCTCACCTTTTCTTTAAGTTTAGCCTGCTTCTTCACCTTGTCCAAGTCCTCCTTCTCCTTGGCTTGTTTCTCCTGCAGTTTTATCTCTAACTTGTGTAGATCCTTTAAAGAGAAAAAGAATTACATTACTCTGGGCTGCTTGAAAAATAGAGTACACATTCAAGACAATGTCCACCCACTCTCTCTTGAAAACGTCTGATGCCATCAGCAGCCTGTCTCTGCCTCTCCTCCATCTCTGCTTGCTCCTGCTCTTCTTTCTCTAACAGCCGCAGCTGCTCTTCTTCCTTCTTCTGTCTGAAATGAGCTTCCACAGCCAACTTGGCCTCCAGCTGCCTCCGTCTCTCTTCCTTTAGTCGTTTAATCTTGAGGATCTCTTCTCTGAGCTTCAGCTCTTCTTCTTGCTCCTGCTGCTGCCTACGCTGGCTTTTCCAAGCCTCCAGACGTGTGGCTACCTCCCTGCGCTCCTGCTCTTGTTTGAGGCGTTGAGCCTCCGCAGCAGTTGCTTCCCGTTCTCTCCTTTCTGCCTCACTCTCCTGATCCAGCAGATGAGCTTCTCTTGCTTTCTGCCTTTCAGTTCTCCATTTCTGAATGGCCTGCAAGACAAGCAACAGCACACTTAACAAAGGATTTCCTGATCTTTTCTGCAAGTCTACTTCATAATATCACATCTGATATATACATACTTAAAATGTTATATTAATTTAAATAAGAATTTAATACTGAATTGTATTCTGCACAATTCAACAGTGGACATGCAAACACAGTGTCACTCAAATCATTTATTTGAATGTTTCCTAATCAGATTTCAGTACACTGTGGACAATAGGAGGAACTAGGGTTTATGATGTTTACAGTGCAAATATTACCCTGTTATTTACCATGCAAAATGACTTGCCTACTGCATCTTGTGAGTTTTTTACGTAATAATCAACACCCTGCTCTTTCCTCATCTCCAGAAGGGATCTTTCACTCATATTAAACATTTCTGTAAGCTTTCCTTGCAATAACCTTCTGTTAAACACTTCAAATGACTGGGTCCTTTCACCACCACTATTCTAGATAAATCATATTTTGTAGGATTAAGTGCCTTACATCAAAACAGCAGTAACAGCACCTCAGCAAATAAGGGTAAACTAATTGCACAAAATCTGTGTCAATTCTCTGAGAATTTATAGATGTTATATGAGATGAGATATATGAGATGTTGCCAGACTCATCTCAATCATTTAAGAGATGCCTAGTTTGAATTATTTAAGGCAGGGCCAAACAAACACTCATTAACCACTTGAGTCAATAAAGAATATCAGTCCCCTTACCTAGAGATGGAAACTAAGTAAATTCATACCTCCTTCTTCTTTTCCTGGAGGTGGCAGAGCTCCATATACCAGTCCTCATGCAGTCTTATGTCATCTTCAGTCTTGCTTGGTAAGTAAAACCTAACCTCTGCCCTATATGAGGGTTTTCCATGGTGCTTGTTCCACACTTTCAGGAAGCTCTGGTGGTCAAACTGGTCCCATCCGCCCAGCTTCCCTCCAGTCTGCTGCAGGAATGTTTCCAGGGCCGTCACCTCAGCAGGAAGCTCTTCTTTCCCTTTTTTGTCGAGGCACAGCTTGGCTTTGGAAGTTGTTGGGAACTCGCTGTCTTTCTTCACAGACAATGACCAAGCATCAATCTTCTTCTCAAAAGCACATACCTCATGCCAGCAAATCCATTCCTCTTTTAACAGCTCTTCAAAACTACACAGATGGCATTGGGTAGAAAAGAACTGGATTTACTCTAAAACAAATATTTCCCAATTTATGTCTCAATAATCATCCAAAAATTGTCCATGACAGTATTTGTTTTTAAATGTGCTCATACCTCTGATGTTGTTCTTCTTTAAAAGTGTTGATGGAGCTTTCTATCTCGCTCATGATGTCTTGTAATTTGCATATCACTAAGATTCAAGAGTCATAAAATATTAATAAATGTAATGAAATTCAGAAAAATAAAGTCTACAATTAAGGCACAAACACAAAACACTTACAGTCAGGAGACGGCTTCACATCAGCCAAATGCCCTTGAAATCTGTAGACACTGTTTCTGATTTTTTGCAGTCTCTGCTGCACCCTCATTACTGGTGAATAAAAATAGAACAAAACATTAAATGATTTTCTAAACTAATTCAAGCTACTACAGTCCATAGTACGCTATGCACACTAGCCATGTAAAGACTTGCAGAATCATAATATTACCTTAACAAAAAGATAAACATATTTTATCATTTAAAATATTTTAAAACTTGCCTTCAGTCGTGAAGTCACTGTTAAATTTGTTTTCAAACTCATCCAAGTCACAAAAACAATCTTTAAAGCTGTTCTTTCTGCTGGAGTTACTCCACTTTCTTTCCTTTCTGTGTTTATCAAACCTGTAATCAGTTAAGCACAGTTTATATAAATTAACTGAAGTTAATCACAGTTACCGGTCTATCTGTTTAGGGTATAGATGTCACTGATGCACTCACAGTTTTCTCAGATGTTCTGCTTTTCTAAGAAAAGTCTCTGTTTTCTCCTCAGAGATCTGCATCCTAGAGTGATGCGAGTGATGTCGTTTTTGCTATATTGAACAAGCAGAGCTATTTCAGATAGGTATTATGAAAACATTTTCTATCCAACCCTTGGCATGTTCTTCTGTAACACATGTTCCCCTGTAAGAGAAAATCAAGCTGAATTACTTGAGGTGCCTGGTTTGTTAAGTCAGTCATGGTCTGTAACCTCTTATCCAGTTGAGAGTCATAGAGGGTCTGGAGCCTACCCGGAATCACTGGGCGCAAGGTGGGAACACACCCTGAAGGGGGTGCCAATCCTTTACAACACACACTCACATTCACTCACACCCATGGACACTTGTGTAGCCAATCAACCTAACAACGTGTGTTTTTGGACTGCGGAAGGAAACAAGAGCACCCAGATGAAACACGTGCAGACATGGGGAGAACACACCAAATCCCTCACAGTGTCACCCGGAGCAGGGCTTGCTCCCACCACACCAGGACCACTGGATTTAATTACCTCCTCCAGTAAACATGTTTAAAAACAACAACCAAAAAAAAAAAAAAAAAAAAAAAACACCACCAACATATTGTACCATATCCATGGGGTGTGGATATGACTAAAATAAGTAGTCAGTATCCTGGCTGAGCACTTCTCTTTCAATCACAGTTCCAAAATGTCTCAAAGAGAGCACCATGAGTCCTTATGTCATTAACGTAAGAAAACAATCCTGTCAACTTGCAGGCTGGTCCTTTCAAGCTGCAGAAAATGTGGCTCAGGTTTAAGGAGACTTAAGGAGGGACTAATAGCACAGTCACTGGTCTGCACATACGGAATGAAGGTAGAGTTTGGCTACATCTTTTCCACATTGAAGATATTGTGAATTTGTTTTTTGGGAATAATTTCTGAATATATTTTTTGATTAGTTTAATCCGTCATTATTAATAAGTTAAATTATTTTATGAGTTTATTCAGTGACCAGAAATGGAATTTAAAACAATGAAACACTGATTAGGAAAATTGGAAAAAAAGTATGTGAATGTATAAAAATAATGTCACGCTTTCCTCGAAGAGATATTTGGAAATGGTTAAATAAATAAACTGCCAGACATAGCACTACAATCCCTACTAACTATATTCATTAGATGTTTTGATATTAATAGCTGCTGTTCTTTAAGCAAACAGATGCTTATCGCAGATGCTATGGAGAATAACGTTAACGTTACGTGTTTCTTTATACACATTCAGAGGATGAAACACTACAAATAACTGAAACCCCACTGAAAATCTCTTATTAAGTAGCAGGGATTGTCATAATATATCCACATACCTCAAATTTAGGCTGTTAAATCTCTTGGCTCGTCAGTTTGAAAGGGAAATATTAATGACATTAATAACCGTCGTAGCAGTAACGTTAACCCTACAGCGGTTCACTGGTCGTTAACCTTGTCGGCTAATAAGTCAACTTTACTGCCCTCAGGAAAAAAAATAGCTTCAACCAGACATTATTTATTATCGGTGCTACATTAACTAATGGATCCGGTGTTCATATATCTCGTGTAATAACGACATATATTAGTAATGTAGGTATTGTATTAAGATAAACGAAAAATAAATACAATCCTATGCCTCCGTTTGTGTATTGGAAACGACTGTTCCCATGGCGACCAGCTCGGCCTTTGAACACGGAGCTTTATTCAAATCATTCGGTCCTGAAGCCTTCAGACACGTACAGCGTCTCATATGGCGCCCTACTCCCTACATAGTGCACTACAAAGGCAAGGGTTCCTCTGCATTTCCCAGTGTTTTCCTGGTCCTGGAGGAAACCTGCCCTTAAAATGTATTGCTTTCCCTTCTCACAACACACCAACTAATCAGTTAATAAACTTTTCAGAGTTAAAGCAGGAAAACCACTCAAATCTAAAAATGCCACCAGGACCTTGGATGGAAAACACCTGCATAACAAAATGGGGGCTTCTTTAAAATACTGCTGTAAATGTCCATAAAACATTCCCTGGCCAAAAGAAGTTCACACACTTAATATTCTAAACTCATTGTCCATTTCATCAGCAGTTACCACTTCTACAATATTTTGTTCAACTAGTGTCGTGTGTATTGTTAGCCTCCTTTCTCCATTCTTTAATGATCGGGCCAGAACACCACCACAGAGCTGGTGTTAACTGGTGTGTCGATCTATAAGGTGGAACAACAAGACTGGTGCGTCTAAGACTGGAGCCTGTTGGTGGATGTGTTTACAAATTAACAAAACCCTCTGAGCAGGGGTGTCTAAACTTTTTTACAGCTGAACATGAAGACATGCCTATTATCTTCGGTTCAGTTCTTTTTCATGATACTTTGTGGTCTTCAAGCAATGCTTAAGTGATGTAACAAACTAATCAAGCAGCTGAGAATAGAAACAGAGCTATTAGTGAGAGGAGATATTTGGGATAGTCTATCCCCCTGGTATGAAGACATAATTATCTTTCAAACTAAAATAGCCACTACTCCTGTGGGCACTGAACTATAGTTTGCAGTTTCCTACGACTGGCATTTGAGGGAAAGTGTCAGCTTTCAGGCACAGCATGTATTATGTTTAAAGAGAAAAACTATTAAATTACTATATTGCATTCATTATTCTTCTTTTAAATTTACTGAAAACAGCAACATACAGCATGGGGATCCAAACTGCATGTGCCATCTGAATGTAATACTGTATTAGTAGCATGTATTGTTTTAATACAGTGGTAAAAACTGGGTAAAGAGAAAAATAATATACATTCTTTAAAGAAACATTAGAGTATACCTGAAGAGACTTTTAAAATGCAATCAGGAGCAAACGTCTGTCAGCCAATCTAATTGGAAGACAGGAAAAAATACTAACCCTAACTACAATTATTAATAACATTCAGTTATTACAATTGGAGATTATTATATACATATATTGTTGCTATTTAAAACAACAAATAATGCATCAATATTTTTGTTGATTTTTCACATAATAAATTAAAAATGACCAATAGGAATCCTCCAAAATTATTTTTTTTTAAATTGACGTCAAATGAAAGTTAAGTGTTTTCCTTCTCTTATAAATGTACTACTTTGGAGATACATTTTGTTTGTTTTGTTTTTTTGACAGCAACAATATATTACAAACACCAACTTGGCATGTTTTTGTCTACCACTGTACAATGTTTTCATTTAAGGCCCCAGGCACTGGCCCGCCCTAAGAGTTCCAGCACATCTAGTTCCGCTCCTCCCTGAGTGAAACTAAACCATGCTCCATCTTGCAATGTGATAGGCTTGGAGCTGGCGAGAGACAAGATTCAGAGACCTGAACATGGCATTCTGAATCTAGGGTAAAGCTGAAAGTGATCCTGAAATTCATATCAGTGTGTGTACCACAATACACAGGTATTACACAGGACCATCATAGAGCTCTAGTGTGTATTCTGGTGGTACAAGTGGATCAGAAACAGCAGTGCTGCTGGAGCTTTTAAACATGGTGCCCACTCATTGTCCATTCTTTTAGACCCACCACTGTTTTTTTATGTGTTTGCCGGTTCTACTGAGCCCCTGCTGTGTCTGACCCACTTGTGCAACACATACAAACCCACCACCACCACGTCAGTATCACTGTCCTAAGAATTATCCAACACCTAAATAGCACCTGTATTACTGTGGTCTTGTGGGAATCACTCTTGATCACTGAAGAAACAGGTGAGAAGAGGATAAACTATGCACAGTAACAGACTGCAAACTGTAATTGTAGAATTACAAATTGCACGAATATCATAAATGAAGCTGATTAAATGGACAATGAATGTAGAAATCAGGAGGTCATTTTAATGATATGGCTGTGTACCTGCTTATGTCGGAGTCATGTGTTGTTGGTTCCAAGAAGAGTGTTTGTGCAAAACAAACATAAACAAACACAGAAATAGTGTTGAAAAGCTATTGTTTATATACAGACTCTCAATTACTATTTAACTTAGAAATATGGCTATCACATACATGCATGCGCATACACACACACACACACGTTTATATTTTTTCGCAGGTGGTTACTCATGTTTTTGTGGTGTCAGTGAAATTCTAGTCTCACTAACAGCACATATTTTAGTCGCCAAATCTTACCTTGCAATATTGCCACACAGGTCAGTCCCCTTTCCAACGCCACTCCATACCAGGAAATCGGCATCTGGGAGGCCCTCTCCCTGGAGACGTCCCAAGATGTCACACTGGGTTCAAATTATCCTTGGTCCAGAGTTCACTTAAAGGAATTCAAAAGAGTGGAGCAAGTACCTCATTGGTACAGCGATATTAATCTTTGTGTTCACAGAAAAAAAAAAAAACTTTTTATAAAGCAACACAGTAGAATGTTGTACAAGATGTGAAGTGCCAAAGTGTTCCTTCTTATTCTTATCCGTCTTTTTTTGACTAAAATAACTATTCATAACATTTTGAATTTTCAGGCCTTTTTACCTGTTCCCTCTGGGCACACAACAGGACTATGTATGAACAATTCCCATAGGAAATAATTTGGATTGCAACACCTGCTTAAGATAGCCAGACTACAGCTAGCACCAAGGGTCGTGTTCTACCTTTGCAAAGGTGGACCCTTGTTCACAATATTCAACCAAAGGCATTTAATTTAATGCTTCCCACACTGGTGTGAGTATTACATAAAATTTTAATTTTGGTTTAAGAATATATTAATTTGCCCACTTTCTAATAATTAAGGACTGTATATTAAAAGGTCTGTAATGCCTTTACTCCCTGAAATCAAAGCTGGTGTGTTTTATTTTCATAATCTTAATTATAAGGGAATCTGCTGCAATATTTGACCAAAATAATGCTAAGTTAATTGTTTAATTACTTGTGCTCTAAAGCATAACAAAAACAGTCAATAATATAGTCAGTCTGGCTTTTCCACATTCTGTATTTTTCCCCAAATAGAAAACAGTTAGATGACCATATCACTTTCTCCTAAGTCGTATTACTGAATTACTGTAAATAAGCAAAACAGTTGTTCCGCCACAGCAGACTGGTGAAAGTCTACACCTCAAAACATCAAGTGAGCAGTAAGACAACTTCTATTTCAACTTGATGTTCATCTTTTTACGGAGACAGTATTTGTGCTGCTGCTTGTAAAATTACTTTCAAAAATGACTAAACCAATGTACGTTGCTTTTGAAGTTGGGGTTTAGTGGGAAGGTAAAAAAAGGAAAAAAAGACACCTTTATGCACTGTTGCTTGGCAATATAATAGAGAGTAATGTACACCAAAGCATAAATCCAAGGGGATGTGTGTCCTTGCCAGGCTTGGGAACGAGCACTCACTATAGAAAGTAAACCTCTCTCATATCCCAAGCAAACAGCTGCTTGTCTGCGTCACTGACCACAAGCAATATCTCCTGCTAACAGCTCTAAATCAGCATGGCAACCTATCGCATGAGTGCCAACAAACCTAGGCAAAATAAAAATAACAAATCAATTTTAAGTTTATCCTTATGTATGCATGTTATTCTCTGTTGCAGGTCTGAGCTGAAATGTTCACATGTTACATGATATGGAGATTTAAAAATTATAAATATCTGTTGTTTTCACAGTTGACTTAGCCAGGCTGGCTGGATGATGCAGGGGGGATTTCTGGCAGCTTGGGGGCTAAACTGTTACTGCACTCCAGAGCGATTATCCCCACTTTAAAGTTCTGCCTGTCTCAGGTCTGCATGTGCCGGGGTATCAAGTTGATCCTGGCTCACCCTGCTGCCCTCTCCTTATAAAGGATACTGCACTCTTTTATGTAATAGGTCAGTCTGTTAAGATTGGACACAGGACCATTCTAGAAAATACACTTTTAGGATCTCGATCAATCATTCTAAAACAATACAAGGCAGATCACTATCCAGGTACTTTTTTTTTTTTACTTCTGCATGTGGTCATGTGGAGGCGTAGTGCTGCATGCATTAGCAGCACTTAAAACGTGACAATCAATAAAATTATAATTAGCTGGCTTCATAAAATGTGAGTGATAATCTATGTCTAGACTTTGGACCTAACATAAAAGACCATTTCATGAGCTGTGATCTATCACCTGAGAAAGCACTTGTATTAAGCCTGCATGTAGGACACATTTTCAGAGGGGCATTATTGAAGGTTATTTAAAGACACTACAGAAGTAGGCTGCATGTCACATGTCGACAAATGAAAAAAAAAAAAAGGGGGAAATAGAAAGGGAAAAAATATATAAATAAATAAAGGCAGGGACAACCTTCAAGGCTAGAGTATATCCACTGATTGTCGATTTACTTCAGGGCGTGCCCACGTAGCAAAGTGCCAGTATCTTCATTTCCCACAGTCCACAGGCTTAAAACACAAAGTATGTGTTTTGACTAGGCAAATGTCTAAGTAGTTGAAATGAAATCTCTCCCACACTCAGTATAAACATTTAGTGAAATCTGAAGCCTTAAAAATTATAACAAGGTTGCAAAAACCAGGCTACTATAAAAGGAAATAAATAGCCATTTTCTGTCCAAAGTCTAGGAGTTGAATAACTCGTGTGTTGTAATGTATACGTCACACACCCAACCCTTATATGACTCAGTCAAACACTGACTGCGCAAACAGTTTACGATTCAAGGAAGTAAGCGACATGTGCTTGGAATTCATCAGGCTTAAAATAATACAGCAATTTACCGACAAAATCTACAATGAATACCTGCTAATGTTCTAGTATAAAACAAGAAAATGATGCCTTAAAAGGGAAGTGCAACAAAGGTTTATTGTTAAATATGCTCTGAGGACATCAACAAGCCATTGTAAAAGGAATTTCCAAACGCCACTGCAATAAAGTGCAATTCTCTGTTAGCTAGTACTGTACATTTGTTTCTTTTGCTTGTGAGATGTGCTCTTAGGTATGAAAAGCCCTTATTTTCAACTGCACAACTGTAGCTGGATTAAAAATTAATGTGAGCCAAGAACTCCACAAAAAGATATTTCTGCATCATCTTACAAATGTTGACAAGAATATGAAAATCCTGTAGAGATAATCTGTGGACTGATTTGATGAACAGACTACAATAACTTAACCACATGCTATGCATTAAGAAGATGGAACCAAACATTACCTCAATTTATAGCTTGCCTCAAAACAACCTGGCTCAAAGGTCCTCGGAAATTAGTTTTGAAAAAGGTCCAGAACTGCTCTCTGAAGACCTGATTACTGAAGAAAGCCTCAATTACTTCCTTGCTGTAGGTTTAATTACCGAGTTGCATTTCAAGTTAAGGAAGCTTGAGAAGGGAAAGGGACAACATGAATGAAATAGGCAGTTACAAAACAGTAGCACAGTCCAGAAACACAGAACAGTCGCAAGATCATAGCCTGTGCATAGGAGAAATAAAGCACTTATGGTATTCGCAAACATTAACCACATCATAAAGCTTCATTATGCTTGAAGGGTGTTATGAGTGCATTCCATTCCACTTGACAAAAAAATGCAATGGGGGAATAACCATGAATTTGGGAAACAGTAGTATTAGGCCAGAACCTTATCCAGGTACCTGCAGAAAAATTAAGCTCAAATCAGACATGGCCCACCACATCGACATTGTGGCAGAAATTCAAAGCAGAATAATCAGGCAAAAATGCAAAAAATGATGATAAACAGCAAGAAATAAGCTTTCAGAGAGTAGAATCTTAAAAATATTAGGCATGCCCATCTATTATTGTCTGTGCTAGACTTCTTATTCTGTACAAACAGCACATGAGAAGCATGGAGGTACTTAAAGTGTGTCCCAGACTCCAAAACAGCCAAAATCTGTAGTCCTGCCAGTCATTATCTGTGCAGCTGGACAAAGGCCTCCAGCTTTTCTGGGATATTCCCCCTATATGTGAGATCGTACTTGATGATGGCCCGAGCAGCCAAACACTGTAGTGTGGTGTGATTAATAGGCTGGATCAAGTTCTTGGCCATCTCCTTTTCATCCAGCAAGTCACAGGCAGTCTGTTTGAAGGAGTTGGTGCTGTCAAAGTGTGTGCCACATGCAATCAGCAGGTTCATGATATCAGGGTGGTTGTTGGAGGCAGCCACGTGTAGAGGACTGTTGTTGTCCTCGTCTCGACAGTTCACGTCCGCACCACACTCCAAAAGAATAGAGGTTACCTGGAAAGAGGGGAACTTGCAGACCGGGTAGCGGCCTACACACGTGGTATTCCTGTCCACAGCAAGGTGCAGGGGACTGAAGCCATTTTTCCCACAAGGCTGCAGCTTGAGAAACTTGTAGATGGTTTCTTTCTTAAAGTGATCCTGTTCAACGGTACAGGGGACTTTTTCCAGCAAGCAGATAAGATGCAGAATGATGGAGAGTGCTTTGCTCAGCTGAGTAGGGTCTGGGCCAGGGTTGGGTTGTTTCATAGCTCTCTCAATCTCCAAAACACTCTTGCTAAGAATGCCCATGAGGTCATTAAAAGAGACAGACGTTCCCAGCAGTCCTTTGGCTCGGTCTTGCAGCATAAAGGAGAAAAGTTCAGCAAACGAGAGCAAGCTGCTTGCTGTCATGGGGCTAAGGGGGTCAAGATTGTTTTGTTGCATGTCCAGAGCATATTTCCACAAATTAATGCACTTCTCAAAGTTCCCAGAATCTGCATAAACTGCTCCTCTGTAGCGAATGTAGTATGATGTGTCTGGATGAGATGGACCAAGGATGCGTTCTCTAATAAGAAGAGCCTGCATTCTCATCTCATCAGGATCTGAAATCAAACTGTCCAGCTCCTCACATGTACTAACCTCTTTGGCATAATCATACGCCATTATAAGTTCCTTAGGTTCTTCTTTTAGAAGGACATTACTGGAATCACTGTACCGCATGTCCATAGCTCTCTTCCAGTATTTGAGAGCTCCTAGAAGATCCCTCTTTTTGTCAACAAAAGTAGCACCTAGCAATTCCAAAGCATTAATTCGTTCTACTTTGTTTGTTTGAGGATGCTGTGTGAGGAAATCTACTATGTTTGTGTGCCCAGTAACACTGGCTGACAGCAGCGGGGTCATTCCATATCCATCTTTCTCCATGGTGGCACCATACTTCAGAAGCATTTTCATGATCTCCAAGCTTCCGGATTCAGCACAGTCGTGTAAGGCAGTGTTACCTATAAAATACAAAGGACAGGATGACCATATAGAACATTCATAGGGGGAAAAAAACAAAACAACATTCAAAATGCAAAGCAAATGTCACAGTTTGGAAAAAGTCCCATTTTTTCTGTGATCTCCAGCTGATTCTTACCTTTGACACTTTTCCTATTAACATCAGCACCTTTCTCCAGCAGATACTGGGCAATCTCCTTGTGGCCTTTATAACAAGAAATCATGAGGCATGTGTGACCGTGTCTATTGGCCACCTCCAAATCTGCTTTGTGCTCCACCAAATACTTGACAATATCAAGGTGGCCATCAAAACAGGCTGCTCTTAAAGGGGTAGAGTTTGTAAGAGTAGTATTGTTAACAGAGGCACCATGTCCCAGTAAAGACTGCACTACTTTCAAATGTCCAGCTGCTGATGCAGCCCACAGCGGAGGGGCTCCTTCAATAGTCTCACCGTCAAAATTGACAGAGCCTCCAACCTCAACAGGTGCACAGCAGCATTCCAGGAGATACTCGACCAAATCAAGATGACCGTAGCGTGCAGCCATCAGAAGAGGTGTTGCCCCATTTGTCTTTTCAGCCATCAGCTTTGTAACCTCATGGTCAGTTTTGTTCTCCAAGAGCTTCTGCAGCAACTTGAGCTTGCCGTCTCTGGCTGCGTTGAACACAGCAGTTTTTAAATCCATTGCATTTGGTTGCTTGTCTCCTTCCTAAATTAGAAAAAACACAAAAAAAAAAAAAAATCACTTGCAGACACAAATTTATTAAAACATGCAAAGGTATGGACACCCCTAGCTGAAAGACCTAATTTTGTATATTTAAAAAGTGATAAGTTAACACCAAGTTTACAGAGGCCAAACTAAACAAATATATCAATACATAAAGAAACTAATTTTTGAACTGTTCACATTTTGAGAACCTTATAGAAGATGTGGGCTTATTTTAACACATCCACAAAACATGTCATTTTCCTAGGAGTGACCACACATCTGGACAGGACTGTACATAATCTGTATGATATTATCTGATAAAAGTAAACAGTGGTTTGTTACTTCAAAGATTTTGGTGAAGATAATTTGAGCCCTTGTGCCGTGGGTAACCACGACCTCCCCGTTAAAGAGACACTGACCAGGTTAGCCCCCCAGCTTCGACTAGTTGAGTGACTTTCCGTTTTTTTACCCGAGAACGTCAATTTACCTTAGTGTTGTCAAAAGGTTTTCGAAACATAACTAAATTGCCATTCCTACGTTATTATCTGTAAGTAGCTGGGTGAATTAAGCGAACTTATACCTGAACCACAGTGGCTCGTTAGCCAACACAGGCTAAGCTGCTTAGCTAACCAGGCTAACGTTAGCTGTGTTTGGATTTAGTGCCAGAAACCCAGAAATAGCTACACAATATTTGTCATAAAGAAACAGTACAGATATATGCTACCTACTTAAGTTCTAAGCCTGTTCTATAGATATCAGCAAAGGCCTAGAAGTGTGACTAAATCTCTCTCCCTGCACAGGGTATAAACGGGAAAGTGTCGGAGTTGAAACGAACCTTTTTGTCGTGGATTCTTGTTCGGCGCTCGGAGATTAATCCTCTTCGGTTTTCACACTTTCTTCACTAGTCTTACCATATTCATTGTAGCTCCAATAGGTTTAAAATCACCAACTCTGAAGACATAATGCTAATAGCTCGTGTTTTGGGGGAATGTCGTTGTTAATTCGATGTAGAAATCCCTCTGTTGGAATTCCACCCACCCCCGCTTCTCCTCCTGTTTCCTGAATACTGTCGAACAGCGGAGACAAACGAAGCTCAAAAATCCTCAGCCATAACGTTAAAATAAGAGTCCAGCACTTCTTTTTTATTCTCACCACAGGGTCAAATCACCTCAGAGGACACGGTCAGTCCTTCCTCATCTCGTTCTGACGCGTTACTTGTGTTTAATTCCCACCGCGGTTAATGAAGTGTACGCGGCCATCTGCGCCGCCTCGCTCTCTCTCTCTCTCTGTTTTTTTCTCTCGGTTAAAGCCGTGTGTCTCCCGCCCAGTCGAATGATATCGACAGCGGACCGAACCAATCACAGCCATCCAGAGTCTGCGGAAACATAAACACGGAGTTCACCATAGTCACGACGCCAAGTTTAACAGGTTGTGCTGTGTCACGGCTATAAAGAACAGTTAAATATAACTGCAGCGTTAATTAGCGTTATTTTTATGGCTAAAAAGCACTGTTAAATTAGCAGACAAGGTTTATTACAGCGGTCCCAGCGTAACCGTGACCGCAGCTGAAGGGGATCCCCATGCATGTTAAAAAATCTCGGCATAGTTAAATTATCACGATAACTATCTCATTCACAGTAGTTTCTTATGGAATATTCTACTAGAAAACCATAGAGTCAGAATTCACAAAGCTGCAAAACATAAGCCAGCACAGAAAACTAGTAAATAATATGTATTAAAATGATTGTTTTATGCCCTGTGAAGGACTGGCGTCCCCTCCAGGGTGTATTCCCGCCTTGCGCCCAATGATTCCAGGTAGGCTCTGGACCCCCCGCGACCCTAAATTGGATAAGCGGTACAGATAATGGATGGATGGATGATTGTTTTATTTTTTTAACAATTTCAGTAAAGTGTTGTTCACACAAGAAGAAGAATAAAATTGTTGTAGTCCCCAAATAAACCAGTTTATTATCTACAGAATGGGTCACCCACATGAGGGCAGTCATGTTTTTATAAGCAACACCAGCAGGATTTTAGCTCCACATCCTCCTGTGCATTTTCAAGATTCTGGGTTATCTAGTTAAGCTATTAGATCAGATTTTGATTACATAAAAAAATGATTACATTTGATTACATGGCCTTGTATTTTTAGTTCAGTGTCTGATATATGAGCACTAAGTGTCAGTATACTAGCAATTTCATAACATAAAAATGATCTTAGAGAAAATTATGACTGATTGATGCTTTAAATGGTTTATGCAAACTTTGTTTTTGTTGTTTTTTTCCCCAGAGAGCTTAAAGTCCCATTAATGATGGTCATATTGTTTTTCAATTTACTTTGTAATCATTATGACTTATCTTTAGACAAAATATTTTGTTGCCAAAAGTGCTTTAAAATACAAAATTCCAATGAGGTTGTATTTATTTATTAAGTTTTGTTTGTTGCCCATTGGTCATTGTAACTTTCTCATGGGCCAAATCTAATTCATTCACAGGCCAAAGTTTTGCCAAAGGTCCCTGGTTGAATATCTTCAATGACCCCAAAGAAATTTGTTGCACAAAATTATTACCAAAAGGTTATAATTTCATAAGTTTCCAACAATTTTCCATTATTGTTGTTACATATAAAACATTTAAATTCACTGATAAATTTACATAGCATATTAACAACTATATTAAGTGATGGCTATAAATGGGATAGTTCAGCCAATAGGAAAAGAGGTGAGGGATGTTGTTATTTGATCATTCTCAATTATCAATAATATATCGATATCGATTATCAATAATATTGATAATTCTGGACTTAAGCTATCAGGCTAACTCTGAAATCCTGCATTGTGAAATTGTGCCCTGATCATTACACTACTTTCACTTGTACATTTTGACCCATAGTGGATAACAGATCTTTCAGGAACAAATGGCACTAAAAGAAACAAGACAAACCAGATAATATGGATCAGATTTATTCATTCTGTACACTAGTAATCACTGCAATACCAGAGAGTGGCTGTTGATGTAAAGAAGCATACAAGAGCTCTTGTTTACAGGTTAAATTCTGAATGAATCTGTGTACAATCAGGTTCTCAAAATAGACCAGTGAACAATGACAATGTCAGAAAAGATTTAAATGACCCGGGATCAACTTGTATTTAATTACAGCACACTTCTGTATACCTGTTTCATGAAAAGCAACTGTGAACATATATTATTCAACACAAACAGCAATATGAAGTATGCTACTTAACCCACACTTAACCCACATTTTACAACAGATAGAAAGCTTTTGCCACCAATTATGTTTGAATATCTGGGTCATCAGAGTCTAATAGGTTTTTAACCCAAAGGTTTTTGTAGATAATCATCCTTTCACCACAAAACATAAACAATCATATTAAACTTGTTATAGTAGTTGTTCGAATTTCATTGAACATCCTTTCTTACTTATTAACAGGCATAACTGAAAGATTGTTTAAGGTACACTGCCCCATTTGGTTAACGAAAGTTAAAATAACAGCTTTGAGACTGATACTGACCACCAGAAAGGACACAGCTTCATCAGCTGCACCAGAATGCCACTTAGGAGTGGAGGTGATCTGCTCTGCTGCAAACCCAGAGGCTTCTTACATTCACATTTTTTTTCATCATTTGTAAACTTAAAAAAAAAAAGTATCAACCTAAGCATGAAATGTTTTTTTTTTCCCTCTGTGAATTATGTGCTTCCATTTAGCATATACTGGTTGCTAGTGTTTCATACATTCTGGCTACAGTTTTTAGATTAAAGCCACACAATGGTGATATTAGCCTGAAATATATTTTTATCCAATGACTATTCACAAAATATCCAGTGCATCTGACATTCCTTCTTGTATTTTATATGAAGTCTGCAAGTTGTAGAGCCAACACTTAATTGTTTTGGACTACTCTTCTGCTGGAATCCATCAAGGGCATTAACAGCATATGAATGCTAAAGAGTAAAATCTACAGGATGACTTTTCAGGAATGGGGCTGTAGGTTCTTGTATTATTCAGCAGCCATGTGGTTTTAAACAAAGCACTTTTGTTCACTTGGGAGTGTCTGTATACTGAGCAAAAGTTTTTTGATTGCAAAGATTGAAGAAATACACTCATTAAAGAACATCTCTGGTCACCTTTATGTTTTCTAGGAAAAGGTAAAATGTCTGCTTTGTCTTTCTTTCAATAATGTAACAGTTTGTAAATGATTAAGAACAAGCCAAAAAAAAAAGTATGTGCCTACCTTACTTTACCATAGTAACACTTTACAATTTACAAAAGCAATAGACCAAAATATGTAAGAAGTAAGAATTAACTATAAACAGAAAGGATCTTTTTTTTCTTGCACTACTGATAGCCCAAATATAAAAATATTTTCAAGCATATTGGTGATCAATGTTTTTTGTTTATTTTTTTCTTTTATTTTAAAGAAATCTAAAACTGTGAAATCCTATCACTAACATCTGACTGAACAGCATCTACATTTTATAAATTCTTTTATAAGAGATGAAGAGCAAAGTGTGTGTTAAGTAGTTCTCCATGAACTCAATTAACAAAACACATTTAATGTCTGTTTAAAGTGTAAAAATTAAATGCACACCTACATAATAAATTATGATGTTTACTCCTTAACATTGAGAATATCACTCAGTGGAAATTAAACTTAATTCAAAGATAGGGCTAAAAGAGAAGAGGCAAAACAATAATATCTTTAAATAATCTTATTTTAAATTGAGCCCTAAAACATAAGGATGAACCATGGACTATGTCTGTATTTAGTCCCTTGTTTGTATACTTCTGTGTGTGTGAGAGAGAGAGTGAGAGAAAGAAGGAGAATAAACTCAGTGATGACACAGGGCTGTTATGATCCAACACGAGTTGTGGTGGTTTTCTTGTCTGAAAAGAAGCTCCTCAGCAGAACCACTTGACTGATACTGACCACCAACAGGATGAAAGCCTCACCAATGGACCAGAACGCCACTCTGGTGTTGAGGTCCTCTGCCCTGCTACGGCCCTGAGCCTCCCTCAAACGAAAGTGCGTCTGATAGTCAATCACAGACTTGAGGGCTTCATGGATGGACACACATGCAGATTCCATCTGTGACAAAGAAGAAATACAAGGTGTGAGCACATCTTCAGCACTGTATACACAACCGATCCATTTAACACCAAGACTTCAATAAACATTGCAACTGATACAGGTGCTGAAAACATAACTTAAGCATACATGATGGAAGAAGAGGCTTTGGCTTATTCACAATCAACATTTCTGAAAAGATTAGGAATGTTGTTAGCTTTGTTAAAAGTACCTGAGTGAGTGCAGTCACTCTGTTTTCATTAGGGAAGAGAGGAGGGTCTTCACCGACTTGGAAGTCAAAGTACACAGTCTTATGGGTAAAGGTGGAGAATTCATTGCTGAAGCAGAACTTGTAAGTCCCGTTTTTGGCAGCTGTGAATGTAAAGCTGTCATACTGCTTCTTCATCTCTTTGTACAGAACTGTACCATCTGGATCCTCCAGACGACAGTCAACATCATAGTGGCCCCCGGTCACAACCTGCACAGAAGAAAATGTGTGTATTATTATTATGTATTTATTTATTTTTTCTATGAAAGACATACTGAGAGTGTATTTTTTTCCAAAGCACTCTCTAAAGTCTAAAGCTAATACCACTCTAAATGCTCCCCTATAGTTAGTAAATTATCAATAAATCTTTTGACATAACACTAAATCGTATAGAAACCTTAGGCCAGAACGAATCTAGAATGTACAAACTGTCCAATAATGTCTTTCATTAGTGTACACTGAGTCAAAACATTCTCTGCATTTTCTAAGCAAATGCACATTATGTCAGTTTTTCTTGCAATATACAAGGTATAGCACCTCAGAACAGACTAAAGCTGCTGGGAAGACAAATGGTAATACAGTGCCACATTATTTTTATATAATTACATTCTTTTTAAATTATCGAATTCAGCTACATTAAGGTGAACCCCTTGTACACACACTACAAACACTACAATTACAACCATTGGAATGGAATGTTCAGCCATAGATGGGCCTAAGCTCACCACCCACAATGATCAGTATGAGCTACAGTAGTATTAAAAAGACCATCAGGACTGGACATTGGGTTGTTTATCCAACATTAAAATGACCAGACCTTAATCATATTTCTTAATCTGAGAAAAGCAGGTGAAATGTTGAAATCGGCAACTCAAATTCTGGCTAATATTAGTACCCATTTATTGGAAGAGTAAGCTAGAACTGACAGTAACTCTTTCCAAACAGTGGTGCTATCTTTACCAAACAGTTCTGGCACTGTTAAGTCAAGAAGAGCATAGCTAAGGATTAGAAAATATGTGTATGAATTTGTTGTCCAATGAGCTTATTGTGATAAATTAAGGGTGGGAGATATGAGAACATTTTAGCAATATCCTAATATATTTTTAAGGTAAGTAATACACTTATCTGTGTACACCGTGGATACTGTCAGTGCATCCACAACACTTGTTTGGCTGCATTTTTCATTACAGAGAGAGTATAATTAGCCTCATGTAATTGTATTTTAATGCAGGACAGGATGTGACATGTTAAAAAAACCATGAATGTATCCTATAAGTATATAGTATTTGAGAAAAAAAAATTTATTTGATAAATTATTTTATTTATCAAGTGTACTGATGAAAATTTTGTCATATTGTCCACTCCTGTGTAACAAGTAACAAATTGCATTTCAAAGAGGCAAAACAAGTTGGACCACTTGTCAGGCCACATATGGCTTTACTAACCTGAAACTCCAGGGTGCACTTCGTCCCTATTGTAATGTCCTCATAGAAACATTGCTTGGCGTTGTCAGGCAGCTCAAAAGTGAGTTCAGAGCCCCACACCCAACCCCACAAGAGCACTTGCACCAGGACAAGCAGCTTCCCACCAACATTACAACCACGGAGCCACTCCATCTCAGAACAGTGAAGAGTGCGGAGGTCTCTAAGGGTCACAGACAATCAGACCTGCAATAAAAAAAAATACAGATCTAGCTCTATAGATAGGTGGGCTGAAGGTGATATTGAGCATTATTCATACATATTTACTAATTGTAATACCGACTGTGGATATGACATTCCACTGATGTCACCCCCACCCACAAAAAAATTATTTATTTTTTTAAATAAACGAACAGCTGTTTTACAATGTGGATATTTCACAATAGACGGACCAACAGAAAGGCTTCCCAATGTCTTTGAATTAAACTACAAAAAAACTACTTCTACATCACCTTGATTAAATACTGAGATTTGTCATCTTTTCCTGTATACTCACCATTTTAAAGGAAAATTTATATAGACTTGGCCCATTTAGACATTCGAATAGATGAGACTCTATACACAGGGGCTAGCGTATGACACACACACAAATGGAATGTAAAAATACAGGTAAATTATAAGTACAAAAACTTCTATGTTACTGACAGTATTGTTTATAAGATGCTTTTCCAGGGATCAAAAAGATATGCAACCAAATATTGGTTTAAAATGATGATGATGATATTTACTTATTAGGGGAAAAAATCTACCAGTGAAAATCAAAATGTTCTTAACCATTAAACCCCATCCATATGGTGTTTTGTATACAGCACAAAAGTGCTCAAAATAAGAAGGCAACACAACGGCTCTGCATTTCCCCTTTGAAACTGCAGTGTCCCAGAGACATGAATGCCTCAAATACATGCATTCAGACAGCCAAGGTTTCTTACCAATTAACCAATTCCATCAACTGGCAGGGCAGGGTTTTCGAGCTGCCAAGGAATATGGTTAGATTACAGCGACTAATTGCATAGCAACTACTGAATAAAGATAAAGATGCAGAGTTACAACTAAGCCATTTAAAGGCATTTTTGTATTATTATTATTTTTTTTTATTCTGGGAAAAAATAAAAACATTTCATTTTGATGGACCGTGATGAGATTTTAATCATTAACCAGGGAGGGCTTTAAGAAATGCCTGCTAATAGGAATACGGCCGTGAATAATTGTATACCCCACAAAGCATCCTAGCACAGGGGAAAGGGGCAGATCAGACATATACTGATAACACACCCCGTAACAGACTGGACTCTTGTGTAAATTCAGCGCTAATCAATGTTAGCATCAGTAGCCTCTTGATAATGAAAAAACAGCGCACAGACCATTACAAACAACAGCGACACGGAAAGGCAACAATGACGAGAATATTTAGTACGATCACCGCATGTTAAGCAGCTAAACTCTCGAGTTTATTTTAAAATGATGAAAACTAAAGCTTTAGCACTGACTCCTCACTCACCTCAGAATCCACTACCCGGATGAAGGAAGTGCACCGGTAGGGAACACGTAGCACGTACGGACGTAGTGACGTCACCACGTAACACTCGAATGGCCAAATACAGTTTTAATATTTATTTGTGTAACCTTAAATATATCTACAAGACACATTACTGAATTAAGATATCTCTTAAATATATTTTGATTAGCTAAAATGCCAAATTGGGATAGCTCCAGTTACATTTTAACTAGTCAGAACGCTCACAAGTATCTTTGGGCTGAATGGTATGATAGTATACGTCAAGCCATTTTGGCCTTAATCTGTGTAACCTAGGGTGACTATATTTTGGTTTTAAAAAAAATACTTCCCTTGGTGTAGGATGGCAGTATGTGACAAACGAACTCCTGCACTGGACGGAAGGTCGGCCGTGGCGTAAATAAGTTAACAAATGCATTCATAACCATACAAATTTTACCGAAAATGTTACGTAGACAGTTATTCCTTAACAAGAAAACCAACGATTCCACTCAACGATTGGCCCTAGCAAATTATATATATATATATATATATAAACCCATTGAAAATAAACTATGTAAAATAGTTTAATTTTTCAACTTGTCAGTTACTGACAGTTTATGGAAAGTCTACTAAAAATGAATTTCAAGTGACTTATGTACACCGTAAATGTCATAATAATGACAGGAACAGACAAAATTAAATTTTAATTATATTGTTTTTTAAACATTCATAAGTAGTAATATATACTTGATAATGGAACAGGGTCACTGGAACAAGACATTTATATAGAAATGTGCTTTTCTATATAAAAATCAGACTGATAAAACTGATAAAAAAGAGTTGGTGGTTAAATGCTGAAACATATTAACCAATATGTGCAAAAGCCAACCGGTGTAATGTCGATTGATGGAGAAGACAAGGTAAGGTCAGTAACTGGCAAGATCTGAGGTAAAATCAGGTATGGATGTTGGTTCACTATATGGCAAACAACAGGACAGCATGGCCGTTTTTGTCTATGTGTTATACATTTTTAATTACTTTTAATGCATTAAAAGCATATGTATTCATTCATTCATTCTCTGTAACCGCTTATCCAATTCAGGGTCGCGGTGGGTCCAGAGCCTACCTGGAATCATTGGGCGCAAGGCGGGAATACACCCTGGAGGGGGCGCCAGTCCTTCACAGGGCAACACAGACACACACACACGGACGGACACTTTTGAGTCGCCAATCCACCTGCATCGTGTGTTTTTGGACTGTGGGAGGAAACCGGAGCACCCAGAGGAAACCCACGCAGAGAACACACCAACTCCTCACAGACAGTCACCTGGAGCAGGATTCGAACCCACAACCTCCAGGCCCCTGGAGCTGTGTGACTGCGACACTACCTGCTGCGCCACCGTGCCGCACAGCATATTTAATTACCATTAATAAAAAGATTTCAAATTATTTATATACCTTTATAAATGTAATGTAAAGTGGCAACCCGAGCTGTATGCATTATAAATCACAGACTTGTTTTGATATATTGAGTCCCTCTCCTAGCTTTCACCTCTATTTGTGTCATGTTAAACAGTTAAAAAGAATAGCTGTCCAGATTAATTGTCAGACATCTGTAACACTCAGATGTGTCCAGGTTGTTGGTATGTGTTATAGGGACAGACAATTTTGTAAAATATAAAGCAGAAAATGAGTCTTGTGGGTCGCAGAAATGCTTCCCACAAGAAAAAGAGATTATGATAAATTAGCATAACAGCGCAACATATGTATTTTCAAGAGACTAATAAAACACTGTTACATTGAGCTCATTTCTAACAAAATTCCAAATTTGTAAGAAGCTAAAAAAGTGAGTTTTAAGAGAAGGAAATTGGGTACCAAGCTGTGAAAAAGTACAAAAAATGCCATCTACATAAAGATCTTTAATCGTCTTAACACCAACCTTTTGCCATCCAAGAAATGCAAAATCCACCAGGGAAGGATGAAATAAAGGATTGACTGTAATAGGCATATTAATAGACTCAAATGAAGCAGACATTTGTGCCAAATACATATTGAAGCGTTTAAAATAGGTTTGGCAAAGGAATAAAGAGTTTGAAGCCAGAGGAGCACATAGTACTGCCATCAATGAAACAGGTCTGACAGCATCAAATTCCACTGCTGTGATATCACACAGCCCGTAATGACCTTAGCACCAAAATAACATACTCCAAATGTTTGCTGCTTCAAATATAGTTTGATTTTAAATGTATAACCACTGTATCATTAGCATATTTAGTCTTGTGTTATTATCACTAATATATGTGTGACTTGAACAGCATATTAAGTGTTTCTCTAAAATCCTGGGACAGAGAACCTTAATCCTAATCCTTAATTTATCTTAAAATATGATGCAAGTGTGTGATTCGGATGTGATTTGTAAGCCCTTTTTTCTGATTAAATGAAAAAGTTAGTAATGGTGTTCAATGATCCCACAGCAAATCAAAGGCAATGTAGTTCATACAGTTAACCACAAGGATGCACCATCTGACTACTGTTTAAATCAGCCACGTAATCTTTGGTGGTTCCTCACATTCTCCCAAACTGAATCAAGGCATATTTTTGATTTTATGACATTGTTGTACTGTACTTCAAATTCCTTAGTAATTATATATTATTATCATTATTACATAAGTGAAACACCTGCACTCTCCTTCGAGGAGCCTGAATCAAAAAGGAATTCTCTGGAGCAGATGTCCAGAAACTAAAAACCCTACCCTGACACTCCTGAGGCTGTCTTGGGATGATTAGAGAAGCCAAGCAGTCTGTATTTATTTTGCTGTTTCTATTCTGGAGCAACACCTCAGGAGCCTATGCTCCCCTTGCTCATTGCTAAGAAGCAGTTAGAGGAGAATAAGTCCTCCCAATCATTTTCATTATACATTTCTTTATTATTTTATATAAAACATGTAATTATTCATATATCCTTTTTATTTTAGATATAATGAATCAATGACTCGTTTAAATGTCTTAAATTACAGGTTATCTGCGGTTTTTTCACTCACACCACCAAGGTCAAGTGTCATATTTTACAGTTAATATACAAGGGATAAATACTAAATAGTACAGTAAGCAAGTATTGATAGTACAAAGCCTGTTGTCTGTTGTATATTTAATTGATTATGATGGGCTTACATAACTGGTTGTCTATTTAACTATATTTAACTAGAACATTCCAGGTTTCCAGACATAGTTGTCCCATTTTTGTTTGTTTAGTTTTCGGGCCCTTGCGTAATTTGATGTCGATCCATCTGTGGAAGGTTCTTGAAAGTTTTATGGACAATAAAAAAAAAAAAAAAAGAAAAGATAAAAAAAAAAACCAGAATTTCTGTCATGTCAGCAAAGCTTGGTTTAGTAATGGCAATGTTATGGCATTTTTTAGATGTATATAGTCACTGTCCAATAAAATATCATAGATCTCCATTTGTGTGGATTTTTTGTTTCACATTTTGTGAACATATCCTGATGAAGGAGCCAATAGAAATGCTCCAAAATTACTTGGAATAAAATATTTTTATATTCACTTCTGTTGAAATTTAAGAAGGTTTTTTCCTTCTCTGGTAAAAGTTACTATTTTGGGAGATACATATTTTTTAATTGCACAGTGACGACACTGTATGAGTGAGTTGTGCAAAGTTTAGAATCATCTTTGCGACTAAGACATTGTACTTTTAGACTCAGAACCTCAAATCAAGGCGTTTCCAGTCTTGATTGAGGCTTTGTAGATTTTGGACAAGCCTTGATGCCTTTGGAATTTAGTCTGGAACTTAATCATTACTAATAAATAAAGAATCATCATTAGTCAGTCTCCCTTTAAATCCTCTAAGCCAAAACAAAATAAGTGTCTGAGTTTCTATTCAACAGTGATTAATAATGGCCAGCATTGACATGAAAACAGTTCATTTCAGTCTTTAGAAGGCTATTAACCTTTGTAATACCTGAATCAATATAACCCAAAGTAACTAAAGTAGACTGTCCTTTATCGCGCACAAATAAGCATGCGTTTGTTGAATGGTTTCATGCTGTTCAGTACACTATTAATGCAAGCCAAAACCTAACATAAGGATTAACAGGGTTCCAGAGATTACAACGAACAGTTTTCAACCCAATATTTAGATGCATAACTGAATAGTTTTTATGCTAATATGCTGCTAAATATAATAATATAAATTCCCTCATACATGATCAAAGCAGACAGAATATTTTAAGACAGAATATCACAGGGAAGATTATTGCACACATAATTCATCACATTATTTATAAAGTAAATATCTGGGGTAATGTAACTTTTTGCAACAGATCCTGCAAATAACAGAGCTAGATGTATGTCAGAAAAGGCTTGACTGCTTATTATCTGTCTGTTTATTTGTGTAAATACTATGTAATAACTGTCAGGAGGAGGGAGGTTAATACTATGTTTGTGATTTGTCAGCAGTTGGCTCCTTTTGATATCTGCTCTTGCACGTCACTCCTAGTACAAGATAGACAATGTTTGTCATGTCAGTTAGCAATAGTCACAGTCTGTCACGTACTCCTTGCTTCTACAAATATGTTACAACATGCATAACATACCGTGGGCCTATTTGAGGTTCTCTCCTTCTACGCTCTGTATTATTTAACACGGGTGACTTGGGGTCACACAGGAAAGCCAAAAGTGCACATTATGCTCGACCCGTGGTTTCTCTGGCCCAGAAGAAAATGTTCTCTTGGAAAAGTGCATCAATTCCCCTCCAGTAGAGGATCTTTATTTTGTTTTGAACTGAGCCTGTTGTCCAACACAGACAGAACTGTTCTTCACACTCTTGGAAATATGGATTACTTAACGATAATTGGCATAGTTATATGGTTCCTCTCTCTTCGTAGAAAAGCTTCTGAGACCTGAAACAATAGCAGATGAATTTTGCTGCTATAAATAGTCATTTTTACATATTTATAAAGAACCGAGACATTTTGCAGTAGGTAAAAAACAAAACAAACAGGTAAGCAAGCAATGAAAAAGGCATGCAATCCAATGGTACTTTGAGTGTTCACAGTTTTCTATAAACCTATGCTATTAATATCATTACCTGTTTTCAACAACGGCTTGATTTTTAAAAAGTATGGAAAAAATATTTTATTTGGTAAATCTTTCAAAATATGAAGGTTTTTAAAACTTTAAAGCCCACGAGTGAATGAAATGTTATCATAACTCAAAATATCAAGACTATCGTAAAACAAAGGCTGAGGTAATATATTTATTTATTTTGTGAGAGGAGACTTATTGTAAACACATTTTATGATGTAGGCTGAAAATGAGCTTCCCCTCCTTGAAAGACCAGCATCCACCACTGGGCACCGTTAATGCATGCTCAGTGCCACCAGTTCTATGTGAACTGTTATGGCAATTGTCTAAGTGCGACCAGGAAGAAAGACCGATTCTCAGGCCCAAGGAGAAATCAGAGGAACAAAGACACAGAGTCAGGTATTCACTCCAATCTCTTAATGTGTGATGGGGTGATGCTACTTCTCTAACTTAACTACAGAAGTGCATTGTTAAGCACTTTCCCTCTCCACTCCAGGGTCAGGTCCTGAGTACATCATGTAATAAGCGCTTTAAGGTCATGAGCTTAAGCACAATATATTCTATACCTCAATCAGGATGTATGTGTCTATAACAATCATTATAGAATATATTGGTGGATTATTATCATTATTAGCTCATTACAATGTTATACTGCATTTTCCCATCACATGAACTTTACGTAATACATCACTGGCAGCTGCTTGCTTCCAGTTTCCATTTGCCTCATGCTGATTGATAGAGAAGACAAAGTAAGGTCAGTATCTGGCAAGATCTGAGATTAATCAACATAGATTGAGTTGTGGATGTGGGTTCACTATTTGGCAAACAAAAAGGTCACTGTTGCCCATTTCTACCTATGTGTTTTTACTGATTATTATCGGACTATTAAATGACTATTAGCAAGCAATCAATGAAAAAGTCATGCAATCCAATGGTATTTTGAGTGTTCATAGTTCTCTATAAACCTATGCTATTAATATCATTACCTGTTTTCAACAACGGTTTGAAGATCCATTTTTAAAAAGTATGGAAAAAATATTTTGTTGGGTAAATCTTTTTTAAAATTTTTAAAACTTTAAAGCCCACGAGTTGTATGAAATGTTATCATAACTCAAAATATCAAGACTATCATAAAACAAAGGCTGAGGTAATATATTTATTTATTTTGTGAGAGGAGACTTATTGTAAACATGCACAGGATAAGATGTAAATTATGCTATGCCAATCCAGTAGAGCTTCAAATAGGACACAACTTATTTTCTTCCTACCTGCAACCAAAACAATCCTGTAATCATCTACCGTTGGTGATTTAAATCCTATCCCAAACCAATAGGGTTACTGTGGGCGTTTATGATCCAATCAGAAACCAACTACACTAAACACCGAATCCTACACATAGGGCCCAGCCCATGTGTAGCCACCTGAGCTACTGCATCACTAGCTCTTCACAGGGGTCATCAGGTAGGCACCTCCCTGCATCAGTGTTTTGCTGAATTAAGCCCATGACACCTCCAGAAGGCTCAACAGTGAAGTCTGGCATCCCAGAGCCAACCCCTCCAAGCTAGCTTTACAGCCCTAACATACCCTTAATCATCAACAACTGTAAGTCCACACTGGCCTTCTTGGTGACTAAGGCTGTACCAAGCCCCAATGGCACCATCAGAGGCAATTGCTCTAAGACTGCAAGGGAAGCTCAGCTTCCCCAAAAATGTCAAAAAATAAGTGATCAGCTATATACTGTTGTGTGTACATGTAATTTAATAAATATGCACTACAACGCACTCAACTTTTGTTCAGAATCAGCTTCTTATCACTGGTAAAGACGCGGCTTTCCTCTCAGTCATTCCCGAAGCTTCACAGTGCTTTAAACAGCATTCACAGAGTTCAATAGGGAAGCAGCGAAGTGCAGCAAAATGAAACGAGTCATTGGATAAATGCTGGGCTTTGTCCTGCCCAACAGATGCTCGGCGTCTCTGGGGGTCTATGGGGCAGTGGGTTGGCCTCGGCTGGCCCGGACATTCAGCTTCTGCATGATGATTGGATGATGTGTCGCAGGCTGAATCCCTTTTTGATTGACAGTGAAATGAGCGAATCAGCGATCCTTTGGTGTAAAGATCTGTGGGAGCATTAAATTTTCATTCTGTTTTGAGTTGAACCAGAGAATCTCTTAATCCTCTTAGCGGCATTTTCTTTGTTAAAAACGACTAGCGACAAATCGAGCTTCTATTTCTGGTGTTTTTTTTTTGTAGCTGCTTGTGTTTGGAGACTGACTTCTATCACTCTTTCTGACTTCTATTGCAGTTTCTGTCCAGCGGGTGCTGCTGAGCCCCTCCACCGACACAAAGCACTCACAGGCGGACACACTTCACATGGGCTAAGGCCGTTCAAACAGCCTGGCTCTGCAGGCCATCAAGAGGACACTAGTCAAGTCCCTGGAAAAGACGCCTTGTTGGTATGACAGGGTCACAGATCATTTTCTTGAAAAGGAATGGAGGGTAGAATTTATGCATAAATAAACCGACACATTTTATAATGCAGGCTGAAATTGAGCTTCCCCTCCTTGAAAGACCAGCATCCGCCACTGGGCACTGTTAATGCATACTCAGTGCCACCAGTTCTATGTGAACTGTTATGGCAATTGTCTAAGTGCGACCAGGAAGAAAGACCGATTCTCAGGCCCAAGGAGAAATCAGAGGAACAAAGACACAGAGTCAGGTATTCACTCCAATCTCTTAATGTGTGATGGGGTGATGCTACTTCTCTAACTTAACTACAGAAGTGCATTGTTAAGCACTTTCCCTCTCCACTCCAGGGTCAGGTCCTGAGTACATCATGTAATAAGCGCTTTAAGGTCATGAGCTTAAGCACAATATATTCTATACCTCAATCAGGATGTATGTGTCTATAACAATCATTATAGAATATATTGGTGGATTATTATCATTATTAGATAATAATCCACAATATAATATTACAATGTTATATTGCATTTTCCCATCACATTAACTTTACGTAATACATCACTGGCAGCTGCTTGCTTTGGAGCCTCATGCTGATTGATAGAGAAGACAAAGTAAGGTCAGTATCTGGCAAGATCTGAGATTTATCAACGTATATTGAGTTGTGGATGTGGGTTCACTATTTGGCAAACAAAAAGGTCACTGTTGCCCATTTCTACCTATGTGTTTTTACTGATTATTATCGGACTATTAAATGACTAGTAATTTATTAACTATATAATTAGTAACTATTTCAAAACAGAATTTAAACCATTTTAAACCCTTCATTGGTTCAGAGCATGAGGCCAATTGTGCTTTCTTGGACTCCTGGCCTCTGCAGGCAGAGGCATATAATGATTGTGCAAAAAAGAAACCAGTGTAATCCCTCCTTAACATAGTCAAAAGTGAGGGAAAGTTCATGCTTCCTATTAGACAGGTAAAGACAACCAATTTATCTTTTTTGAAGTGCTGTTAACACAATGCCATAGAACAGCTCAAAAATGCTAGGAGAAGACTGCTTTGCATATATCTGTTAAGCCAGTAACCAGGCACCTGTGCTGGCTAGCATTGTGCTTCTTATGAGGAGAGCAATTAAGGCTATCATACCCTCACAAAGAGTGAGGGCAGTTTTTTTCTTTTTTTTTTTGTACTCCCTGCCTCAGGTGGCTGAGACATCACTGGGAACTGAACCATTGATAAGGCCATGTGTTGTGGAAGTAGACTGATTCTTAAAGCCTCTGACAGGTCCCTTAAAAACAGCTTGTGCTGGGGCCCAAAGAAGTGCTGAATGCAAGCTGCAAGACACATATGTACACCAATACTTCTCCCACATACATCGCCACATTCCAGGTCAGAAAATAGATGGATGGCCTTTGTGATAGCCTTTCACAGGGCCAAAATCCCCGGTGCCCCAATGCATGTGAACTTTTTTTATTCTAAAAAGTATTTGTATTATGTTTCCCATGGGAAAATTGTGAATTTGTTTTTTTAAATACAGTACAGTGCTTGATCTTCTTGAAAATCAGTAAGAGTTATCAAACAAATATCTGAACACAACTACAACCTGCGTCAAATTTAACCAGTCAAAATTAAATACAATTGCAATGTCACAAGTTGCAAAACACAAGATTATTTTCCCCTGCAGCAAAACTGAGAGGAGGTTTGTTACAAGTATATCATTAGGCACCGCTCCCTGAGTTGCACCTTTCAACTTTCATGACCCATGTCTCCCTGCAGGAGAAACACAGAAAGGTGTGGTAGATAAACACTGCAGTATTTTTATTGTTATTTTCACAAGAAATCTGAGGATAAGATAAACCTGAGCAGAAAGTGCAGGGTACATCAGAGCAGAGGCGATTGCTCTAAGACTGCAAGGGAAGCTCAGCTTCCCCTAAAATGTCAAAAAATAAGTGATCATATATATTCTGTTGTGTGTACATGTAATTTAATAAATATGCACTACAACACGCTCAACATTTGTTCCGAATCAGCGTCTTATCACTGGTAAAGACGCAGCTTTCCCGTAGCTTCACTGTGCTTTAAATAGAGTTCAATAGCAAAGCAACGAAGTGCAGCGAAACGAGACGAGTCATTGGATAAATGCTGGGCTTTGTCCCGCCCATCGGACGCTCAGCATCTCTGGGGGTCTATGGGGCAGTGGGCTGGCCTCGGCTGGCCCGGACGCTCAGCTTCTGCATGATGATTGGATGATCTGTCTGAGGCTGAATCCCTTTTTGATTGTAAGCGAAATGAATGAATCAGCGACCCTTTGGTGTAAAGATTCGTGTGAGCATTAAATTTTCATTCTGTTCTGAGTTGAACTAGACTTTCTTAATTCTCTTAGCGGCATTTTCTTTGTTAAAAACGACTAGGGACAAATTGAGCTTCTATTTCTGGTGGGGTTTTTTGTAGCTGCTTGTGTTTGGAGACTGACTTCTATCACTCTTCTATCGCAGTTTCTGTCCAGCGGGTGCTGCTGAGTCCTTCCACCGTCACAAAGCACTCACAGGCGATTCACTTCACATGGGCTAAGGCCGTTCAAACAGCCTAGCTCTGCTGGCCATTGAAAGGACACTAGTCAAGTCCCTGGAAAAGATCCCTTGTTGGTATGACAGTGTCATAGATCAATTTCTTGAGAAGGAACGGGGGGTAGAATTTACGTATAAATAAACCGACACATTTTATGATGTAGGCTGAAATTGAGCTTCCCCTCCTTGAAAGACCAGCATCCGCCACTGCATCAGAGGTATCATGTTAAACCTTCCTTTCTCTCTCGTAGTGTGCTATTAGGAAACCTGAGAGTGTTGAATGTTATGACCTTTAAGACAGACGTCATTTACTGACAGATTCACTATGAGCTTTTAGCAAGTGCGAAATCAGTAGTCAGGATTCACTTGATCTTATCTAATCCCAGAATTATTCCTGCTTTCATACAGCATAGGTTTTAAGAGTATTCTATACATGTTTTATTATCCAGCTGTAATAGCATGAAGAATATTGAGTGGCTTTTTACCTGTTGGCAGTAGTAAGGTTATAAAAAATATATTGAAATGGCAAATTTAAAAGAGGAAGCAAAAAAGCTCATTTACTTCTAATATACTAATTTTAGTTGATGTAAATAGACGTAATTCCAAGGCAGTAAGGAGCATTTCTAGTGGCCTATTTTTAATTAAAGCTTCACATAAAGAATATGACATCACCTTTGTTAATCAAGCAGAAACCTGTACTGACTGTGAGCATATGAAATAAACACCTTGTGTACATGAACAGTCATGGAAAGAAGCGTTTCAGAATGTCCTTTTTCGGTGCCTGTTCCTTTAAATGAGAATGAACCACATCTCCTTTAAGCGTGAGAGCCGAATAGTGAGGTGTGAGGAGCAGAAACACTGGATATTAGATATATTCACTATTTCTCTGTGTTCAATGTGTTTGTTTTGCTTGTTTAACCTACTTGATTGCACAAATATCTGAACCCAACTACAACTTGTGTACCAGTCAAAATTAAATACAATTGCAATGTCACAAGTTGCAAAACACAAGATTATTTTCATTGAAAGAAACCTTTCAGAATGTCCTGTTTCGGTGCCTATTCCTTTAAATGAGAATGAACCACATCTCCTTTAAGCGTGAGAGCCGAATAGTGAGGTGTGAGGAGCAGAAACACTGGATATTAGATATATTCACTATTTCTCTGTGTTCAATGTGTTTGTTTTGCTTGTTTAACCTACTTGATTGCACAAATATCTGAACCCAACTACAACTTGTGTACCAGTCAAAATTAAATACAATTGCAATGTCACAAGTTGCAAAACACAAGATTATTTTCATTGAAAGAAACCTTTCAGAATGTCCTGTTTCGGTGCCTATTCCTTTAAATGAGAATGAACCACATCTCCTTTAAGCGTGAGAGCCGAATCGTGAGGTGTGAGGAGCAGAAACACTGGATATTAGATATATTCACTATTTCTCTGTGTTCAATGTGTTTGTTTTGCTTGTTTAACCTTCTTGATTGCAAGTAAATTGCACTCTCATAAACCCAGTTCCAGTACTGTGATTAGAAAAACTTAGGCAAGGGGACAGGACACCTATCAAATGCCTGGACTTTACGTAAAATGCAGCAAAAAATGAAATGATTCATTTTATCTGATGTTTTCAGATAACAAAACTGACTGAGCTGTTGCAGAAGTCTTAGGCACCTAAGATTATTATATATATGTTTACACTAATGCCTTCTCAGTAAGTGTGGTGCTTGTATAAAGTTACATATAATCACAGTAAATACAAATATATATATATAGGCGGCACGGTGGTTATATATATAATTTATTTTTTTGTGTGAGGTGTGAGTGTTTGAAAAACAATGTTTTAGATTCTCCTTGACTGCATGAATTTGTTAAATCAACAGCACACATTTAAAATAATTATTTATTAACTGCTAAAACTAGGTAGTGGATGATAACCTCAAATAATCGGACTGCCACGAAGAGAGATTTGGAAAAAGTTAAACCAACACATTCACACACAGAATATCACACTTTCTGGAATAATGTGATTTTGGTTTTATTCTAATGTTGGGCATTATTTGTTGTTTGTTTGTTTGTTTTTAGCAAATAAACACTTACTGTTCAGATAAATAGCTTTTTAAATCTCATAATCTCCTAAAACTTTTGCATAGTACTGTATATATATTATGCCCCTTTGCACTATAAATGACTTTTCTTGAATTTTACACTGGTGTACTGTATTCTGCAACATCAGATACTTTTCCAGTTATAAGAGGATTATGTTGCATCAAATGTCTCTAGAAATATCTTTGACTCTGGTCATACTAAGCATAATATTTTTGTTATTCACATATCATACCTTGTCTTCCTCTTATGTAGCTTCCCATGTGAAAGACTTTCCTCCAGCTCCAAAACATATTATGATTTTTGATTATGTTACTGTGGACAAATGGGTTGGAAAAGACACCAACCACACCTACAAAAGAGAAAAACACTTTACTCTTTTAGAGAACATTTCTGATAATGTGATTTACTTGGAAATATATTACACAATGGAAGGAAAATCTGTTGTTTTCCAGATTCTGAAGTAGCACACAGCAAATTCGGCTGCCTCTATCGCTCTACATTGTGCTTCACAATTATAGCTGAAATGGCAGTCTGTAGGGGTCTGAGGTAGAAAGCAATTTGCTTACTTGATGTGTGATAATAAAGTTTGGTACGTGACTACATGCTCACCATGACTGAGCTCAAGGTTCCTGGGGAATATTGATTTGACTGGTAAAATATTTATGCTGCCCTTCAGTAAAAGCCAGCATGTACATTCGACTCTGTCCTCTGTAGTCTTTCACAACTCTGGATTTCAGCCATTGTTGTGGTTGAAAGTAGCCTGTCATTTCACTCCAGAAAAAAGTGACCTCAAGGTTGAAATGTTCAGAACATATTTGTACTTTGAATAGAACACAGCAAGTGAAAAGTGATTAAAAGTGCTAAAAGTAAATTAAGTCAATTAAGTCAAAGAAAATTAGTGAATACAAAAAGTAATTTAGAATTTAAGTTAGGTCTTATCACCTACCATACCTAGTTTTGTTAAATAATTCAGGAAATATATTGAAATACCAGTCCATATAGGGTAATTCTGAACACCAATGTTGAATGAACCTGGATTTCAATCCCTCAGATGGCACTGCATAAGAACCTCTCATGCTACAGTAGTTAAATATAGCCAAGGGGGCTTGGTAGTTATTTACAATTATTTTAAACTGTTTTAAACCAAGAGTATCACTGCATCAAGACATGGAAACTTAAAACTGTTTTTAAAGGAGATAACCATAAATCGATTCTATGGGAAAATGACAGCAGGTTCTCTGGACTTAAGCTCTTCTCAGTTGTTCCAAAGACTTCAGAAATGTGTGCTGTTGTTTGAGGAGTTCATGTTTCAGCTTGTTTTTAATGAAAAACCAATGTGTTGTTGTCTATGCTAATGACAAACGTGACCGTCATATCTTTAGTGATAGGTGCAAATGCCAACATCTCTCATGGTATGAGGAGTGCATCTGTAACCACGGCATGGGTATATTGGGTATGGGTGATGTTTCCATTGATGTGGAGGCAAACCTTGGGTTTAGACATATGCCACCATCAAGATGACGTCTATACCTGGGAAGTCCATGGTCATTTCAGCAAGACAATGCCAGACCTTATTCTGTATGTGCTACAGTGGAAATCACATATAACTATGAATTTGTTAGCTTACAATGAACCTTTTATATCTACAAATGGAACAGGTCATTATTCAGCAGAGTCTGGCATCTTATGTTGCTATGTTTATACAGTAGCCCAGAATGGAAAAATCAAACGTTTTTACACTGAAGCAGCAGCTTACAAAAGGAAATGTGAGGGAGGGGTCTTCTGTTGGTTGCAATCAGCAATCTGACCTCTTGAAGACACTTAATTTTGCATGCTGCACATTTAAACCAAACAAACTATTAGGAGCTTTTATGAGGGTCAATCAAAGTCACAACCATATCATTTTTTTTTTTTGAGGTCAGGTACCTTGGAAAACATTTTTCTTCTTACTGACCTTTATGAAAGCAGCTAGAATTAGAGAAGATACCACTACATTATTACATTATTGACACCTATAACATAAATATCAGTGTTTACTCTACATAAAAAAATCACTGTATGACCAGATATTTGTGGACAAATGTGTGTGTAGTGGGGGGTGGGGGGGGTGTTCTCTACATCGGATGACTTAAATGAAGAAGCACAGTTATATTTGTACATTGTGCAGTGACAATTTTTACATTTTTTACATTTATGAGGATTTGATTACATTAAATCACATTAGAATTAGGACAGTCAGGAATTGTTTTGAAGGTTAATTCCGAATCATAAACAACACTCCAACTCATCTCATAGGTACAGGATGGAATTACAATCACTGCAGAGATTTATCAATTATAAATCTTAAAATCCAAACTTCAAAATATTTCAGAGCCACTTGGTTGTAGACATCAGTGAAATGTGTAATTAATGATATTCTCTTAAAGGATTTGTGAGCCAAGAGTGACACTAGAATCTGTTTGCATACAATGCATTGATTAAACAAGAGTCTTGATACTAACATGATAATAGGACATTAGATCCATAATAAATCATCTTTTTTTTTTTACTTTTGATACTTGAGTAAAAGAACAAAAGTATTTGCCTCCAAATATACGTAAGTTGAGATCTAAAAATATTACACTAAATATCCAAGTATGGTACACTTGGTTGGTATGGTATCCATGGTTTGTACACTTTGTCCACCATTGGTATATTGACCCTAAGCTCATGTGATGCTGCTATATGATGTTCTTTTAGATTTCATACTCACCTAAGAATGTATCAACTGCTGATTGTCAAAGTTCACAATGATAATCATCTTAAAGCACTGAATACAGTAATTATAAACGGTGTCTAGACGTACAATGTAGTATTTCATATTGTATAGAATTTAGTGGGTTCCTTTGGCCTGACCATTGTGGATTACACCCTTAATTAAAATTATGTTGTTTAAGCTTGTGTGCTCTAAACTTGGTGTGTCATTTCTTTTAAATAGTACAATGGACAAAAGCAGCATTCCAAATTGTTAAAAGGATTGAATTAATGCAAGAAACCTTGTTATAGAGCAAGTAACTGCTGAGCTGCAGACATGCTGAATGTAAAGTAACCTTCTTTAGCAGTCATAGATAGAAATGATGGAAACCAAAATGATTAACCTTTAAGGTTTTTGTTGACTTGATTCAGCACGACTATAGAGCTACTTCTACAAATGTGCTATGGGTCTTAATAACAAATACAGATCTACGTATATGGGTTAAAAATAATACACAAAATATTAGAACAATATATCTGACTAATTCTTTAAAGGTTCAAAAGTTAGTTTGGTCAGTATGGATTGCCTACAATTACATTAAAATACATATTTGTCTTTATACCTGTGCATTATTAGCAACCGACTGTGGGCCCATAAAATGGAAAATATACTTTGCTGGCTTTTTTTTTATATAAAATAGGAAATAAAGCTTATAAACCCTGTAAAATTCTCTCCCCATATTAAAAGTGAGCTGCCAAAAAACAAAGCTGTGACTTTACAAAACCAGCTCATATTAAGCACACGTGCATTCTAAACAGTTTAGCCTTGTCCATTCAAACTGAAGTTATAAGAAGTGCTTCAGCTTGGCTTGCTTTTTGAAAGAGGCAAAATATAGTGTACATTAGACTTAACTCACAATTAGAACGATTTTCACAAATTTGAAGAACAGATCTCAGAGGCAATGAAAGTGTGCATCATACATGAGACACAAAAGGCAGACAGAGACATTTTACAGAAATAATATTTAATGGTTTATGGTCAAAGCAAGCTTTTCAAGATCACAACTGCTGGGCTGATGGAATAAGCAGTGTTACAACTGAAAGCTGTTCAAACCATTTAAGCCTTTAAATACCTCTACAGTTGCTGGAAAATTCCTGTGAGGAAAAATGTTATTCACTGCTCAGCTATATCATTACCTTCTGTTTTTTTTTAAGAAAAGAAAAAAAATATCCTTATGTAAGACTTAAGTTTAAATAAAGGTCTAGGCTCACAACTCTTTTCGTTTCCTCTAAAAATGGTAAAAGTTCCAAATGTAAAATTACCGGCAGTGAATCTTTAAAACAAACTAACAATCTTTAAAACAACTCCACCCCCCTCATAAAACAAAACAAAACAAAACTAAAAATAATAACACCATGCAAATTGCATGCTCTAAACTGAATATGAAAGGCATGATGTTATGTTACAATTTAGAAGGTTTACGCCATGTAAAGTTTACACAGAAATCAACACATCTGCATAAGAAAGTGCTCCACTGGATGTCAAAGTGTTCTGTCTATCAAGGGCAATTATAAGGCAATTACTTTTCTATGTGACCATCAACGTAAAGGAAATGAAAATAGCTTGTCCTCATAAAATACACACTTTAAACAAAACAACTTCCAGCCCCGTAACAGTACAAAAGTGTGATTACACAGGTCACAGACACATAGGAATGCTGTTCGGAAAGGGTCTCCTCGAACTGAGTGAACAAAGAACAGATTCATGGTGCAGTCCAGCCTAATACCGCTATTCAGGCCCCCAGCCTGTGTTCAGCAGCATTTGCCAAGCTTACACTGGGTCACAATAAACCCTCTTTAATTACTGCAGAGTCCTCATTTCACCATCCTTTGCGAAATTTAAATCAAGTGTTGAATCATTATTTTCCTATTACATGATGAATTACACTGGGATTTCCAAAATTTCCAAGAAATCCATACGCTGTCCGCTCCGTCTCAGTTGTTTTCTTGTGACATTGTATTTTCCTAAGACATAAAAAGAGATAAATAAAAGTTGCAAAGTTATATTGAGATTCATTTGATATTAAAAAAAATGGTAGCTCTTAAATGGAAATATCAAGTTTAACATGAGGTAACATTAAACAAACCTCCCTCTAAGGCTTAAGGTTGAGGTAAGCACAGTGTGCTAGGCTCTATCTTATCTCCGGTCAGGTGTTGCAATACTTATGGCCAGACAGCCGTTTGGTCAAGGTAAAGTTATGCAACTTCTGAATGGAAGATAAGCCCATTGTATTTGTAGAGGCTGAAATGGATCATCCAGGCATCTGTTTTCCATCATTTCAGCACAAGCCCTCACATGCTGAAAAAATTGACAGAATGGCCCAAGGAACAGGCACTTTTCACACTAAGCGTTTGCTTCTAAAACAGATTCCTAGAATTCCTGCTCAATGCCCCTCATTGAGAGTTTATGTCATAAACATGTAGCAAAGCCCACCTTCGTTTAGGGGATAAAGCAATTATAGGTAGCTGGAAAATAGCCTGAGGGGATGGAACATACACTACTTGCCAATTTTAGCGATTATCTTTCTGTTCAAAGATTTTGCTGCGTCTGCAAATAGTTAAAGTACGTTTCTATATAATCTAGAATACACGTTCCTGTTATAATGTAATATTAGATTGACATAAGTTATAATCATGTTTCCTCGACATTAAACTTTAAAGAGGTTATAATGAAAGACTCATATCATGTGAAACTGAATTTTCCTTTTTTAGATTCAGAACATACACAAGGCCATACAGTCATATATGGAAATTAATCAGTAATTTCAGCCAGTGAATTCACTCTTTTTGTGATATCACAAAAGCAAATGCACTTACATTTACATTGATCAATCTATTCAGCTACACTTTAAGCTCATTAATGCTTAAGCCAATCAGAACAGAGTTCACTTACATCTCAAAGTCTTAGAGGTAAACTGACAACACCTGAAGGAATGATTTGGTATATTGATTTTATTAAAACATTTTGGATTATTATGTCTGTACTGAGTCTCTTAGAAGTCTCCTAAATGCCCTCACATTGCTTTGCATATCCCTTTAACGAAACCCAGCTTGAAGTTGATATACAAAGCATGATTTCTGTGTGCTGAAGTGAATGTAAATATACGTGCCTTAGCTTATGAATGATTTTACCAATGTCTACTGACTTATTAGAACAGTAAAATCATTAAAAGTGCAGTGCTTATAGACCTTTGGACTAGAATTAAGAGACAACTGAGACATTATGAGCTCTATGAGAGATTCAGGTAAACTGAAAGCACAATAATTTTCCATAACAACTATTTTATGTGTCATAGCCTTAATATAATAATAATTATGATCTAAACAGATACACATAATGACCCTTGGGTGCAAAGGTATGTACGTTTTATCAGCTGATAAAACAGTCAGGTTTTAATAGCCATGACATAAACAGAAAACAAACATTTTTTTCGAAGCACGGTTAGGGCAAAATTTAGCTTTGATTTGCTGTTCTTGCCTTTGTGTCCCCAAGAAGATAGTCTGAATAGTATCAGAATTATTCACTATAATAATAAAAGCCATTTCTTTTCCTCACTTAATAATACATATGATGGAAAATATTATTTTATAGTACATTCCAAAGCCATGAGGCACTGTCTCTCTTTAACTTAGCCCAGAATTCTTTAACAGGTCTCTAAGCCAAAGACTGAGGTGGCCATTGCAATGTTGATTTTCAGTCCACTACGTGTTGATTTGGCGGTCATTATCATGTTATAAAGTCCATCTGTTACCACAGGGCAGCTTGTAAGCTAAGTAAATCAGGTCATTGGCTAGAACAGGTTCTTTGGACTCCAGCCTTGGAAGGCCACTGCACTGCAGAGTTTAGTGTTTTCCTGTTGACGTAAATACACACAGACACCTCCTTGTCTGTTTGCCGAACATGTCTTTAGTTGACTTGGGATGATAAACCAAAGAATATACGTGACCAAGCCTAGAATATTCTGACATTAGGAAGACCAAACATGTCAGGGAACTCAATAGCAGCCTTCATCCTATGCCAAAATAAACTGTAAGGGTCAGGGGCTAAATTTTGGGTGTTGTACACCATGTGCTGTGCTATCCAGTCAAAAGGTCTTCAGTTTGTTTGCCAGAGTCAATAAATGTATCATCTTAACAACATTTTTGAATACCATATTGGTGATGTATAAAGTGACACTGATAAAAGTCACAGATTTACTACTGTATTGCTAGATAATTTACAGGAAGTGGTAAATACATTTTTCAAATCATTAAAATAAACAACCAGTAATCTCTATTGAGTTTTGGCTTTTGAAAAACAAATAGATTTGTCATTTTACTCGGTTTTCTATTTGAAGCACTAAACTATACAAAGCCATGAATAGTTTCATAATCTTTATCTACATTTAAATGAACACTCCAGCCAAAATGTAAAATGTAACTTTTGCTACATCTGTTTTTTATTGCCTCCTACTGTAATGCTGCATTACTCATGAGAATTAAATTGTAAAGCTTTTTTTAAAAGAAACGGAATATGGAATACCTAGCTTGGATGAGTGGATATGTGAAGGAAGGCTATTTGTAATGTTTTTCTTTCTTTCTTTCTTTCTTTCTTTTTCCCTAATGTAATTAGAAACACTTAGACCAAGAGATCAGCATATGTGCTTTTAATAAACAAGACACCCTTATAAAAATAAAATAATTTGAAAATAATAAGAAAAAAATAGTGTGATCTAATGAAGTGATGGAAACAGTGTGTAGACTTACAAGAGGTGTTTTCTCCCCAAATTTACTCCAGAATGTCATTTTGACTGTGTTCTTGTGTCCCGTTCTCTGATCAAAAGTCTGGCAGTACTGGAAGGGAGGGCTGTACAGGTGCAAACTGGCTGCGCATTCCGTGTGGCTGACGTTCTCTACCCGGTGGAGGCCTATGGAATCTGCAACAGACAGACATTCCAGTGGAATCATTCAAGTGAGTCCATACAGAATTACATTTCAAATTACTGTCATGTTTCACTAATATGTAGAGCAAGCTAAAAAAGCTAAAAAGCAAGTTTTCAGTTGGAATTTATTTCTGAATGAAGTATTAATTATAGCTTTGTCTATTTTAGTTTCAAGACATATTTAAAGACTTGATATTTATAAACATGTAATGCAGTATGTAACTGAGATCACATTAGCTGCCCAGTAGCACATTTAAAGACATGTCTGGCAATAAATGAAAATAGTAGATCAAATAACTGGGACTCTTAAGAACAGTTATAGATACAGTAAGCGGTACAGTATGTCGACTCAGACAACATTTCTATTAGCACTGCACAATAAGCATTGAGTGCTTTACTGCATAAGACACGAATGGGTTATTAAATGACGACACTGTTAATGGATGTGCCATTCTGTACCATTTGGCTTTTATCTCAGAAAGGACCATTGTGAGCAGTGGAAACATCCAGTACTATTACCATTGATGTATGCGCACTGGTTTTCTAGTAAGATTCGCTGAGACTTCTGGACCATGTCGCCGTGTGATTTACGGTCAGGCCATTCGAACAGAGTCTCCTTCAGTTGGCCCTGCAGCAGCTTCATGAAGCAGTGGGACTCTGCGTGGTCATGGATTGAGCTGCAAAGTGATACAAAGCAAAGACATACTCAAACAAATGTGTCAGCTTTTCTATAACGGGTCATTCTACCAGAACAGACTTCATGGAAACCATTAAATGCAAATAGTTTCAGTGGAATGAGTCAGTGCAGGATTAGTACTTGAGCAGTATGATTTAACTGTACAATAGCACAACATTTTGTGCAAGCCTATAATTTCACTCTAGCAAAGAGGTTTACTGTTTGTTTACTGGTCCAACTGAACTGTTTTCTACATTTGAATGCAACCCTATATTAATTTAAATCATGGAAAATAAAAGATACTTGTTGCCTCAGGATTGTTTGTTAATGCTTATCAATTTATTATGTCCATTTGCTACATCAAAACTCAGACACCACAAAGCATTGGACCCCACTATCAGCTCGCATGTCTCTGACAGGACAGAATTATTAAGTCCAATTTTTATATTGGAACAAATTATTCCTAACTAAGAAAATGTACCATCAAAATGACAGTATTTACAGAATAATAATCTAAAAGCAAGCTCACATGCTCAAATGGTACACAAATAGTCTATTATCCCTCAGGATAAAGAACATAAAATTACACAGATGTAAAGAAACCTTTTAATATGCCAAGAATTTGTATCAGTATGTGTAAGTATTTTTTGTGTTTGCTTCAGTAACTCCTTACCTGCCATGCCCTTCACCCCAACAGAGTATCATAAGGTTGAATTTGCCATTGCCCTCGTCAACAAGATTCCTGGTGTACCTAAACAGGGTAATTGAATATGTCTTTAAAACACATGCTATAGAGTTTTTGTATATATATGAGTCATTGTGTGTTTTTATTTTAAAGTAAATTAATGATAGAAGATATTTGGAAATAGTTTTGCTAATATGGTCACATGACCTAACCAATGTTCAGAAACAATTATTGCTCAAAGATATAAACTCTTGTAACTCCTCTTAGGTGCTTTTTCAAACGAAAATCCCCTGAAATTAATATGAGCTTGCGATATAATGTCAAAGGACCACATGCTTCTGTACTCCACTGCTCTTTAAACACAAGTTTTTATAGAGATTCAGAAAAAAAATCGGAGCATTAAAACCCAAAAAGACAACCCCATATTTGCAAATTATGATACTGCAGTTAATTTGATGTCCCCTCATCGTGTTTCCTATTTAAAACAATTATTTACGAGAACTGTAAATTATAACACCATATGCATTTGTGTTCCACATTTTGAAGGTGGCTGGTGACAAAACTTAATTAATAAATTGTGTGAATTAATTAATGAAAATTAGATATATTTAATATATTGTTCCCTTCATATTAAATATCTTGTTCCCATGTCTTAGTAAGTTAAAAACTCACACATTGCACGGTTTTATATAATTAATAAAATGGTGTCAGAAACAGGGCTCTGTGCCAGTTTTACACTACAGCATATTAAATTCATATTTAATGTTTGGTCTTACAGGATTTTACAGGAGAGCCATAAATGATGTGAATGGCAGTGGAAAGTTTAGACTCGTCTACGGCTGTGCCAATTCGAGAGAGTGCGATCAGTGGCGACAGGAACAAGGCGTTCACATACTCAAAATGGCAATGGAGCATTAGTTTCTGAACGGCAGACAGCGAGACGTAGCAGTTTTTTAACCACCTGTATTCCGTTGTGCATTGAGCCCCATCCTTCTCTTATCAGAGCCGCCAGCCTATCGAAGCGCAGGGGCGGGGGTTGACGGAATACGGGTGTGAACTTAAAAATCAGTATCAGCGGGTGTGGGCCACACACCGCGCTGTGATTGGAGCCCCCATTCCCACCCTGCACACAGGGGCTCTCAAAGCATCGACTGGAAAAATAAACAGCCGGACTGGAACAAGCAGTGTAGCAAACCCCAAAAAAATCTCAGCCTTTATCTACTGCTCTTTTCTCAGAAAGATAATTAGTTTCATAGTACAGATGTATGCAAAATGTACAGATGTATGCAACAACGTAGGGCGCCTAGTTTTATTAAACAGATTTAGTAGATATTCTAAATGAGAAATAAGACCTTTTGCACAATATAAAATGCACAATTAATGTACATTTACTGAAATTCAAAGTATTAGAAAAATAAAATGCAAACTATACCTGTGTAGGAGTGATGACAGTTTATTAATTATTTAATTTTGTAAAACTAAAATGAATAGTTGCAGTTCCCTACAATTTTGGAAATGTCAGGTTTTGTTAAAATAAAAAAATATAACATTTGACCAGGGTGTTCAAACTTTTTTGCATAGGACTGGAATTGAAATAAATAACAGCAATGTAATAATATAATAATGATAATAATAACAAAAACTACCTGTACTGGTCAAATTTGGCAAATTTCATCCACTCCTGGGGGTTGCTTTCATACCCCTCCATAATGCTCTGCACCTCCTCAATGTTGATGCTGTCGTTCTCGAAGATTTTGTGCAGAATCTTAATGAGATCGTCCAGTGTCTCTGGTTTGACTATTTCGGTTTGTTCCATTTTTTCAGCCTTTCCCTTCTGCAGACTCAAGACCCTCTCAATGAGCAAGGCTCACGTTTTATAGATTTTGGCCGAACTTTAATGGACGCTACCACTTCGCATTTAGGGGATCTCAGTAAATAACTTCGATTTCAAAACTACAGTTATTGGAAATAAACAGTGAAATTAAGGACTGCATTAACTAAATTGAGTAAATTATACGATGGCACGGAGATAAAGTGTTCACCTGAAAACAGAAGCACGTTTGGATTTATTTTGAAGCAGGTATATCACCCCTGTTTCTAGCAGATGGTTTAGTCCTGCCACACATTCCCGTTTTAACTGGGCTTCTGTTCAATGAAAGTAGACCAAAAGAGAAAAGTCTGTAGAGGGTTCCTTAAATCCCATGACACAAAAGGTCGACCCTAAGTGTTATATTGTGCTTATAAACGGTTAATAAGCGTTACCATTTTAAAAGCAGTTCCTAGGTAGTTTTTGGTGTTCATTAAATGAGCAATCATTCAAAACAAAATGTGAATGAACAAAATGAACGAACAACCCACTGAACCCAATGAACAGAGCAGGCCAACAATAGTGCGCATCCACTTGCTTGAAAAAAAATAAATGCTGTAACTATAACATATTTTCTGTGCCGTGTTTTTGCTTGGAGCAGTTTCACATTTGCAAGCTGTAATTTTATAATACATTATACGTAAACTACATTAAGATTTTGCTAGAACATCATATCACTCTGGCTGGGTTTGGACAAAATGTCCACGTGTAGACCAGTGTTCTTTTATGTTTATGGGAACGCACACACACACACACACACACACACACACACACAAACACACACAATTGAGACGTTGTTCTAGCTCCATCACCTGGACAAAAAACGACATTGAAACTTTATTTTAATTACCCATAATATTATCATTTAAACCATAAAACATATATTGATTAAACAATCAGTTCAGATACATTACACATAACGCACTAATATTAAGCTATTTTTAATATTTATGACTTAAACCCTTATTAAGAATTCAAATTTCAAACATTAATTTCTGAACACCAACCCTTCCCTTTCAATATTCTATTACTTTGGTAAATGGACTGACCAGTCAAAATAAAAACAATCCACTGCAGAAATATTACCTTTTATAAAATAAAACAGAAATTTAGACGTTTACAAGATTTTGATTCAAATTTTACATTCCATCTAAATGTTCCCCTGTTCATCAATGCAACTCATCTCTGTTCATCAAAATTACAATTAATTCAGAAGTTATTTCCTTTGAGAGAGAGAGAAAAATCTCTTAATGCCTCCATATTGGCTTAGATCAAAAGCAACATGTTCATTTTCATTAAGTATGCACATATCTATGAGAATTCAGTAAGTCTTCACTTACACCTCCACAACTCACCTGCAGCTCCAAAGCCCCCACCCCACAAATTGATTGCACTGGGTCTTTAGGTTTATTATGTAAATTGTGGTTGGAGTGAAGCCATCTGTTTGAGAATGTCTTTGAATAACTGCGATTTCAAAGTGTAAATGCTCAGCCATCACAGTGACTCTTTGTTTCACACATATATTTCCAGCACGGGAAGAACACCACCAAAAGTAATATTTCATTTGAATTTGTTGATTTGTTTTGTCTGCATAAAATTAACAAGTTAAATAATACAAAGGAATCATTGGTAAATTCTGGAAATAAAATTAGAAAATGTGGCCACAAATGTAAAAAATGTGTGGTTTAAATAAAAACGAGAGAACAATAAATACATTATGGGCAAACATTAAAAAAATAAATTGACCACAGAACAACTAAGAACCTGCAAAGCGTTCCCTCAAAGCCATTTTTTCTGTACAATTGCAAGGTCTCTCCAGGAACTTTGTAATTAATTAATTCTTTTTTCTTCTTCTTTTTTTGAACTGCAATTTATTTAGGCATTAAATTTACATAGACAGAACTTCACACCATTCATCCGTTTACTCAAGAGCCCCATCAATGTGCAGTGTTTACATGTATACATATCAATGGGTTTATCTCAAATGGCTCCCTTGTTAACAAAATAAAGAATTGCATAAATAGTGCATTGGACCTCTGGAAAGTATGTTAAATATTTATACTGAACAAAAAAAAAACACAATACTTTTGTTTGTGCTCCAATTTTTCATGAGCTTTCATGACTTTTACTATGTTCACAAAAGGCCTTTTTCTCTCAACTATTGTTCACAAATTCATCTACATCTGTTTTTGTGAGCACTTAACCTTTGTTGAGATAATCCATCCACTACACAGGTGTGGCATATCAAGATGCTGATTAGAGAGCATGATTATTACACAGGTGTGCATTAGGCTGGCCACAATAAAAAGCCACTCTAATATCCAAACAAAAACAGTCCCACCACCTACTGTCACCTCTAAAACCACTCACCTTCAGCACAGGAATGGCAAGGCATTCATTTTCATGTTTCCCTGTCTAACGTTTATCGCAATAACAGTCAGTAATAGGATTAGTTTTATAGTCTGTGAAGTGCACTTTGTGTAGAGTGGGGTGCTATTTTGTTAGCCTTTTTTAAAATTATTATTACAGAGTACTGTCCAATTGCTGCTGTAGCACTTTGAATTTCTCCACCGTGGGACTAATGAAGGATTATCTTATTTGGGACACAGTGTATTTTACATATTTGGATATGAGAAAGTTGCTATATCAAATAAAGTAATTATTATTATTACTACTACTATTATGAAGAGACTGTGGCACATCATGTAATGCTCCTGTCACAGAACTCCAGGGTCCTGGTGTTGTGGGTTCCAGCCCTGCTTCGTGTGTTGGTGTGTTCTCCCTGTGTCCATTTGGGTTTCCTCTGGGAGCTCTTGTTTTGTGTGTGTGTGTTGCCCTGCAAAAGACTGGCGCCCCCTCCAGTGTGTGTCCCTCCCTTGCACCCACTGATTCAGTGGCTCCAGAGGTGAACATAACGGCCCCTTAAATTCTTCCACCTCTTCATATGTTCTGTGACATCCAGCATCAAAAAGGATGGTTGAGACAGAGAGAGCAAACAAGCTGTGAGGAGTGAAGTGCCCTGCAAGGAGTCATATTCAAACATTATCCACCTACCTCATGTCTCATTCAGATGTAAGAACCCTACCCGCAATACCTTTTCTCCAACACTGAGTGTAGTGTACAGGCCTTCATCTCATGACCTGCACTATATAGAGAGCAGCGGGTAATATTAGACGCATCATTTTACTCAGCGAAGAAACACCTTAACTTTTCCTTGGGAAAAACTAATAATATATTTTAAAAGCAGAGAGGCAAGATCCCAGAAATCGTCACGTAATAATAGAACATATTGCGGATATTTCTTTAAACTAACAGTCTTTTATTTTAGAAGTCCCGCGGAAGAATCCTTCAGAGTCCAATGCGGCCGTTAACTTCACTGAATGTCCATGTGTATCCTTCCGCCTCCCCGACTCCTGTCACCGCCGGTCTATATTCTCCCTGGAGAGACACAGGTGATATCAGGACGGCGGGACCGGACGGTACGGGGGCAGTTTAGTATAGTTATTAATAGAATAATAACATGATAAAAGCCATACTAATATTCAACAACCATGGAAAACCAAGGCTCTCGAAATTTTACGAACACTACGTGAGTATGAGTTACACGGAAGCTAGTCAGCTAGCTAGCAAACTACAGGGTTGATGAAGCTGAAGTTTAGCTTCTCATTCGAAATGTTCGGTTCCACCTTAAATGCAGCAGCAGCAGCACGGGACCGGAATGGAATTGCTGCACCATTTAAGGTGGAGCGGAAAATTCGAATTGTAAGCCAAACTGTGTGGTTCAGTGTTGAAGGTCTAATTAGCTGTTACTCCAGCCCAGTCCTATGAACCATGTCATTTATGTGATGTTCATGTTGTTAATGATAGGATATCATGTATGTTTACTAACAATACTTTAATTCATAGCCAATTACATTTATCCGTGTCTCAGATAATTACGTGAGTTGGAGTTAAGGGTGTGATAGTCCGGGATGACTGCGAGGAGCATTACTTATGGATTTATGGAGCTGGGGCTGATTGGTCAGATATTCCATGATGATCACAGCCTGATAATGAAGAGAATGCCCAGTCAGCTTAGTTGGGAAGGTGGCTCAAAATTATTTATTTGACTAATGTAATCAAAGCTGCTATGGACTTTTATTAAACCATGACTCTGTTTACTTAGGCTTTGCAAACAAGTCAGTTCTGATTATCCACACCTCTGCTACTCAGAAATCTGCATGTTGGTCTGGTCTGAGTAAGACACTCGAGCAGCTTAAAGTGTCAAAGTTGCTTTAAATGCTACATTGACGATTTGTTGCATACGAAACCATTAAATATTAAGGTGGATTATAGTTTTACGTTTGAGAAGGGTGAGCTTAAGTTTCTGTGCTCGCTGAGTGTATCTCCAAAGTGTGGATTACATAGAGAACAGGGTCGGTTTACAACGTGACTGTGCCTTGTGATTGACTCGTGCTTACTGCACGGACTCCTGCTAAGGCTTGTTCAGCAATGTATGAGTCCATTCACTGCTCCTTGAGTTTATCCAGAGGTGGCTAGAAGTCCATGTTCAAGTAGACTAAACACATTGATTCAATGAAAAAGTAAAAGTACGATTCCGAAATACAACTTTAGTACAAGTAAAAATATTATAGCTCAAATAACTATTTAACATCCCACTCTGGTTATTGATTAATCCCCTAAAACACAGTTCTGTTAATCAAAATGACATATTTAAAAGTTATTTCCACGAAAGCCCCAAATGCCTTAAAGTGATTAAATATATCTCTATACCTTAGCCTTCATTCAGTATGCGTGGGTCTATGAATATTTAAATAGTTCTCGTCTCAATATCCACTCATCCCTCTGCCACGTTCCTGCAGCTAGAAAGCCTCACCCTCAAGTTGATGGGATTGTTTTTTTAGGTTTCTGATGTAAGAAACCTTGCTGTCTGAATTTGCCAATTTGAGACGGTCTTTGGAACACTGCAGTTTCAAAGCAGAATGTTCGATAGACTTCATAGGATGCATGGAACAAGTCATTTATAATAGATGAACTTGTGTTAGGGAGGTACAATATTTATTTTTAATGAATGTCTATAGGGCCTAATACTAACTTATCTACATTTATTGATCCACTGTGGGCTGTCTACTTTGTATCATGGTCTTTAAAGGAGTATTTCTGATCTTTCTTAATATGAGCTCAGCTAGCTTGTATAGAGTTTCAGTTTTTTTCCATCCGGTAAAGAGGGATTTAGCGTTATTAAGTTTAACGCTTCCTCTGAACCTTTTCTAAGAACTCTTTTCTAAGGTGGTTTCATGCCTATTGTGTCTCACTTTGTATTACTTTGTATTTGCAAATTAAAAAGTTATTTTTAACCATTGCAATATGGGGGAAAAACATAGCTCCCAAAACAAAGCCAAAAGACCAAAATTATATAAACATTCACATAAAGAAATAATCAGTCAGAATGTATGGGACTATACATATATTTTTTCAGTTATATGGCTGGGTGTGTAAGTGATGCTTTCATATTAAACATTCAAGTAACTAAGCAGTATAATGTCATTTATTAGCTATTTAATATCCCACTATGCTTATTATTTTCATAGCTTCTATTCATCAACACTGTAACAAGAAATGTTTGCCATTAGGTTGAATGAAATTGTAAATCTGATTACCAAAACAATATCCTGCAACATTGTGCCAGAGTACCTTTTTAAATTGAGCAAATATGCAAAAAATAAAAAATAAATCAAAGGCAGTGCTAGGTAATCTGTGTTTTAATGTACAAGAATATCCTTGAAATGCAATGTAATTCTTCTTGAATAAATTTTGAATAAAGCATTAGTGAGCATGGGTTGAGTTCCTGCCTTATCTCCTCACCCTGGAATGATATTTGAGTTTCTCACCTGTATGTTAGTATGACACAGTGCCAAGCACAGCTAACTCGGTGTAACTTGGAACTTTGTGTCCTTTTGCACTTGTTGCCCATAAATAAATAAATAAAAGTACATTGTACTTCAGTTTCACATCATAAGTTTAAAATGCCTTGTTAATCATAGAAAACAGTTTTATCCTTGCTTATATGTACATACGTATTTTCACTGCCCTTCTCATGGAAGTCAGGTATTTACAGTGACCATCAAGTAAATGCTTTAACAAATCCATCCATCAATAAAAATAAACCAGTGAGAAAGCAAACAGTGTTCCTCTAACTGTATTATTCTACCCAAAACAGTAATAATTATAATGGGATCATTCCTATTGCCCTTTACTGTATTTATTTTTTATTTACTGTAATTTTACAGTGTGTTTACAGGCAATACTCATTTAGTGCCAGGATTTAAACAATTGTCATGGCGACCTAATACTTTTGCTCAAAGCCTCCTTTTTCTTTTGCTGAAGTCAACAGGCTGTTCCTGTTGTGTGTTTGAAAAGGTGATTTAAACTGTTTAAAAAGTGTTTGCTCTGTCAACATTAGGACAACCAATTGTGGACATCTCCTGCAGTAATTAGTCTAAACACTTACATTCCAGATGCATAATGAATCCGCACCAACTTCTCTAAATAGTAGAAGAAACATGCAGAATTTTTCCTTTGAAAGCACAGTACGAAAACTGGCACAGCCTTCCCACTTTGAGAGAATTTAGCACTGGTTGGTGAATGGGTGGTTCACAGTACCAGGCCTTCGTGTTGTTTGACCCAAGGACAAGAGCAGAATTTATTAACACATCATGCACTTTCACAGTTTCAGTCTGACAAATATGTTTTCTTTGTTTCACCTCAGACTGAAGACACAGAACAGCAGATTATCAGAGAAACATTTCATCTGGTATCGAAGCGGGACGAGAATGTCTGCAATTTTCTTGAGGGCGGACTGTAAGCATGACTACATGGGCAGGGGGTGGGGGGGGGTGTTATGATTCTGTACAGTAATTAGCATCTCAAACAGCAGTCTATGTTCACTTAGTATTCCTTGTGTGCACTCAGGTTGATAGGTGGATCAGACAACAAGCTGATCTACAGACACTATGCCACGCTGTATTTTGTCTTCTGTGTAGACTCCTCAGAAAGTGAACTTGGCATTCTAGATTTAATCCAGGTATTTCTGTTTGTTTTCCTCTCCCAGAGAAAGGCTGACTAAATTTCAGCAATGACTACCTGAATACGTAGATTGGTATTACTGAAATACTTATGTTTTAACATCTAAGAATATATATATTCTGTGTTCACAGGTGTTTGTGGAAACACTGGACAAATGTTTTGAAAATGTCTGTGAGCTTGACCTAATTTTCCATGTAGACAAGGTACATTTTTCAAGTGTTTTTTTTTCTTTCTTTTTAAACTAAAGGAATATTTATTTATTTATTTATTTTTATTTTTTTGCACTCTTAAATCTTACATCTAGACAGAAAACATAAATACAGAATGTAATATCAAATGTTTGTTACATACTTTGTAAAATCAAAGTGAAAAAAATTCAAGTTTAAAAAATATTTTTATTTATTGATTGATTGTTTTAAATTATTTTTTATCGACTGGTCCATTTTCTCGTGGTGGCTTTAAAATAAAAATGGTGATGATAAAAAATGATTTTTCTGCTGAGATTTTCTTGCCCTAGTAAATGCATATATTAGGAAGGAAAAACTGCTATGTTGTAGCAGCTCCAGTAAATGCAGCAGCACAGATTATCACAGTAAACAAAGGCAGCTTCAGATTTTATACCCCTTAAGCAAAATTATATTTATATGCAAAGATACACTCTGACTACAATATTAAGGTTAGGAAACTGTGCTATAATTGCCTTTCGTATATTTGGCTTAATGTTTTTCAGGTCCACAACATTCTGGCTGAAATGGTGATGGGTGGTATGGTCCTAGAGACCAACATGAATGAGATCATAACACAAGTAGATGCCCAAAACAAAATGGAGAAGTCTGAGGTAAGAATGTTGCTGCTGAGTCTCTGTGCTCTAGGTATGTGCAGGCATGTCTGTGTGTGGACTGCATGTCCAAGAATGCCCTTTTGTGATGCCTTTTGCTCTCAGTGTCTGTGGCTCTACGGCCCACTGCTATTGCTATGCTGCACACTGAAAGCTCTTCTCAACTTCGATGCAGATGTTCTAAAACAGACTCATTCACAATATCCAGGAGACATAGCTTTCTAATTCTACACAAACTCCCACATGATTTCCACTGCTTCCTTCACCAACAGTTAGACCGTTTCAGCTAGATATAATAAGTAATATACCATCACCACCACATTCATGTGAATTAGATTTGTTTGACCATAAGCACAGTGAAGATATTTTGGAAAGCTGTGATTTGAAGAGGTTGAGGGGATGTTGTTATGAAAAAAGATGAAAAGATTTGATGTTTAAATTTAAATATGTTTATCAGTCTTTAGAATGATTCAGCATTCATGCAAAAAGTGGTCTGATAGATAAGCTGTTCAAAATGGTGACAAAACTTGGCTCTATACCTGTTGCTTAACAGGTTCTTTTTTTTCTGTTTTGCATAATGAGTTGCATAATGAGTTGCATAATGTGTAGTTTCTTTTTTTTTTTTGGGGTAGGTCTCTGTGTTGTTGTCTGACAAAATTTCTTTATTTATGCTGCTTTGCCAATTAAAAAAAACCCACTTACACAATCATGGCCTTTTTCTAGCTTTAAAAGAAGAAAGACTGGTTCAGTGGCTTCATTTAGTTTTAGAAATACAGTGAACAAATGAATTGTTTAATTGTTTGTAGTTGCATGTCTATGGAGATATATAATCACCTAACCAGTGCCTTTTTATAAATGCAACAGACAACTTGGTATTTGACAGCTGAGTCATTCTTAGCATTTTTGACTGTCAAACATTAAATCTACTTGTAATTTCTCTCTGCTGACCACCTACCCTAGACCGCTAGCACAAAAACGAACCAAAATGCAGTTATTGGTAAATTATGAAAACACTGAAAACAAACGGGGATATCCTGCAACGAATTTGTGAAAGACAATATGTATCAGCAAAAAATAAAAATCTACTATTGAACTATTGGTATTTCTAATTGTCTTTGGAGGAGTTATACATTTAACTAACACTGATGTTCACATGGCTACAATTTTAACTTGGATTTAAATTGTCTGCGGTCTAAGTTAGGTTCTCTCACTCCTTCGGTGCTAAAACTGTGATATCTTATCTGCTTTAACTACCATTCCTCATTCCTCTTTCCTGACTTTCTCTAGTTCTTTCCATTTTCTTTTTGCAGACGTTTATCTTTCAGTCACCCAGGCAGGACAGGTAGACCCAGGTACTGCTCTGAATTCCAAACCAATAAATTTTACACAAGTTATCCTCAAGACAAACATGACTTTTTGTTTTTACATGGACAAATTGTGCCTTTCTGCAGACTTATACAAACATTCTGGAGTTAAGTGATACCGTTATAGTCCCTTATAATTATCATTAAGTGATTCAGTTATAGTCCAGATTTTTTTTAAAGAAAAGTATTCTTCACAAGTTAATGTAATCTTATTCACGTAAAAACTAGCTATGATTACGTAGCGATTGTATGTTGCCTCACCAATGTCGTAGGTATTGTTTTAAGTATTTGAACCTAATTAGTTTCATCCATACATGAAGAACTGTAGATGTATTTCACACTGATGTAAGTCATTATTTATAACAAAGTAACAAAAAATTTATTTCTTTATATTTTTGTAACTTTGAAGGTAGAAGTGAATTTTTAAATGGTGCCCAAATCACAGGACATTTTAATGTTTCTAATTTGTTTCTAAATAATGTTTGTTCTTAGGATAACATGGTAAAATGCACCAGGTTTGTCTTCACTTTTATGTGAAACTCCCTAGATATTACCCAATTTACCTCTGATCCTTGTACATTTACATTACTATAGCGTAGTCTAGAATAGCTCAAAAAGGTTTTAGGCCCAAGAGCCTGCATTTCTTAATTGCTTTCTTGGTAAGTACCATATTCCTCTATTCTATTACTTGAAATCTTTTCAGTTGATAGCCAGTGTTTGTGACGCTATACTTTTGTAGTGACAATTGGTAAAGACTGACTGACTGACTTACCTAAATATCTACATTCACTTATCGTATATTTTTACTTTTCTGTTTATGTGAGAATACTGCCATCCCATTGCAACTTTACCAGTTGAAACCTTGTGTATATAAAACATGAATATTACAGACATATTCTCAGTCAGTTCTTACCAGTATTTGTGGTCTCTGTCTGTCTGTCAGTAGTTGTAGTTCCATTTTAATGGAAGTTTTGTCTTTGTTCATTTGTTTGGATGTTTTTTTTTTTTCTGATTTAGGAACAACAAAAGTAACCCAGGCCCAAATTTGAACATATTTGGGATTAGAATATTTGGTTTTCTTTGAAACCAAAAGATTTTGGCCAGAATGTGTTTTTACAAGCTTTGCTTACTAAAACAACACCACAGAGACATTTCACTAACCTTTTAACACGCAAGAACCTTTCAGCAGACTGTCAATGTTCACTGAAGCATTAAGGCACATAGTGCAGATGGTTACTATTTACATTCTAGTGATTCATTGTAAATGATTTTTTTTTATATATAAATAAAGCCTGTGTTGATGGATTGGAAAAATGGTTACCAAGAGCTTCTGTAGAGTGCTGGAGCAGCCATAGTCCGGAACTCAGTGTCTGCCCATGCACTCCAGCAGCATATATTCTCTGCTCTGTTTGTTTCTCTTCTCTATACTTTGTTATATTAACATATCCTATTTTGCAAATGCTGCAGCTCGACCTCACTGTCAGGATTAGAAATGTAATCCTGCCATATTTCACAGCTTCCTACTAGGGCCTGCTTCATACGGAGATGATTCTTCAGGACCCATTGTTCTTTTGAGTTCAGTTTTACACAATAGTTGTTTAGCTTTTTTAATTTTGTTGTCAGTTTTAACAGAGTTGCATCAAACTTAAACGGATTAGTGTGCGGCAAGTGAACAGCAACTGAAACAGCTTAGCTTGTTAATGATTTTGAACACCTGGCCAAGCACATTATGTAATCTACTCAGTTTTGGATTATACACATTGATACTCAGGCACATGTAGGGTCTGTATTCACTAAGGTGTAGCTATGCAGGAGCCTTATCTATATGAATATTCTGTATTCTGTACTTTTATGGCTAAACATTGTTGAATAGTATCAATAGTCGGTATAGGTTTATACTCCTTTTAACTTAACAGTGCTTCCTTAGCAGACTTAATAGTCAGTTCTCAATCACCACACTTTTTTCAACTTAAAGAACATCAAATATTGTAGCACTGAAGTTGGAGCTACCCAGAAATATTTATGGCAGTGGTTTTAGTTGACACTATTTCCATTTCTGATTTTATTGTTAAACTAACATTTACCATGTTTTTTTATGTTAAATATGATTATTTATATCTCTGGTTTATACTGCGCAGATAATATTACAAAATATAATGTCTTTGTGTTTAAAGCCCCCCCAATGCAGTTTAATTTAAGTATTTCATTTTCTTAATTTTATGTTTTATACTCTTACTCTTTAGTAGACACATACCATCATGAAGAAATAGTGTAAAATATTGTAATATGTAAAAATGAACTTTTAAACTTTTGGAAGAGTTCCAACATGTGATTTAATTTTAAAGGTATTACAGAGAAGTCAAGTTTTGTGTTTTCAAGTGCCTTAAATTAAGTGGGATGTGCAGAAATTGTCTTGGAGATTAGCACCAGCTCATTCATTTAATCAAAATCAAGCTCTTCATTTCCTCCACATCAATTTCCATTTTTTCAGCTTTGCCCAACTTCTGTCCTTCCATACTGGTCCCTAAGGCTTTGATCAATTTATTTCCCAAAAGTCCTCCCTCTAGACCATCCTTTCATTTTTGGGAAGGCTCAAAAATCCTTTGATTTCCTTTAATTTCTTCAGTTGAGGCTTACTCTGCCTTACTCGTGGGAAGTGATATTTTTAATTGACTTGAGTGATGCATGTGCATTTTGAGCTGTGAATAAGAATGCCAACCTTGCACACGTGCTTTGCATTGTGTGTGTGTCGTCAACTATATATGTGCCGTGTGATGGACTGAATGTTTCTGTTGCTTGTTCATAGGTGAATAACATCTTAAGTCTTAACATGTTTAAGTCTTGTTTAGTGTGTGTGTCTGTTTGTGTGCACAGGCTGGTATTGCAGGCGCACCTGCACGTGCTGTATCAGCGGTAAAGAACATGAACCTTCCAGAAATGCCCAAGAACATCAACATTGGAGACATCAGCATAAAAGTGCCAAACTTGCCCTCTTTCAAATAACAGATAAAATGCCCCTGTGCAGGGATGGACAGATGCATATGTTGAAATGTGTTTACCAAAATGCAAGTGAAATATCTTGTTACTTCAGAGGCTATGAAGGTACCATTTGATTTATTTTCAAGATGCTCCTGGTTTTGGAATGTCATGTATGTGTCTTTTTTTACTCTGTAGAAATGAAGTATTTATTACATTCTTTTGTCCTCTCTGAAAGTGTGCCCTTACAATTTGGCTGCTACAGTATTTGAAAGATCATAACTTTGTAGTGCTTTGTACATCAGACTTGCGTATACTCAAGAATGGAAATATCTAAATGAATGTATATGCTTAAATTGTATTACTGGTACTATTCTTTATGTAATCAGAATATTTTATATATAATTTATCTTCTTTTCATACTAAGACAATGATTTTATTTTACTCCTTGCATGTGAGTTTCTTTTTTGCAACAAAATAAAATATTGCAGCATTTTATCTTGTTTTGTTTTTTAAAAACCTCCTTAGTTTTTTTTTCCCCATATTTATTTTAAACAACTAATCAGTCATAATGCTATTTTAATCTGTTTGCTGTTATGAATTGTAAAGTATATGAAACATGAACATATAAAACATGTTTAAACTATTTTGCTGTAATGAATTATAAACAATATATGGAGTATGTATATACTTTTACTTTTGTAAATGCAGGGATTTCATCATTTTTTTCCAGACACCTTTGACCTATTATCAGTCAACTGGATATTGCCATGTTTTAGAGACATCTCAAGCATGCTCAATTAAAAATCCCTGTTGGAATGTCCCTTGAAATAGTAAGTTATTCCTTTTTTTTCAAGTTATATTCTTGATCAGAGAGATGTTCATCTACTTGCATAATCAAAGCAAAAATAAATACATATATTTATTAATCAAACTTCACTTTTGTCTCAAACCTGAAAATAGGAAAAGTATATTACTAATGCCAAACACTAAATAGTTCATGTGAAGAAGTTTGTTAGTCTTGAAGGAGCACATTTTCTAAAGCTTGAATACCGTTGCCTGACACTGGGGGGGGGGGGGGGGGGGAGATATACCTGAACCATCAAAATAACATCTTGAACCTGCCTCTGTACAGCTTCTAAAATAGAAGTGATTTATTTTTATTGGTTTACATGCAGTGAATCAAATGTTATTTTTATTTACTTATTATTTAGTTTGTCTCAGTGGCAGTGCATTAAGGTCATTAGCTACCTGAGAGTACATATAAACAAATCTATTATGAAGTCTAGAAAAGTGCTTGTAAAATGAAATGGCCTCCAGATGGAGACATTATTCCATCTGTGGAAGATGTTTTCACACTGTCAGTGCTTCAGGTTAATGTCCATTCTAAGCTGATGAACCCTAGTTACAAAAAAACACAAATGGTACACAAGGTACTTGATACCTAAATTTGGTGTGTTGATTCAAATGAGTTTGAACTTACATGTGTTTTATGACACTCCTTAAAGATGTGTAATGGACCCCTGCAGTCTTCCCCAGACAGTGAACATACATTGGTCCGCTGGCGTCAAAAGGTTGGTACACCACTGACTGTAGACCACAGCTGGTCCACCATCGGACCACTCAGACTGCTGTCCTGTACAGGATCTAACATTTTAAAATTTACAGAGACATTTATTCTGGAAAACAAACTAATACAAATATTATCAACAACTAAGAGATATAATAATGAGTATAAGTCTGATATAAAATGATTATGTCCCTAGACATTAAGCAGACAAACCATTAAATGTAGGAAAACATTTAAACAGAGTGCTTCAGAATTGGTTCATAACTCACAAATTCATTCAGATGTGAGGCTAATTTTATTGTAAATGTAAGTGTAAACAGAGTAAAAGGTATCCATGTCTGATTTTATATTAAACACAACTTGACTTGGTAAAGCCAGTTAAGAAAACTATACAACAATTCCACTGACTTCCAAAGGTATTCCACTAAATTCGGTTAAGATGTTTGAAGAAATATTTTCTGCTACTTGCGTTCTGGTTTTGCTGGCAATATTAACACAACCAGTTATCAGCCTTACAAAATTAGATTTAGGTTGAAATTATGACCCCAATATAACATCAGTATCACAAATGTGTGTAAAATGGCCTGTATTTACCCTGTGTGTTAGAATGAAAATATCTAGGGCAGCATATTTTTTAAAGGTTTCTGTGAGATTTGTGAGCCTCTAAACTCTTCAAATGTCTGGTTCCAGTCATAATCACTGTGAATAATTCAGACTAGATAAGTTTCTCTTAAGTAGCACATTGTACATCAGACCACTGTGAATAACTTTGTTTAAATTCAAGTCCTGTTGGTCAATGATTAAAACTCTCCATCAAAAGGACATTTTAAGTTATATTCAGAATATAATATATTATATCAGCTACACCAGAGCCACACACCTGCAACTCAAAACCCCCACCCCCCAACTTAATGCTATTGGTCCCATAGGTTTATGACATAAGAAGTCGCAGTTACACAGCTCCAGGGACCTGGAGGTTGTGTGTTTGAGTCCTGCTCCGTGTGACTGTCTGTGAGGAGTTTGGTGTGTTCTCCCATTGTCCTCGTGGGTCTCCTCCGGGTGCTCCGGTTTCCTCCCACAGTCCAAAAACACACATTGCTAGGTGGATTGGCAACTCAAAAGTGTCCGTAAGTGTGTGTTGCCCTGTGAAGGACTGGCGCCCCCTCCAGGATGTATTCCTGCCTTACACCCAATGATTCCAGGTAGGTTCTGGACCAGTGGCGGATGCTGGTCTTTCAAGGAGGGGAAGCTCAATTTCGGCCTACATCATAAAATGTGTCTGTTTATTTATACATACATTCTACCTTTTTCAAGAAAATGATCTATGACCCTGTCGTACCAACAAGGCGTCTTTTCCAGGGACTTGACTAGTGTCCTCTCAATGGCCAGCAGAGCTATGCTGCTTAAACGGCCTTGGCCCATGTGAAGTGTGTCCGTCTGTGAATGCTTTGTGACGGTGGAGGGGCTCAGCAACACCCGCTAGAAACTGCGATAGAAGTCAGTCTCCAAACACAAGCAGCTACAAAAAAAACCCACCAGAAATAGAAGCTCGACATGTCGCTAGTCATTTTTAACAAAGAAAATCTCGCTAAGAGGTTTCGGAAAATCTCCGGTTCAACTCAGAACAGAATGAAAATGTAATGCTGCCACGGATTTTTACACCAAAGTTTCGCTGATTCGCTTATTTCGCTGTCAATCAAAAAGGGATTCCGCCTCAGACAAATCATCCAATCATCATGCAGAAGCTGAGCGTCCGGGCCAGCCGAGGCCAGCCCACTGCCCCATAGACCCCCAGAGACGCTCAGCGTCCTCACTGTTTAAAACACTGTTAAACTGCGGGAATGATTGAGAGCAAAGCCGCGTCTTTACCAGTGATAAGAAGCTGATTCTGAACAAAAGTTGAGAGCGTTGTAGTCCACATTTATTCAATGACATGTACACACAACAGTATATATTTGATCACTTATTTTTTTGACATTTTAGGGGAAGCTGAGCTTCCCTTGCAGTCTTAGAGCAATCGCCTCTGTTCTGACCACGACCCTGAACTGGATAAGCGCTTACAGATAATGAATGAATGAATGATGCTTGAGACGTCTTCAGTGAAAATGTTCAGGAATGACTGCTTATTTTGCCCCTTATACCTCTTATTAAACATATAAAAAGCATATTAAAAACACCACCCTGTCAGGCTAACAAGGTAAAAAATGTATAAATGTGTAAGTGATTAAAGAACCTTGATTTTCTCTGCAGGAGTCTGAGAAATAGTTTATTTTGCAGAGTCCTCGCACGTAGTGCTGACGTCATGCGTCATGTGACTGCCGATGAGGAAGAACCTCCTTTAGCGCAGTAATGACACTCAGGTAGAGGACCGAGAATAACAGTGAGATAAATTAACTCTGCACCATGGCGACAATCGTCAAAGAAACCCAAAGGTGAGAGGAGTTTTTTTTAACTCGTTGTCTGTTAACTGTTAGATGAAGTTGAAGCGTTTGCTTCGTGTTATAATTTTCCGTTCCACCTTAAATGGTGCAGCAGACGACAACAGAATATGTGCTGCATCATTTAAGGTGGACTGGAAACTTTGAGTATTAACTGCAGAATAAAAAAGGAGATTTCAGTCGCGTAGAGTCAAGCTGTAAATAAGAATTAAAAATATATTGGAAACAATTAAATAGCCGTTTGTTTGTTTTAGTGTATGTTTATATATTATAACTTCAGTATACGAAACCCTAGGTATAACTCGTTTATAATTTCACTGTAAGTTTCTTTAAATGTATTTTAATTCACTATTAGTCACTATTAATTGGTATGAACTTGCACCGCTCCACTGTTCTCTCTGCAGTATCAAAGAGGCAGTCACTCATATCAATGCTATCGACGCCAATAAGTTTTCCAGACTTCTTTCTCGCATTCTTCAAAAACTTCATCTTAAGGTAGGAACAGCTGAATGACTTTAGCCGTCTGTAAATCCGGAGTACACACAGATGAATAAGCCTTACTCTGTAATACCTTCAAGTTATCATAAATATGTCGTTGTAAAAATGCTGAATCCCAATTGGCTCTACTCCCTATGTAGTGCACTATGTAGGTCATGAAATAAGGGCTTCAACACCCAAAAGTGAGTTTTGTTACAACATTTATTTCCAACAAAGTAATAGGATGTTTATAATGAGTGTGGATATAGTGTATAACAGCAGTGGGACCTTTAACACCACATGCAACTCTACTTTACAGGAGAGTTTTATTAACTGTTAGCAATGTCACATGAGAAGTGTGTGACAAAGAGAGGAGTGTGAAAGGGGAGTGAGGGCTTTGGGCAAGTTTAAATCATTTTGTTTAAATCATATGCAACTGTTGTATCACACAATATTGCATAAACATTCATTCATTCATTCATTACCTGTAAGTGCTTATCCAATTCAGGGTCGCAGTGGGTCCAGAGCATACCTGGAATCATTGGGAGCAAGGCGGGAACACACCCTGGAGGGGGCTATTGCATAAACATGGCTGTGAATATCTGTGCCACTTGACCTGTGGCCTAATGCCTACAAATGAATCGCAGCCATGATGATCTACAGGTGAATCTCAATAAATTAGAAGATCATCAAAAAGATAATTTATTAAAAGTAATCCACTTCAAAGAGTGAAACTCATATATTATATAGATTTATTACAAACAGAGTGATCTGTTTCAAACATTTATTTATTTTAATGTTGATTACAGCCAATGAAAACCCAAAAGTCCTTATCTCAGATAATTAGAATATTATATAAGACCAATTAAAAAATGTATTTTTAATACAGAACTGTTGGTCTACTGAAAAGTACGTACAGTATAGGCACTCAATACTTGGTCAGGGCTCCTTTTGCATGAATTACTGCATCAGTGTGCCGGGGCATGGAGGCGATCAGCCTGTGGCACTGCTGATGTGTTTTAGAAGCCCAGGTTGCTTTGATAGCAGCCTTCAGCTCGTCTTCATTGTTGGGTCTGGTTGGGTCTCATCTTCCTCTTGACAATACCCCCATAGATTCTCTGTGGGGTTTAGGACAGACGGGTTTGCTGGCCAATCAAGCACAGTGATACTGTGGTTATTAAACCAGGTATTGGTACTTGTGGCAGTGAGAACAGGTGCCAAGTCCTGCTGGAAAATGAAAAACACATCTCAATAAAGCTTGTCTGTAGAGGGAAGCATGATGTGCTCTAAAAATCCTGGTAGATGGCTGCGCTGACTTTGGACTTGATATAACACAGTGGACCAACACCAGCAGATCACCTCACACTAGACTCAAGCAGCATGGATTGTGTGCCTCTCCATTCTTCCTTCAGACTCTGGGACCTTGATTTCCAAATGAAATACAAAATGAAATTTCATCTGAAAACAAGACTTTCGACTCAGCAACAGTCCAGCGTTTTTCTCCTTGGCCCAGGTAAGATGCTTCTGCTGTTGTCTCTGGGTCATGAGTGGGTTGACACAAGGAAAGCAACAGTTGTAGCCCATGTCCTGGACACGTCTATGTGTGGTGGCACTGACTCCTGCAGCAGTCCACTCCTTGTGAATCTCGCCAAATTTTTGAATGGCTTTATCTTGACAATCCTTTCAAGGCTGTGGTTATTCCTGTTGCTTGTGGACCTTTTTCTACCACATTTTCCTTCCACTCAACTATCCATTAATATGCTTGGATACAGTAGGATTGTGTCAATGAGTGCCTTCTGGACATCTCTCAAGTCAGCAGTCTCCCCCATGAATGTGTAGCCTATTGAAAGACTAAGGGATCATTTTAAAGGTTTAAGAAAACTTTGCTGGTTTTTTGTGTTGATCATTTTAATTTTCTGAGATAATGATTTTTGGGTTTTCATTAGCTGTAAGCCATACTCATCAACATTAAAAGAAATAAATGGAATAGATAACTCTGTTTGTAATGAATGTAAATAAGGAGTTTCACATTTTGAATTGAATTGCTAAAAAAAATAACTTTTTTAAGATATTCTAATTTATTGAGATGCACCTGTAGATCAAGAAAGAAACAATCCACTAATTATATAACCTGATCATTCAGTACCTTTTAGGTACCCAGTTGCCTAAATTTGCTGAGCATAGACCTTACCAGTTGTTGTAAACCCAGATCATAACTTTCCATCTAGTGGCTTGCAGAGTGGGCACAATGTGATGTACACATCACTCTGTAATAGGAGTATATCTGAACCACATTTTCATTGATGCAGAGTCCAATCATTATGCTACCTCACAAGCTGGAGCTTTTTACCTTATGATTTTAACAGCTTTTTAATCTTGTAAGGTTCAGTTACATTGTGAGTGTACATTTTGAATTCACCAAGTGATTTTGGTCCACCACTACCCTTCCAGCTTTAGTAAGCAGGAATTTCATTTATCTCCTTGTTGTTTTCTTTACTTGATGCAGGCCCCAAGTAATTCAACCCTTCCATAACATCTTTTCCACAACTACAGATATATCTTTCAATATGGTTGTTTATGAAATGCGAAGCTGTTCTTTTCAATTCAGTTAGTTTAATATTAATATTTAATATTAATTTATTTTTGCTGTAGATGCAACTGACTCTAAATACGGGAGAGTGCTAACAGCATGAAAGTAAACACCGACCTAATGGCTACAAAATGTAACAACTCGATTTACAAAAGAATTTCTGTTGTAATTCAAACAGTGAATTAAATTTGGGCCATGTACAAGATGCCTCTGCAAAATATCATTACACCTTAAAAGACATCGAGCTTCTGAATGTAAACAAACCAGAGAACTGCTTTCCCCACAATTGTAGATGTTATCTTTAATGCCAAATACAGTGATCCCTCGAATTTCCGCGAAGTAGAGGAAAGATATTTTTTTCACGTATTTAACAAGTATTTGGACTTTTAAAACCCTCCCTGTGCTGTTAACAACCCACCCTTTGCATTAAACAGTCATTCTATAATGTTTTTCAGCTGGAACTACATGTGATATCCTACCAGTTTCTTTAATAGAGTAGTTCCTAAGCTGTGTTTTAGCGTAAGTAAATTTTACTCGGATGTGGACATGAACAATACATGTACTGTACGTAAGAAATACTTGTAAATTATATATTTTGTCACCTACAGGCCTAGTCTAATACATGTAAATAATAAAAAAAAACCTTTTAATTTACACACCATACGAAAATGATATTTTTAGGCACCTAGTATAATAAATACTTTACAGTACACTAATAAAAAAAAACCACGAAGTAGCGAATCCGCGAAAGGTGAACTGCGAAGTAGCGAGGGATTACTGTAACATGAAATCGAAATAGTGTTTATTGTAGAAAGACATTTATATCTTTTGATAGTCAGCATAAACTGGTTGTAGAAACAGTAGTCTTATGATGTATGCAATGCACTATATTGGGATTATTGAGCCACTTGGTATTTAACCTGAGCACGGAACTGGTCTAAATGATTTTTGTGCTCTCTCTGCACCTCAGGAGGAGCGCTCCTTCAGTGAAGATGAAGAACAGAAATTGCAAACTGCTCTGGCTTTAGAGAAGCAAGCTCTTCACCTGGTCCTGGAGACTACATCATTCATATTGGAGCAGGTTGGTGTTTGACTAGAACATTGTCTAAATAGAAACATATTCCTTTATTAAGGTTATCCCATAAGTTATATAAAATGTTTTATGAATTAATGTTTTATGCATAGCCAATAACAAAGGATCACAGGCATGCTTGTGTTTTTATATATAGGCTGTGTATCACAACATTAAACTGGCATCCTTCAAGCAGCAACTTGAAAACATACATGTTGCACCAGATAAAGCAGAAGCTTTTTGTCAAGCTTGGAGTGCAGCTGGTCCAGATGTTGTGGAGAAAATTAGACAAAGAATTTTTGCCCCAAAAAAGGTAAGTTCTAGTGTTTAAATGATGTTAAGTTACATGATGCTAATTCAGCTTAAATGTCTCATTCATTTCAAGTGAAAGCATATTGTTCAACAATAAGTTCCTATGTAATGCAATGGTATGATGGGCATCATTAAACCTTTTCTGATATTAATGCTAATACTAAAACCCTGATTTCAGTACAGATTCTTGAAAGGTATTATTGTTGTTCTGTTGATGTGAGGGGCTGTAAATGGTTGTATTAATTGACATTAACTGACTGGAGAAGTAAATATATACAAGAAATATTTAGGTGCTAAAAGTGGGTGATGCAAAATTTCCAAACTGTGTAGCTGTGTAGAATAGAAGTGTATGTCTTAAAATTCAGTCATAGTGGTGATGAAAATAAACATAAAAACAAATGATAGAGTTACAGAAAATATTTCTTTAAACTTTGCTTTTTGCTAGTATGAATTTTTTTTTAACTTTATTTTTTTAAGTCTTTAGTGAAAGCCACTTACTCTTGCACCTGTTTTATAACACCACATCTTTATAGGAAGCAGCTTGCTGGACTTAAAACAAGTAATCCTGACAATTTGGTCTGCTACTGGAAATAATAACATTTTTTAAAATAGTTACTCAGCAACTTTTGTCACCACCAGAAGTCCAAGTCAGATTTGCCCGAATATTCTTATTGACGATCAGATTTTATATCTTTTTTTTAAATATATATTTGTTTAGTTAAAATGTTGTCCCCCTTCAGAACTGATATGCAGATGCAGGCTTTGTTAACTCTATCCATTTTGCCTGCGCCGTGATGTAACACTGCAATCAGAGCAAGTATTTTGGGCATGAACTAAAAATAATTTTTTTGTAAAGAATTAAAAAAATAAAGATTAATCTCAGTCTGTACAACATTTGAGATATAATGACTAAGTAAATGGAGTTTTCATATGGTTTTGATATTCTGCCCAAGAAATCCTTTAACAGTGCCTGTCTTTCTTATGACTTGTGAGGATTTTGTAGGCGAGATAATTTCAAACCTCAGAGCATCTGCATTATCCTGTCACAGTCTTTGGCTGCTGTATTAAAGGTTTTAGTCCAATTTGGGTTTATGCCTTTCTGGGCCATGTAATATAAAAGGGAATGGTTTATATTGCTATTGAAATTGTCAAATTTGAAAGAGTGTGGGTGGTTGTGTGTTTTGCAATATACATCGGTTTAGCTTGCATTAATCCTGTGGAGATTCGGCAAAACTATTGCAGGAGAGTCCAAAATCTTACTGTGCATAACACCACTTTTTTTTTTTTTTTTACTTTTAGAGGAAACTTTTCTTTAACTTTCTGTGAAGTATGACATATTAACATCCCTGAGAATTTTTTACACTGTATTACCATGATCACATTTATCATAAACTATAAGTATGATCATTTTTATCCAGTTTTTCACATTGTTGTTCTAAATCGTAAATTTATCTACTGAAATATGCAGCTGGTCAGTTGTTTTTTAGTGCTGAAGATGTATTTATATATTACATAAATGCTAGATTTATGTAATATATATGATTTATAAATCCGCATAGATATGATTTATAAATTCTTTTTCTTTCTTCCAAAGTAAGCAGAAACAAAATATTCATTCCCAAATTAAAGCTGATCCTCAAAAAACAAAGTTCATGTTATATTTTATTTATTTATGTAATGTTTCTTTCTTTTTTTTTTATTTTGCTTTTCATGGACATCCTTAATGAAAAACAAAATATTTTACTTTAAGCTGGTTCCTACTTGGGCGGCACGGTGGCGCAGCAGGTAGTGTCGCAGTCACACAGCTCCAGGGGCCTGGAGGTTGTGGGTTCGATTCCCGCTCCCGGTGACTGTCTGTGAGGAGTTGGTGTGTTCTCCCCGTGTCCGCGTGGGTTTCCTCCGGGTGCTGCGGTTTCCTCCCACAGTCCAAAAACACACGTTGCAGGTGGATTGGCGACTCGAAAGTGTCCGTAGGTGTGAGTGTGTGAGTGAATGTGCGTGTGTGTGTCTGTGTTGCCCTGTGAAGGACTGGCGTCCCCTCCAGGGTGTATTCCCGCCTTGCGCCCGATGATTCCAGGTAGGCTCTGGACCTCCCGCGACCCTAAAATTGGATAAGCGGTTACAGATAATGGATGGTTCCTACTTTATTTGAATAGCAGTTGACAATTCTGCTTTGCAGGATGCAGCCTTATCATGCACCATTTTAAAAAATGTCTACCGTAAATTATTAAATGGATTGAAATCTGGACTCTTTTGGAGGAAAGCCGTATCAACTCAGTCACATGATCATCGAAAGGTTTAATACATTGCTCCATGGTGAGCTGACTTTTCATCCTCAAAAACGACTTCATATAGCAATGAAACAAATAACATCCAAAATTTTATTCCTCATCTGTGCATTGAATTCCTGTAGAGGATTTTTATTGTTTCTTTTAGGCAGGTATTTTATGTTTCATCAGACTGGCACCAGACATGTTCCACATAATCTCCTTTCCTCAGATAATAATAATGTTAGAAAATATAAAGCAACTTATTATAAGAGGTTACGTTCAATTAAAAAAAAAAAAACATAATGAAGGCTCCTGAGTTTTTGCATGAAAAAAAGTGTGACGATCTCTCTTCTTAGAAGAACTGTGGCAGATTCTCCAAGACACTCAGTAAATTTACCATCTAATTAATTTATAAAACTGTATAAACTGTACCTAGGACTAATATTTAAGAAAAAAGGAAATAGCTGGCAAATATAATACTACTTTCTTTCGTTTGTTAATATTTACTGCACATTGTTGTCTTTTTCTTTCAAGTAATGATTTGGAAATAATGTATTTAACTGAACGTTTTTGCTGAAACTTCTCAAATAAATTGAACCGTATAATTTAATTAATTATGCATTTTTGAGGCCAGTGATTAGAGGCTAATGATCAGTTCAGTGGTAATGAAGTAAAAAAGTTGGGTGAACTTCCTGTAATGAATATTGTCTGGATTATTAATTTATAAAATCATTGATAAATGTTATTTAAAACTGCATTGCATTGATAAAAGTTTAAGGCATTAATTATGGAATGTTAGAACAGACTACATTGAGTTTACAGTAATTAGTTGGTGTGTACTCACCTTTCCAAACAGAATAATATTCTTAAACTACTTACAAATATTAAAAATGGGGAAAAAAAGATTGATATTGTTTTCTTTTATCTTAACTTTTAGACCAGTCACATCTGTTTGTTGAGTGTATTGTTCCATATAAATTTGAATTACACAAAAATAATTTAATCATGAACGTTTTAGATTTATTAAAGCATTTAGCTATTCTTAAATAAATATAGTCAGGTTGAATATTTATGAAGTCAAAGATTTTTACTCTGATTACTGAAGCATTAAAATATATACATTTACAAACCCTAAATGTTTCTGTTGAAAGAACTGGCCTTGTGAGTGACTTGTTTACATTGTTACCTGTAACTGAATTCTGTTCCTGTTCCTTGTTAGCTGGAGCACATAGGCTGGCAGCTGAACCTTCAGATGGGCCAATCCTCACAGGCCAAGCTCAAATCGCCGCATGCAGTGCTGGATCTGGGAGTCAGGGAGGAGGACAAGTCCGAGGTAAACTCTTCACGCTGCTTATCCCCAGCCATCCGAACCCGCCAAGCCCTCCAAGCATGGAGATGTTTACTTATCCATAATCTCCTGGGATCGGCCCCAGCTTTGAAACAGATGCAAATTCAGGCTCATTTCTCCTGCTTGACACAGAAAAACAGAAGCTGTGTAAGGGGAGTAGCTCGTTAAAGTCACCCTCGAGGCTGTGGCTGCTAGAATTTGCCTCTCTAGGTATTATTATTGCACAGTACGACATAGCCTTGTTTATCCATGACAATCTGAATTGCCAAGAACCAGGCATAATCTGAGCCTGCAGATTAACAAATGAGGAAAAAAAAAAACATAATCCTCTGTCTCGCTGTAAGCTGCCTGTGCAGCTCCAGTTGTTCAACTTGAGATATTTTTAATTTCTCTCTCCTTTTCAAGTCCTCTGTATAACTACTGAGTTTTAAAGGCAGTTTGGTATATTTGAATGGCAACTGTGTATTCACTGCAAGAAGAAGACAAAATGTATTTTGCCCCCACCCCAATTCTAATAGAATATGAACAGAACATTTTCCCCTCACAATAAATCCACTTACAAGGCTTCTGTTGGGAATTGATAGCTTTAAGCCTGGAGCAAGCCAAGATAATGGCAGGAACCGTGTGCTGCATGACATTTCCACAGCTACCCAAATGGGGGCACTGTTGCCACATAGCAAAATTGGGGATGTCTGACATTTTTAAGCTGAGAAGCGAGAGCATACATCCTCTTTAATTTGAGGTCTGTGGTTTAAGTAACTGTTCAGTCAAGTTAAATAAAATGTTTACATTAGGTTTTCTCAGGATTTGTGATCAAAGAGCAGGCAGGTTTGGTAGAATTGTGTACTTTAGTCCTTAAATCTATTCTGCTGGTTTTAAAACCTTGAAAAGCAAAGTGATGTGAACCTTAATTGCAAAATGATGTAGTTTTAGAGATTGCTATTTTTCCAGTACTGATCTTTAGATAATTTGCAATCATGACACCAATATCACTACATTATATTCTGCCAGAAAGCTATTAAGATTTATGAAGATAGATTTCTGGACTGTTGAACAAAATGGCTTGACTTTCTTCTCCATCATAAATCAGCCTAACTTTCCTCTGTCTCCTAGAAAAAAAAATCTTTGAACTCTATTACTAAGTTTTTGCCTCCTTTTTTGGGAGAGAATTTCTGTAGCGACAGCTGTTCGGATGATGGATGGTCTTAAGGAGCCATGTTGAAATTAGCAATCTGCCAAGGTGTTAATTTGGAAAGGGAAAAAAAAGGACACTGATTTGCTTGTGTGTCCAATGAAGCAGACCATATGTTTCATCTTAGCTCAGACAAATTCAAATTTACAAAATGTTCAGGTCCCCCTGTATTGGATTCAAGGTGGTGCTCTTGCAGTGAGCCTGTATAATACCTGTTGGTTATATTTCTTACTAAGGGCATGAAGTGGCATTCTAATGATGGTGAAAAGGCTTGACGTTTTGACAACCATATATTGCCTGGCTTCAGGATATGTTAAGAATTGCAGTGTAGCACTGCTCAGTTTTTCCATATCCTCCACACTCGAGTGAAAGCATACTTTGTTTGTTTGGGTTAAATTGTGTGCTGGATGTCCTGAACTCTCTTGTATTTTGAATAGCTTGAGTATTGCACACGGCTGCAATTTTGTGGCCACAATAAGTATTATGTATTGAATGGAAAATCTGAACAAGCTGCGCGCAGCGGTCGAGTTTATAAAATGAAACAGGCGCAAGGGATGGCAGAAGACAGCTGTGCATTATCGATTGGAAAACCTAGCAGCTTTGTAGAATTCACTCAAGATGGGCAAGGTGCTTCATCAGTGTAGTCCCTTAGGCATAATCCCAGCTCCTCCACAGTCTTGCTCTTATCTTGACCAGTTAACAGCTGGGTTCTCCTTAAAATAATCAGGCACTTTGATATTGCTTTGGACATCTGAGTGTTCCTCCCATTTCCTTTTCCTCTGAGATAAGGCTTCATCAGGCTTTGTCCACAATAGAACTACAAAACAGGGGAGGATCTATAAAATACTCCACTTCTTGTAGACATGTTTTGGCTGATAGGGAATGTTCTCAGTGACAGATCCATGTTTACTTTCCTGCAGTTTTAGCTGTCTGACGCGTCTTCAAGTGCTGCGCTATATCTAGCCCTCTGATAGGACAGTACACTGAAGATCGTTGACCGGTTAGTGCATCATTTAATGAGGTTATATAATAGTCTAACTGCAACTGATTTTGATTGCTATGAATTTTTAATTCACGTCTAAAATATTTATATCCCTAACCTAATTATTACATCAAGATTTTGAAAAATAATGCTGTAATCTCATACTGAGTTGTGACTGCTAGGTTTTTCTCTGCTTCTCTTATTTATTTTACTCGTTATATGCCTTGTTAACATTGGGACTATAGCTAATTCTGTCATCAGACCTACACAATTGACATGAAAGCTTCTCCCTCTTTTAATTTGTTTTTCTGGGTTCAGCCACTGAGGAGCGCGAAACTCTTTGTTGCAAGTCTCATTGGCGAAGGCAGTGGCCTCATTTATTATCACCTAGAGATAAAGAATGTAATTAAACCTCCCGTTTTGACTTGCGAATAAACGGCATGATCATAACCTTTCAAAACATGTGCGCTTGCACTTCAGCGCTAGACGTAAACAACACAGCAACAGCAACTTTCACGCAAAGCTAAAAAGAGAGAAAGGAAACTTCCAGGAGTGAAAAATGATTTTGACAGTTCCTAATTGGCACCTTCTTAACATAAATATACCTTGTCATCATATGATGGCCAAACCCAGAAAAACCTCTTGACACATTAGCGAGTCGCACAGTGAAGCTCTGTTGTGTTAAGTCTTGGTCTGTTTGTTTAAAGATGCTCCATACAAGCATTTTGTTTCCATTTGCCAGGGAGACTGGATGGCGTTCTCTGCTGGGCTCTTGTAGACTGGGTCCATTGTGGCATTCTTTATCCTTCTGTTTACTACCACAGTCCAGTGGCGAGCATCCGTGCATGATGTCACATCTTTATTCGTGGCCATGCTCCTTTTTTTTCCTCTTCAGTTTGAATCCCATTCTGTTGGCCTGGTCACAGTTCGTTGTGCAGAAGCCCAGTCTAGAAAGACCTCGTGTTGGTGAATGTAATCGAAAAGTATTGCATATTTTGTCTGCATACTGATCAGCACGAAGACAAACCAGGGGTTGCCTGCAAAACCAGGATTAGGCTGCATACTTTGCTTTTCCCAATCAGTGGAGGCTTTTATCTGCCTGTACTGCTGCTCTTGTTCGACAGTTAAATTAGTGTGGTGCTGAAATCCATCACTTTGATGAAAGGATGTTTTTGATATTAACTTACTTATTTATGAGCAGCTGCATCTGGGCTTGTTTTAAACCACGAGCCTCGTGCTGGAGAGTGTAGTGATGTTGTAAAATATTTGATCGTAGTAATGCATCTGTGTACAAACAAGACAAAGTGACATATGAATTTGAAACTTTGCTGGCAGTGGCCCGTGTCTTCGCTGATTCACATCATCACAGGTGGAAGGGATGCATCCTATTCCTGACCACCAGTCTGCTGCGTGTTTGAACACTCGCGTCGGCTAAATGCACAAGGATTCGGGTGCAGCTGTAGATGGCTTGATTGTTTGAATCCTCTTCTTTCCCACAATCTGTACAGTATAATGGACGAGGCCCTCTAGCTCTCAGGGGCTGCAGTGTAGACATACCAGAGGGATCTAAAAGGGTGCCTAGGCAATCACTGAAGTTACCACACAAGAGAGGTTTCTGTTGCTATGAATAGCCGCCCATGAGCCTCTCTCTCTCAGCAGCTATAGTGTTTCAAAATGGATGGAGGGGACGTTTTTAGCAGAGAAGGAATGTCATTTGGCATGTCGTCGTTATGAATGTCATGGTATGTCAGGGCAGCATAGCGAAAAGACATTAGTCTAATTTAATTGAATTTCCTACTATGTAATAAAAAAACAAGCTTAACTAAAGACTGTTTATTTGCTGCCACAGCATCTGAATTCCAATGCTGTTTTAATCTCTAAAAATGGTCTGTATTTGCTTATACCTGTCTGTCAGAATGCTCAGTTTCTGTAGTTTCATTGACACTTAATTTTAATAACAATTGTGCATTTTTACAAGGAAACATTTGCACATTTTTGCTTTTTAAACATCACCCCACAAGCCTTTTCTATTTCTTTTATTTTATTTATTTTTTTAATATTTTCCCTCAGAGATCTATAGTAAATTTTGCTTAGATGTTTGCCAAGACTGCACAAATTGCACCACAATTCCCGTAAGTGTCCGCTCTTGTTTATTCCCTGTATGTTTTCCCTCCAAACGTACAGAAGGTTGGGCTGCTGTTCTATCCTGGTCTGCCCGCTCCCTCAGACCCGTTGTATTTCTGCCAGGCATTTTCTCTTGTAGTCAACATTGCTTACAAGCTGGAAAAACAGAGCGGGTGAGGCATCTTTTCTATTCTCTATGATGCCTGCTGTCTCTTTACTGCTAGATGAGTCAGTGTGTGTATAAATAGATGTCATGAATGGCGTTCAATGCATATGAGGGTGTTATCTTATGCCTTCTTTCTTTCACTTGTTCTCTACCGATGCTGGTGGCAGATGCAGCTTTCTCATTAGTGTTTGGATGAGGAGCTTATGCTCATCATAATATGCTGTTGTTTTGGTTTCAGTGGCTTTTGACAAGCCATTATGGATGGATTCTTAATCTTGCAAGAGTTTTACATTTCAATCTCCAAGCAACTCTAAAAGTCCATTTTCTGTTGTGGATGTTTGAAAGATATGATTTGGAGCACCATTCCCCCTCTCGGAAAAACTTTCTGCCATAGCTACCTGCATAGGACCAAGTTACCTAATCAGGCGCTAGACGGATGGCTGATTGCACGGAGCCTCTCAGGCACAATGAGTTTGATCTACCTAATTTCAGTGAGCTCCCTTCCCCAGGGGTTTGCTTCACAATAAGCTCTAAATCAAGAGTAACAATAAAAAACCTGGCAGGCTAATCATCTGCTATAATAAAATGTGAATTGCAGTAAATTAATATACATTTTCATTCTAAATTGTTAGGAGTGCAGTGTGTATAACTTTGTAATAATTGGCAGCAGGGTGCATATATTGATTTTTTTGCTTGAAATACAATAACTGAGCACCCAACATTGACATTTCCAACTGATTTCATTTACATGTTATTACACTTTGTGGGTAGTACGCATAAATCTAAAGGTTAAATTACCCAATGGTTTGATGCCTATCACCTGGATCTGTTGTGCCACACTGATTCGTAGAGGTGAACCTTTTAATGGATTTTTATTTAAGAAGCTATTTAATCAAGGTGTTTTATTCTAAAATGTAAAATGTTTTCATCATTCTTCTGATCCCAGCCTTGAAATCAATAGCTCACCCCTGGTAATTAATTGCCTTGTCTATTTAATATTTCAAGCAATAAATAATTAAATATGGTGAACATTATCTTAAACAAATGGCCAGAAATTGTATGTATTGTGGGTTTTAAATTATTTGCATCATTAAAAGATATAAGATATAAACAAAATAATATAGAGAATTGGTTAGTATTGATGACACCATTGTAATGATTGTTATAATATATTATTATATATGTATTATATGAAATCATCATGAACACACTGCAAGATGCCTGTGATAATTCTTTTGGAGTTTTTGTCCTAAAAATACTATAGAAAAGCTTACAGGCACCGTGCTGTGATGCCAAAACACACCCTCCCCCCACCTCCAGTGTATTTAGGGAAAATAAAGAAGGTATGGTACACTAAATGGAGTGTCCAAAATTCCATCATGACTTTTTGAATATGTGACATTGTGGGTAAAAATTGTAAATTAATATACAGTGCTATGCAGATTGCTCAGATATTATAAAAATGTCTACAGTTCTTTGTTTACAGCTTCCTAGAAATTGAAGCCTACAGAAAACTAGTTTCAGACTAGAAACAGTATATACACAAATCTGCAAAGCAGTTTATTTTTATATAACTGTAAACAACTTTTTCAAGCATATGTAGCATGTCAAGCATATCTAACATGAGAAGAGATTGACAGTGCTCTTAAAACATTACCAGCACGTGCCTCATCTCTGATCAGCTTTTGATAAGGAGCTATTAACAGTCCGTTTAAACGGAGACCTACTGTCCCACTTTCTTTCTCACTGTCACTCAAGCTAAAACTTACCTGTAACAGATAAGGTGTTCACGTGATCTTTAAGCAAATAGCATTTCAATAGCAAGTGTAGATTAGGGTTGTGCGGTATAACGATAATACCGTATACCAAGGTATTTTAACATGTGGACGGTATCTTAAAATGTGGGCAGTATTTATGACGACGTGTGTGGTGTGTCAAATTTCGGTTCAGTAAGTCCCCTAAAATGTTCATGTTCATTTAAGAGAGCCACAGGGAGGGGGTGCTGTGTGAGCTCAATGACTGCTGATGTCACGGTCTGAAAACGGGTGGAGAAAAGCACAAGCCCAGTAGCCCACCGACTTTGTGCTCACAGGTATATGGCTTTATCCTCTAAATATGTATGTTTTGAGGCTCAATTCACTGAAAAATTATTTAGTTTATTTTCGAACTTTTCTATTGCTTCAGCACCACTTGCTGAAATTTGCTCTCCCGTATCGTCAACGCGTGTGTCGGTGTGCACTGTTGGGCTATGTTTAGCTAAATTCACTCGAATTTGTGCTCAAAGAAATGAGGCTCATCGCAGCCTGACAGAGCACCCCTTCCCCACGGTATACCGAGATATTATTTTGTCACTGTATTACGGTATGAAAAATGTCTATACCACCCATCCCTAGTGTAGATAAATTATTTATTTATAATGCGGTGCTTAATTTGCAACTGAATGGTTTTGTTGTGCATTTCGAATGTTTTCCAAATAACATCTCATTTTAGCTGAACCCAAAAAACAGAGCTTTGCAGTTTATTACAAGATGTAGCCAGTGGTAGCTAAACCCTGGTAAGTAAAAATGATGACCTCATGCCATATTTCAGAAGTTCCGTGTTTTCTGTGCAACTTTTACGGAGACAAGAAACCTTCCCCTCACACCCCTGCTGTGACTAAAAGCAGGTTTATGATGGATAGGAGAGGGCACACCTGTGCACTTAAATGGGTTTACACGAAGGTCATAGAGTTGAATTTCAAAAGAGTAAAAAGCTCAGGGCTGTCTGTTGCAGGGCTCTTTTGCGTGTGTGATCAAACCCTGAGCTCAGGCCTTTGTTTGGTGCAGGATGATGAATTATAGATAGAGAATGCAGCATCAGTATGTCATTCTCCTGTAAGGCTCACCACATAAGATATGATGCGAAATGGAACGGAGCACTGCCACGTTTGTGTGGAAAGCCTTAGGTGATGCTGCAAGGGCTTCTCGTGCCACAGGATGCGTTTTTCATAACCTGATCTTTGATGTATCACTTTAGAGGAAATGTTGAAATCAGAACAGAAACAGGTCAACTACAAATAACTACAGCATTCTCAGCTAGTGTGAGGTCCATGGCTTTATGAATGAAAGTTAGGTCTAACCTATGAATAGATGTGTGAAATGTATTGTGAGCTGCCTGTGTGTTTGAGATGATTTATTACTTTATTACATTAAGTGCACAAAAACAGAACATGTTTTTGAGGCTTGGTTCCTTCCACTATTCGGATGTCCTTATGAGCTATGACGGAAGATACCCAGTTACTCTTCACAGAGGAATTTCTAAACAGCAAAGCTCGTTTTTCATCATCATCTCTCTTGGTAGAAGGTGCAGTTCACTTTGGCCTGCTTTCTTTTTCTCCTGGCGCACTATTTGGGGCTCGTCCTCTCAGCTGTATGACTATACCACGTTTCCTCAGCTGTGCTCCATAGTTAACTTGCCCTTGGCCCCTCTCTATCAAAATCAAAGCTATATAATGGTATTGATGCTTAGCTTAGCACTGTGAGACTAAAAGCATTAAGTGGTCATTTTTGCCGCAGCGTGCCATCTCAGCCATCGCAATGAAAAACGGTGTGCAATGAAATGACCTAGTAAGCGTTTTACTTACTGTGTCACGTCATAACATTGGCTGTAGGTTTCCATTTCCTCTATCCCTTGAATTACTATCCATCAGACGCACTCTTATAAGAAGGTGCCAAAAGGATTCTTTGGGGAACAAGGTTTCTTCTTGAAAGACCCTTTCAAATGGACAGTTCTTTAAAGAACCTGTTTCATGAGAAAGAAATGCCATACAACTTCATTTTCAAGCACCTTCACATACTGCAGATTATATGCCAATTAAAGTTTTTTCCCAGAGCCATATGTCTAAGCCGACAACCATTTGGAAACCTTTATTTTTAAGAGCGCATGCCAAGTCTGGATATCCAGCTCATGCTTGAGAGATGGGAGATTTCTGCCTGAGCAAAGCTGAAGTAAATGTGAGCAGATATCCTTGCAGCAGCAGGGTAGCATCAATGTCTGGTCAGATTTCCCATGCATACTTTCGGTTTGATGCGGAGATTGCAGACAAAAGCCCACAACTTATCTCCTTACTTGAGCAAATCAGAATCAAACCAAGGATCAAAGGCCAGAGTGTGCAGGTATGTGCAGGTGTTCTGTAAAAGTTCAAACTATGTAAGGCCTTGAGACCACTTTGAAAATTATAATGGAAGCTTGTGAAGTTTGTTGTATACATGGGATGATGAATGGATGAGGGGAGGAGATCACATTTCAACTCTATTTCTTACTCTCATAAAAGATTACATCACAGTTATGCATTTGAGTTTTTATAGGCAATGTTAAGATATTTCATACATGGACCAGCCAAATCAACATTTACAATAAAAATAAAAGTGTAGATCACATAGAAAGAACCTGTAAACCACCAGTGTGTATGTGTATACTTAATACAAGTTGAGCTCATATTTTAATCTTTGGCTGTCCTTTCCAGCTTCATTGCAAAACTCAGAACATAATCATCATTTTATATTTTTGCCTACCCTCGAAGTCTTGGGATTTTTCTGGTTGTCTTCTCGTATTAGACCTGAGTTTTCTGCAGTTACAGGATAGATGGTGTTCTGGGATCACTTGTAGGTCAAACGTGTTAAAAACGCACAGCCTGAGAAACAGAAGTGGAAGCCATCATTAATGAAATATCTAGTGTAAAAAGCTCCTTATGAAGAGTGTATGTATTTCTCAAGCTGTCATGTACAACACATTTTTCTGTGCAGCTTAGCTTCAGAGAGGCATCTAGTCTATATTGATAGCACAAGGCATATTAGTGTGTGACAGGGGAGCTGATTTAGCTTGGCCTTCTGCTTTTCTTTTTATCTGCATCTCCAGGCAAATATGCCATCTTCATCGTGATGCCTTGCTGAGTTCTTCTCAATAATTTAACTGGATTTTTAATGTTTCATTGCGGCTGTTTACCTGTTTGAAGGTCCAGGGGCCCTTGGATTATATAACTCCCACCATCAGGAAAAGTTTGTTTAAAGCCGCTAAAGTGAGCTGAACTGTAAACTTTGGGTGAGCACAAAGGGGGAAATAGAAGCTGTATAATTGTCCTGAGAAAATTGTACAAGGACAGTAAAATGAAACAGCTTTTTCTTTTTTTTCTTCAGCATTCAGTATATACTGTTACATGTAACAGTCACACCATTGTTACTTAGAGGGTCTGGTATAATTATGATCAACAATTTTGGTATCCGTCATGGTAAATGAGTTCTCACATGCCCTACTGTCACTACTCATATTTTCAGTTTTCAAATCCTGTAGACAGATGGCAAATTAAAGGGAAAAACCTGAATGAGTCTGTGGAGAAAGGTGAGTGACTATATTTCCAGGCTGGTGTACTACATCATTTAAAATTATTTTATTAACATTGTGATGTGCCTAGCCTGTGTGGGTTCCCTCCAGTTGATCCGGTTTCATCCCACAGTCCAAAACACATGTTAGTAGGTGGATTGGCTATTTAAGTGTCCAAAAATGTGGGTGAGAGTGTGTGTGCTATGCTTGTGATGGACTGGCGATGCACCTAGGGTGAAAAGCCAATATCTGTCATAGTATGGAGGTGCATCAGTGCCCTTGGCATGGGTGAATTGAATGTGTTTGAAGGTACCATTCATTCTGAGGTGTATATTGGGATTGTAGAGAGACATATGCTGCCAACAAGGCAACATCTTCTCCCTGTTGCCCAGGGTTATTTCAGTAAGCCAATGCCTGGCTTGATTCTACACATGCTACAGCAATGTAGCTTCATAGACGTAGAGTGTGTGCATGCTTCACTGACCATCCTGCTGTCCAGATTGGTATCTTATTGGAAATTGATGGTGTATCTTGGAGAATGGGCAAACCCCACTTGCAAAACTTCAATATGATGTAAACATGTCCCCCAACTTTTTTTTAATTATTTCTTTTTATATATATATATATATATACCCAATACAGTCATGTTAGTCTTGTATATTTTTGTCGTTTTGTTAGGAACATTATGTAAGATTTGGTATTTTTGGGGAGCCCAGAGCCCGGACAGCACTATCCTGAAATCAAGGGAGGTTCCCTATTCTCCTCCATACGTTACATAGTGAAGATCCTGCTGGGAGTTCAAACAACAGAGGCCCTACTCTCCCTAGTACAGGTCAGAGGAGCGTTACAATGATTTTGAAGCTGTAATTCTAAGGCAAAAATACTACCTGTGGTTTCTTTAAATAAAAGCTTCAAGAGAATAAGCAAATCACATATTCATATTTTTTCTGCATTTCACAAAATGTTCAGACTTTTTAGGAATGGGACTTTTATTAAAATGGCAAGAGATGAAGTGATTTTGAAAGAGTGTTACTGGGGACATGACAGGAGATTGCCAATTGTGATCTACTTAACTGGCAAATGTTTTAAATAGGAACAGTGTATAAAGTGACATTTGCATTTAGATGGTAAAAACAATAATATGTAAGTGAAATGGAGAAGAGCAGCTGTTTCTCAGGGCACAGAATGTCAGTGCTGTATGTTATCAGACTAAATAAGGAAAAAAAAGTGTGAGAAATTAGAGTAGGGATGCAGTGAATAAAAACCTAATTACATTCACATTTGGAAGCTCAGTGATGTAAAAGCCATGGGCAATATCCTAGCCTACAAAAATGTTTAAAAAAATGGTCAAATGAGTCATCCTTTTCTTCTACCATATTTTTTTAAGTGGATAATGTGTGGTGAACCCTAGCAGAACTGTAAAGACATGAATGCTAGACCCACCACAGTGATGGAGTCTGGTGGCTCTGTTACACTGTAGGATGGCAGTTTGAATTCAAGCATCCCTTAAGACCAGGGGTTCTTTATTTTTACCATGTACATGGCCAATGCAGACCCACCAACCAAACATCATGCCCCATTAATTCACTATTTTTCATAGATTTTTTTTCCTGATTTCCATTCTGGCAAGTGACACAAATTTTAAATACTCTGGGTGTCACATTCCAAGCATGCCCGCTATAAAAGCTACTTTGATTAACAAAAGAGTCTGTATGTATCATTCTGAATGTGACATTTTTGCTTACTCCATCTCATAGAGATATAATTTGCAGAATTACCCTAAATTAATGTGTCTGACCTCTTGATTCTCACCTAAACATATAGGTCTTCTAGACAGATACATTAGATATTTTATCTTGTATTTTTCTACCTGAGGAATGAGCTGCCATCATGGTTTTATCAGACTTGTTGAATCTATACTGGTAGTTTGTGATGTTCAAATACATCACTAGGATACTATGTTGGTATTTCCTTTAATTTGTCACCCATTTGTGTATCACTGACTTTGATTATTCTAGAGGCATTCTTAAAGAAGCCAAAAAGTATGTACAAAAAAAAAAACATGACACAGTGCTGCTGCTACTACTACTAATACTACTAAATGTATGCTCTTCTTCATTCAGTGCATAACATTTTTTTTTATGAATATTTGATATCTTTATCCTATTACACAGGCTTTGTGTGTTTTATTTGTACAGACTTTACATGCCGAAAGCAAGAAGTACTCTTCTTATTCTTCATAGAGTTAAGGGAAATGTATTATAGCATGTAAGGAGCTTATGAATATGTCTCAGACTGTAACCCTAAGCAAGAGGTTACTATATTCCACATCCTGAGGTTGAATCAAAGTTATTTTGGCATGGCAGTTCTTCTACCTAGATCCAACTCAATTCCAATTTGACTGTGGCTTTGCAAATGAAAAGCAGCTATAGGAATATATTTCCATTTTGAGTGATATATATTTCAGGAGTAATGTTGTCTATTTACATTTTTTATTGATCCATAATGTGTCTTGCAATACAACAAATTTTGTACTTTAGGCATGTATGTATGTATGCATTCATGTATATTTTAAAAAAAACACCATTAACCAGACTCTGTGACTGAATAGCAGCCTACCGTATCATCAGTGTAGGTAGTATATCATGATGCTTACTTGTACTGCCTTCCCTAAAGCCAGTTGAAATACATTTCTCACTGTGGAGTTATGTCTTTGTTGGGCAAGATATTAATGTGAGCCGTATGCATACGTCAACTCCATTGTTATGGTGCCGGAATGAGCTGTTCACATATTTGATGGGGTTTGTAGACACTGGATAGCAGTGAACCTGTGAGTTCTTGATAAGACTCCAAGCTCCAAGCTTTCACACCCTTGAAAAAGCTACTGGTGTGCGGCAAAATGAAAAGATAAGGTTCACTGGGTCCCAAAAAATGCCCCTGGTAATTACAGAGATCGGAAGTCCTCTAACTCTTCTGAAAAACCTCCACAATCCCTTTAGTCACAGTTTTGTGTGGAAAAGTGCCTTACTTAAGGCATCTTCCTCCGCACACTTTGAGTATTTATTTCACCCTAAGCTTTGGTTTAATGTCAGACCTCAATTTTCAGATGGAGATGCTCCATTGCAAATATTATATAAATACACCCCCAACTATAACAACAAGAAGGGCACAATAAACTGACAGTGACTTTATTTTTATCGTGGCATTGGACCATAAGTAGCTTCTATAATTCATGGCAGACTGATGTGAGGCTGGTTTTAATGCACCTGACTTCAGACATGTTTACTGAAAGTGTGTCATACGACAGTCTGGGCTACATAATTTATGTTAGGCTTCAGTTGGCATTCTATAGGGTATTACATATAGAACTCAAGGCACATGTTGGCCTACTTTCAAAGAAACGAACTTGGACATAATCCATAACTACGAAATATTAATGATTTCTGTAATTAACTAAGTAAACCTGCAGCAGCCTACCAATTGGAATGAACCACAGTGCATCTGATGGATAAGGATCATATAAATAAGGCTCATGTTTAAAATTTCCAACATGTTCAAACCTCACAGCAGTGATTGGTATTAAATAAGGCCCTCTGGATGCAGGACATCAGAATGGGGGCCAGAATTGGCTGTAAAGTGCCACTCTCACAGTGTGTCAAAAGCTCCTGTCGATATCAGATGTAAACAAGATTTTGCATTTTCCCCAATGGAATTTTACTATGGTATTTGGGTCCTGTAGAGCTACCCACTCGTAACTCTCTCCTAATTAGGACAAGGATTTTTTCCCTTCCTGTGTGCAGCAGCAGGTCTTGGCATAATATCCAGGCCAAAACTGTGAAGAAGTGGATGAGTCCAGACCCTTATTAATGCAAGATGTTAACCAAGCATGAGAGATCAGAACATCTACTTGCTCAGAAATTGACAACTCTAGCCAATTTCTTAGCTTGTTCTACCACAGAAGACCTCACATTCCCTCAATGCTTCTTTATAGATTTGGAGTTACATTCTGTGAACTGGCGAATGATTAGTTTTAGGCCCTCCTATATGCTAATGAGCCGCTAATCTCCTCATGAGCACAGGGCTTAATGAGGGAGACTTATCCTTAGTGAGAACTGGAGTATGGAAATACATTGCATCGTGGGATGGGAAAAGCGAATGCCTTTGCATAGTTTGAAGCTTCTCAAACCAAGCTTGTTGTCCTCTGAGGCCATCGTCACAGTAAACAAACAGTAATGAATTGTGAAGTGTGGCCTCCAACTAGTAGATCAGAGGAATAGCACACTGTCGATGAAAAAGGGTGGTGGATATGAGTACATCAAATATCTTTTTACAATTAGAAATACTGAAGAAAATATACAGGATAAGTGGGTTTTATGGAAATACACTGGGATACATGAAGCCGAATTTCAGAAATATGAAAATGCTGAGTTCTTTTACAAACATGTTTACATGGTATAAAGAAGCCCTGCATGAAATTGTTGTCTCTTTTCAACACAGTACTTCCAATATATATAAAACATAGGGACTACAAATACTGAACTACACTATTTGTGGATAATAGGAGAGGTACCAAATGCTTCAATTTACTCCTCATTTACGTCAATCCAGAGCTTTCACTGCCAATGGGGAAATGTGACAATGACTTTCTGTCCACAAATTAAACCCGTTGTGTCAGACGTGATTAGTCTGTGTGTCTGTGTGAGTCTTTGGTGAGTAAACTGTGAGGAGGCCTCCAGCAAGCTTGCTGGTTTGAGAAAGCCATGTCCTCTTGAACATGGCAAGACTCTGAATACGGCAAGGCACTGAACTCCCTTCAAGCCGTGTTTAAAGGGCCACAACACTGGGCAAGTGCAGCCGGTTCTTTCCCCAGCAAATGAAAAGCAGCCTGAGACCATTCCGGCTCTGCTCAGCCTGGTTGTGATGTGGTGGAGCAGAGATTAGCCTTATGAGCAAACTCTTGAAAATGAGTCTCAACCACAAGGGCTTATAGAGAGCAAGAAAAGGGTTCAGTCAAGTTGTGATCAATAGGAAGACATCAAGCTAAGCTCGATGAAGGCGTATGGTTTGAGTTTATGGTTTTCATCAGAGAAAAAGTAGCCAAAAAAAAAAACCCTCCCCTCATCACACAGTGAGTACACAGCAGATATTTTAAAACAGTGCAGCTGTGAAACCCTGTTAGCAAAATAATCAACTCAGTAAAGGCTCCAGGGGCTGGATGAACTTAGTTTTCATTTGAGTCCTTGCAGATGTAACTTGGAAATAAATTTCACATTGCTAATTTTGTTATAGAGAAATCCAAGTCCCAGCAGAGGAGTATAAATTAATACATATTATTAGCTCAAGAATATGGAAATGAATGAATGCAAATGTGCAGAAATGAGGCACTAGCTGATAACTTCCTCAGTAACAGTTCAGACATGTAATAAAGTATAATCGGGTTGTTGTACTGCATTTGTTTACCCATCTTTGACATGACAACAAGATGAATATGACAAGCAGGCCTGGTATATGTTCTCAATATTTAAAGGAAATGTGTTATGTTGAGACAAGCTTTATAGTACGTTCATTTTATTTTAGTCCATCCATGAACTCAGCAGTGAAAACAGTAAAAGGACTGTTGATATAAGGTAGCAGTTTCCAGTCAGTGCTTAAACAGTAAGTTGAATGAAAGCATATGTGATGCTTTTGATGTAAAGATCTAATAGTATAAAATGAGATCCAATAATGTGCTTGTTAGAATTGTTGATTTGAGGGCTTCATTGAATGCTGAAAATAACATACTTGAGCAGAAACAGATTTCATTTTGATCCTAACAAAAATACTCTTGATTTTTCTGGGATGCTTCTCTTTGTAAAGGGATATTTGTATTTTTTCTAGTTTTGTCTGTTATATTTAAATAGAAATTCACTCTGAATATCAAAAATTGCAGAATATAAATCTTTTTTGGTGCTTTGATGGAAACCAGTACACATCAGCTCCATTCTCAATGCTGAGCTCTGCAAACAATAAGCCCCTCTTTCTGTACAATTCTATATGTCCAGAGAAATGAAATGCATTGTCTGGGATATAAATGTAGCTTGTTGTTATTAGTTGTATTAGCATATGCTAAACTAGTGCTCAGCACTCCATTCATGTTTCATACCATTCAGTGCTGCTCCATTGAAGGAGCCTCTCTGCATATTATTTGGGCTTATTAGACGGAGTAGAAGGAAGAGGCCTTTCTTGTTCCTTATTTTTCCATGCTAAGCTGGTTTGTGGAGAAACAGTGGGGAAGGTGAGGCCTACCCACTATCCTGCGATGAGGCCAGGGCTGAAAGAGTGCTCTGTATGGCCAAGTCTGTCATTCCGCGCCTTTTGAGCATGGAGCCATTGGGGGACAATCCCAGCCTTTGTGCTGTGGCGTTATTGCACTCCGACTGTGTACTGTACAGAATGGCAGTGTGAAAACCGTGTGAAAATCGCCCCTGGCTCACATGAATTCAGGCAGCATCAGGGACAAACCAAGACCTCAGTGGGACAATGAGGCTTTTTTTTATTCCAGTTGCTCACAAACAAAAAAAAAATATGTCCAGACAAATGCCCTGAAGGCTTCAAGCTCAGACGAATATGAAGTCAGAAGACGTGTTTTCTGTTGTTGGTGGTTGATGCATATTGTGCGGGTCAGGAGTCGGATGTGCATGCAGCATGTTTTTGTTGGAGCAGTGCTCCAGATTCTGTACCCCCCCCCCTCTAAAGCCACAACAGAGGATGTGGTTTATTGTAATGAGGGAGAAGCAAAGGCTCTGGCCCTGTCCTAGGTGACCTCATCTTTATTAAACAAATCACGAGGTAAGAAGTTATGTCCCATTGCTTTCTCATTTGTGTAAACTTCAACAATCGGCATTATTATTTTTTATGTGCCAGTGGATAAACTTGGTCTCGCCATTCGTTGAATATAAGATTCATATGGGAGACAACCCCCAAAAAGAATTGAGAAAATCTAATTAAATGTGAGAAATCATTAGTGCCACTAAACAAACAGTGGCCTAATTTATGAGACAACAATAATCCTTCAGAGGGTCGTCCGAGAATGCATTACTCAGATTAAAATGGTCTTCTATGGATCTTGCATGTACTCAGTGCAATTGCCTATTTTCTCTGCTTTTTTTTTCCAATTATGGTTGCCATTTTGTTTTCTGTCTTTGGCAGTGCAGGCGTCTAGCCTGGCATGTCAACATGCACTTCTCCCTAATTGGATCATTCTATTTATCTGGAGACTGACTCCATCTTGGCTTTCAATAAATGCCAATCCGACAGTGCTGCGGATGGATGCTTCTCCGATTCCATGTCCGGATTTAGGCTTCTCCTTTCTCTGAATGCTGAAAACACATGAAATCACATACCCACCTCCAGGGTGCTTCAGTAGCCTGGGAAGAGGTGTGAAAAACACCCGCTGCTACATCATCTATTGGATATTTTTGATATCACATCTGGGCTCTGTTTACTCTAAAGTGTTCCTACAGCGAAGATAACAACTGAGCTTGATTTTCTGCAGCATGTGCTTTCCTTTAAATAAATGAGTTTTCAGTGAGTAAATTGAAGAGAAGATTTTTTTTTTTCTTTTTTTAAATACTGCATTTCCTATGGTGGAATTATGAATCGAACTGCATGGAGCTAGTCTTTCAAGAAGCTGCATTTGGAACTGAGCCCTGTATGAAATAAACAGGAAATAAAACATGTCAATACGCTGCCCCACCCGATTGCTGTTTATGCTCAAAGTTGGATCTGCTTCACGTTGTATCCACACATGGCTGCTAGCACGTCTCCTACCGCATCCTGCTGGCCTCCTACTGGCCTCTCTTCGACTGATCCCAATTCCTTAGAAGCTTCAACATGTCTAAGCAGCCACCTTTTGGCTCCAGTCCTTGAGTTTATTTATGCTTTGCAGAGAGATACCCATTGTCCCCCTTGTCCATTGCCTCTGTTAGGAATGACCTCCCTCCCCATTGTTTTTACCAAACAATGAAAGCTAGTGGCATAACTTTTAATATTTTTGTCTGTTGCTCCAGGTCTGGACCCTATAAATTGCACTTCTGTTTGTACTTTGCTAGCATAATGGTGAATGGCCAAATATTTGAGAACTGTTCCTCTTTGACAGGATGCGGAGCTTATTTTATCATGTCAGTAATAAGGCCGCACTAAACCAAGGCAAGATGCTCATTAAATTCGTCCAGCATGTTTCATTAGCAATTCATAGGGGCTGAAAAAAGAGCACCATTCAATTAAGAAAGTAACACATTTTTTATAGGTTCATTTGGACAGGAGGGGTGGAAAACAATTTTCTGCAAACATATTATTAATTCTGTAAATGTTGGACAAGGCATAATGGGAAATTGCCTTTAAACATAGTTATTTGAGGGTACCATTTTCCTGCACGAGTTCCCAATTTTCGCCATTATCCTGGAGAAACTGCCACTACCTTGAAATGACTGACATGGAAACAAAACTTTACAATGTATTCCTCAGAGCAGCAGGGCAATTACACAAAGGGAGACTGACATTTTGTACAGAGACAGGCAGCACACTACGGCAGAAAAGGCTTTCCAAGAGCTTGGTGGCCATGGCAACCAGTTAACCTAGGAATTGGTTGTGGTGGGGGGGGGGGGGGGGGGGGTTATTCATAATTAAGGATGTTTGGGGGAGCTGCGCTTTGGTCAACATTGCACACAAAGATTCACAGGGTCAGTATATGTCCTTTGGAAAATATAAACAGGAATAGGTGGCTTAGTTGAATTGATTCATTTTTTTCCTTTTTCACTTTGGCAGTGGTTTGTATCATTTCTGTTTCTTCATACATGAGCCTTAATACCAGTTTAAGGCTGAATAGAGTTGCTCTAATTAAATTTCACAGGTGGTGATTCAGCCACTGCCTATTTTTGAAGACAATGATTGAATCATTTTTAATGTATTTTCTGAATGCTCATATTACACTGACGCAGCACATATCGCATACAATATTTTATAAGCTGTTGCTGGCTGGGTATCTCATACATGAGGAGTAATCTTCAGACACTTTTGAAATCTACACACGCTTACTAACACAATGCTCCTTAACCCTGTTTACGGATATATTTCCATCTTAAGCTGTCACTGCATCTGGCAACTCTGCTCGCCATATGTTATATCATTTCTTGATAAAGCGCTTTCAGAATGTGTGATCTAAAAATACTCAAGACGAGGTTGCTCACGCCTAAGGGTTTCACCTTAGCGCTCTTTTATATTTGTTTCTCGTCATAATGCCTTTTGTGGATGAAAGGTTCCCAAAAAGTTGATGTGGTTGGAGTTTATTTCCTTCTTTTTTTATTTTTTTATTAATAAGACATTCCATGCAAAGTAATTTTAGCCCTGCTTGTTTGGGGATACACTGAATTTCACTGACAGGATGCAAAAAATTGTGGCCCATAAAACCAAATGATTCATGAGAAGTGCCTTTTTATGTCAACTCTTCCTCACTTGCTCAGCCATGAAAAATGTCAGACTCCGCCATCTTATGAATCAACATTAGTCATTAATGTTTCATTCAGACATCATAAATAAACCTCCGCAATGGCTGCTCAAAGGCGTCAACTTTCATAGTCTCGGCCCTGCTGTATATTTGAACACGGGATTGCCACCACGGGGTGAAGATATGAAGCTACCTTGCTTTCAGAAGCTTATCTCCCGAGTTCTGAGGTTCACCTCGGCATTTTGGCTGTGCAGGAAAGTACACCCATTAGCGTTAACCTAGATATGTCAAATGAAGCATGGCTCTTATGCTGGAACACTGGGGTGGATTTTAACCCTTGCTTCCTGACACACATTTGCTTTTATCCCTGGTGTGTGAAAGGCAAGTCACTTGCACACACAGCACATCTCTCCTGGTTTTGCAGCAAAAACCTCCCACGTTACGATATAGGGGAACGTGTTATTGCGACATACTTGTGTCAGACTTGAAGATAAGGCTGTTATTATGTGGGCATCCTGACAAATTTTGCAGATGCTTTAGTTTCTCTGAGATTTCAGACTGCAGCAAGCAGCTTTTTTTACTGCCCCCTCCCAAACATCAGATTTTAGAAAGATGTTTGGGGTAAGAACAAAACAACTCTTCACATTTAATGTTGTAACCAGGATTGGAATGGTATGGTCCCAATGGCCATGATGCTGGAACATTTTTGTTTTTCTGTTTGCTTTAGCCTATAGATATTGTGGTGCCTTTGTCCAAGATGCCCTACATATTGCACTATATCTCCAGTGGCTCCTGCTAAAGATAACGTTTCCCCTTTTACTCTTAATTATGGATGATAATGTCGCGTCTAATTAATGTCCTTGTCATTAATGTGGGCTGACACATTCCTCCCCCTAAGAGACTTCAGCCCCATAGCTCATGCCACTTCTGTTCCGGTTTGCGTAGAGATGCTCCAGTGCTAACTTCTATCACAGATGTGATACATGCATCCTTCATCCTGAACTTCACAATGGCTGTGCCATGGTTTCTCTAAGTAAAACAAATGTGCTTAGCATATTATATAAATAATTTTTGACATGTTTTGGAACAGTAACTATCATACCATAATCTTCAGTTGCTTGTTTATGTTTTGTCTGTATCCATTTTGCTGATAAAGAGGTCAATATGTATGCTTTCGTCTGTCTGATGGAAACTGACTATCTGGACAGATGTGTACTAATAATTCATGAGTGGCTTTTATATGAGGAGCTGACAAGCGCTGGCTGTGGTTCTCATTGCTGTTATCTCGCTTTCTCTTTTTGTCTGTCCTCTAGCATCTGCAGAACGTTTTTGTGGAATTCAGCCACCAGGAACTGCTGGAGTTCTACAACAAGGTCAGATTAGATTCATTTAGTTTTCCACTTGACTGCTCAGCTAACTCTGTCAGACACGGTACCTATCTTCAAACTGTCAAACATTCCTTTTTTCTCTCTCTCTTTTCTGTTTGCAGCTAGAGACGATTCAAGCACAGTTGGACTCCCTTACTTGATGCTAAAGCTGACCTCAAGCTGAGTGGCCATGCCGTACACTGTCCACATTTCCACTGTAATGGGGTTTGTGAATCTGGTCTAAAATGACCAGTACTCTCCCTTTATTTGATTATTGTTAATTCTACTTTTGTACACTAACGGTCTGTGTCTAAAATCAACCTTTTCTTACCGATGTGTAATTCTCTTTTGTATGACTAAAGGTGTTCCGTTTCAGATTTGAATCAAAGTGCAAACCTTGCCCCAAGCTGTCCTGCTTGTTGCATCGCAAAACTTTCAGAATCTGGTCAGAATCATTACTTTTGCTCCTTAGCAGGGTGCAGTAGATGGGTGCAGACAAACCCTGAAAGCGGTTGCTTGCCTTAAGCTCCCTATCATCACATACAACTAAAGGTTTCATCACTTAAAGTGTGAGCGTGAGAAGTCACACTTTTGATCAGTTACTAAGTGTACTCTAGAGTTGGTGTTAAATGGCTTTACAGATTTGACTTTACCATTTCTCAAATGGTAATGTGGCATTGCATTCATCTTGCACTAATTAAGATTTCATGTAATTGAAGTGTTAAACCAGTTGAGTCAGTAATAAACATGGTATAAATATGAAGTACATAACTGTTTATATTGATTTCCTATTAACTCTCTCTGTGCTATGCTCATATGTTACAAAAATAAACAATATTCATAGTATTGCTGCTAAAAGATTTTGGTCTCACTCTTGATTTATTCCATTCCTGTCTCGCTTTCAGGAGCATCAAGTGCAAACTGATCTTTGTTTTTCTTAATCAGATTGGGCTGTAAGTTTGCCAGCACAGTTAACAACTGGTCTATTTGACTTTAAATAAATAATTTGAGGCAGAGAAGGTGTTTTGAATGAGTAAAGTGTAGTAAAATGGTGGATTTATTGCCAATCCAAGCTGCTGCATTCCATTTCAAGGAGTTTTAAAACCTTGATGGACTTTGGCTAGCATTACACACTCTGCAGTATCCATTTGCTGTTATACCGTATGCATTTGCTACATTCTACACTTTAATTGACCTCAGTTCAGTTAAACCTCTCAACAGCTAGTTCTTTCATTGGTGTAACAATCAGATGCTGTAGGATGTGTAATACTGAAACTTAGTAGGGTAGAAGTTAAGAGGTCCAAAAAAACCCAGCTACTTAAACAGAGTAATGAATTGCATGTACCCCATTACTTTCCACCACGGCTAACAGGATAATGGCATATGCTATAAAATGGATGAGTTGGTCCCTCATTTAAGATTAGCTTACGGAACATGTTCCCTGCTGCACGCCAAGTCCTTTCACAAAATATTCCCTTCCCTGCATGAAATCTAAAAAATACCCAGGTTCCCTTTGAGGAGTTTTGAGCAGCGTCCATTCATATGCACCACGAGAGCTGCCACTGTACCCAATTTACGTTTTCCTACACAACATGAAAAAAGCACCAAAGCCGCTGCCTGAGGGAAAAGTGTGTCCCACAGCATGGCGAACAGATGGCGACTCGGAGCCCTGCGATGGTGAAACCAGTTGGTGCTGTATGACTCCAGCAGAGAAGGAGCAAAACAGAACAGAGAGTTCTAAAATGGAGAGCTGGTTTTGAGGCCTTCTGGACCATAAACACTGCCATGAGGGCTCAGTTTTAGAAGGCATTTAAGCACATATTCTGGCCTGCAGGTAGCCCACCTAAAGTAGATTAACCTGCAGACGATTTGGAGTGGTTTCAGAGGAGCTGGGTGGAGAGTAGTTCTGCCTCAATAAGTAGAAAATGAGGCAGAAACAGTCTAGGGATAAAGAAGCCTCCAGAGCACAGGGCTGTGAATGTGTAAATTAGACTTGGGAAAGCCTTACTGTGGATGCTGTGGTACTATTGCTTTTTTTTGATACCACCACAGAAGATTCAAAGTTTTAAAATGACTGATCTTAATGTTGTTGTTTGTTTGTTTGTTTGTTTATTATTAATAATAATTACTAAAGCTGAAATTAAGGAGATCAGTCTATCATATGTGGGATGTTTTAGAATCTGCCAAATGTTGTCACCCATCCTGCAATGCTCTCATATTAAGTTCAATTCGAAACGTTCCATTCTGTTTTACCACACATTTCACCTGCTTTTCTAGCTTTGTTTGAAGTAAAATATTCAGAAACACCAGCCAGCATTTTCCATCTGCCTATGCTGTATTTCTACTGCCAAAATTCAGGAGCAGTTTTTTGTGTTCATAGATATACCAGAATCCCACCTAGTGGCTTGCTTCAAGATGGATATATTTACGAATAGAAATAGATAAAAGTAATTAAGCCCATCTTGAAGCAAGTTAGGTGTTCCCTAGGAGGTGTTCCCACCTTGTGCCCTGTGATTCCAGGTAGGCCTCGCGACCCTGAACTAGACAACCTGCTACAGACAATGAATGAATAATATACTGTGGCATAATATAATATTTATTTCATTCATTCATTTGTCTGTAACAGGTTATCCAAGTCAGGCCATAACATAATAGAATATAATGCACACAGCTGGCTAAAACACACCTGAGTCCCAAAATTATTTTGTTAAAAACAAAAAACATTTGATTAAAAACATTTAATATAAAGATTCTAAAAGGTTAAATCATCAACATAACACTTTGTCAGTGCAGTGCTGAGAATGAGCCAAACTTTATCTGCTCTGTGGTGGTTATGCAGAGACCTGAACATAGAAGAACAGGAGAAATAGGATCAAAAAGTGTAAGCAGAGAAACAGATGGACTGCAGTCATAGCTGTGGAACAACAAAGTGCTCCTGTATGGTCAGTGGAGCTGAGAGAATGGAGAGTGAGTGTAGAAACAAGGAGACAGTCAACGATGCAATTCTGGAGCGTTGCATGAACTGTGCTCTAGCATTTAAAAAATGTGCTTGCAACTTTTTGGAGTAAAATGATGCCACAGCTTTCTATCTACAACTCCAATTGAGAAATATTAGGAATTATTTAACACACACACACAAATAGACAACTAAATTGATTTTAATACTTGCAAAATCCTTAAATAAATTAGTGTAAAGAATGTACCAATTTATATGTTGCATTTTCTTTTCAAAAAAATTAAAAGACATTTAAGAACTGAAGACACTGAAGAATTTCATGTGTGATTACTTCACATTCTTCGTCTTCAATTGAGTCTAAAGGTGGGCAACAGTACAGTCTTTCTCCAGAAGTTTCTGGATATAGTCATAATGAGGCTTACATCTGTCACAGTAAAGTCTTAACAGGCATTTGTGGATGAAACCATGTACCGACGATCAGGAGAATTATGGCTAATAAACTCATGTCATTGCTTTCCAAAGAAATGCATGCATCTCCAAAATAGTCATTTTATAGGAGACGGAAAAACCTTATGTTTCAGTGGAAGATTTTATTCCTAGTCATTTTGGAGCATTTGTAGCGGTCCATTCACCATGAAGATTTTCAGCAATGTGAAGGGTAGCTGCTGTGTTCAAATCAAGGACTAAACTAAAAGTGAATAACAGTGGAGGTACATGTCTTTCTTTGGACAGCAACGATGTGTTTGTATTGACTTTGATTGACTGTTTTTGAAGCCTGATATTGTGACCATTGAAAAAAAAATCAGGTGAAGTACTCCATTTTTTTGCTCCATTAAAACTTGTTGCGCTGAGGTGAATTGTTAGCATGTGATACTACTTAAGCAGAAGAATAACATGACCTACCATTGTAAATAAGTGTGCTGTATGTAGTGCTCGATTTCAAAAGCACAGCATGTGTGTGAGATGAATGAAGTGATGAAACTGGCACATGGTAGTGGAGAGGAGCCTGTGACAAGGGCGGCTCCAAAGCCCTGAGGGTCTACGATCCTGACCCCTCTGTGGAGCCACCCTCATCAGCCTGCTTTCAAACACACACACATACACACTCCCAATCCACTCCACTCTGTCCCCTGCAGCCATGTCGAGTATGTCTTTTCATAGCACAATGCCTTAGGATTGCTAAACGCAGTTAACGCAGAGTCTGTTATCTCCAACTCCAACTCTTCAAATTGGGCAAACAATAAATGGGGAAGAATAAGCATTGTTGAGGGAAGGCTGCCTGGCAGTGTCCTCACAACAAGGACTCTCTAAGTCTGCCCTGTGTCTGCAGAGGATGTCTCTGGCTTCTTGGAAGCTCACGCGGGTATTACACTATTCTTAGGGAAACACTGTCTCTTTTCTTTTCTGCTTCGCTTGTCTCTTCTCTCGTTCTCTTTTGTCTTCAGTCTCCTTTTTGCAACACTTGCCCTGAAGACAAGACTGTTCTGGGACAGCGTTCAAGAGATAAATTCTATTACAGCTCTGAGCGAAGCTTGTGCTGCTATATTGTTTTAGCAAGTTGATGACCTCGCCATGGTACCAGACTGGAGTGTTTCACTCGATTGTTGCTAAAGATGAGAATCCATATTACACACCAAGGGGCAAAAAATTTGTAGACAAAAACTTGTCTGTTTGTCTGAAATAAAGTATATTAATAGGTAGTTTGTATGCCCTATGCTTCAGTAACAGCCAGGAGGGTTTTACACTAGATGGCTTGGGACATTGTTGTGAGGATTTGATTGCAGTCAGCAGATATAACAGTATTGAGGTCAGGTACTGATGTTTTATACTGATGTTCCCACTCATCCTAAAAGTTCTGGTTGGATGGTGCTCCACAATACAGTCCCACTGCTCCACAGCCTGGTAGCATGGCTTTCTACACTTCTGGTTTATGTTTGTCATTGAGGAAAAGTGTCTCTGTCTGGTATGCTAGGCTTTCTCTCTCTCTGCTCATGGCAGAGGCATCTGGAGATTTTCAGACAGTGCAGAGAGAGGGGATGGCTAATTGCATGACTGAAAATTAAAACAAAACTAAACAACTTGATTCATAAATTAGTTTTTTGTTTTTCAAAAAACAAAAAAAATGTAACTTCAGACAAACAGGTAATTTTTTTTCAAACATACCTTTCCACATTAAGACCCGGCGCTTCAGAACATAAACAAACCAGAGAGAAGAGTTTCCCCTACAATGGTAGATGTCCCCATTGACTTCTTTAAAAACTCCAGCACCACTGTTCTGTCTGATCTACTTGTACCAGCTCAACAAATACATCATCAAGTCAGTGTCACTGCAGTGTTGAGAATGGTCCACCACCCAAAACACCTGCTCTCTGGTGGTCTTGTGGGAAATAGACAAATAGGGGCCTACAAAGTATGCGGAACAGCAAAAGGACCACAGTTTGTAATTGTGGACCTATAAAGGTGGAGCTAATAAAATGCATGATATATGTAGAAACTAGGTCATTTTCATGTTATGATTGATTGATGTATACAGGAGTGCACCTAGACAGTCAGTGAAATGCATGCATTTTTTACAGTAATTAAGACATTTTTGATCTGGTGGCTTTTGTTTAAATTGCAAATAATGAAAAGGAAGCCTATTTATACAGCAGTTAGTTCAGAGTACATTGTCTGATAGACAGATACATGTAATAACACCATGTTTTTTTCCAGTTATGTTATCCTTTCAGCATGCCCTGGTTGATAAGTAGCATCTCACTTTAATCTGCAGCTTACATTACTTGTTTACTTTAGCACGTTCACAAAAGAAAATCGAGCCATTTGATGACAAGTAAGCTTAGGTTTGACAGGCAGCCCATTTAGTTAGGTTTTGAAGAACCGTGTGACAGCAGGTCTACAATCAAGCTCTAAACTTGTTGTTGCCCCAAGGCAAGTTTTTCAGTCAGCAGCTGTGACAGCTGAACAACTAAAACTGGAATTATTAGTCAGAAATGAGCAGAACACAATTCTGTAAACAAGGTGGGCTAGCAAACGTTTAAAAGACTGACTGAGGTGAAGTAGCATTCACATTAACTGACAAATAAATAAACTGGCCTGATATTGAACTTTCTCATTGAAAAAATGTAAACACATGAAATACGTGGAAGAACATTGTGTAATGTTTGTTGTGAGGCAGATTATCTGCATGTTACAAATACATTCATGTTGTACTAGTATTCACAGAGAACTTAATCAAAATCTGTCATGGAAATGTCTTCTACTATAGGAATTAGATTAGTGTCAGAAGTATTGAACGTATAAAACCAACCAACCAATAAAAAATAAAAGTACACAAAACAACAGTGAAATCTGGTCCCCCCCCGCACACTGAAGTGTGCCATATTACACACTGAAATTCCATCTGATTGTAGAAAAGATTAGATTTTTGGCCAAAAGTTTGGAAAGAGAGGCATGCTACATTTTAACCATACTTTGTGCTGTCCAAAACCAGCTTGCTTTGTGTGTGTTCTTTTTAAATTTGTGACACACAGGCAGCTACAGGGGTTAGGCAATGAAACTGAAACACCTGTCATTTTAGTGTGGGAGGTTTCATGGCTAAATTGGAGCAGCCTGGTGGCCAATCTTCATGAATTGCACATTGCACCAGTAAGACCATGTGCATCCAATGGTTCAAACATTGTGTCCTGAAGACGGTTCCGTATATCAGAATGACAATGCACCAATACACACAGCAAGACTGGTGAAAGATTGGTTTGATGAACATGGCCTGCACAGTCACCAGTCCTTCACAGGGCGACACACACACACATTCACTCAAACCTTTTGAGTCTCCAATCCACCTACAAACATGTGTTTTTGGACTGTGGGAGGAAACCCACACAGACACGGGGAGAACATACCACACTCCTCACAGACAGTCACCCGGAGCAGGACTCGAACCCATAACCTCCAGGTCCCTGGAGCTGTGTGACTGCGACACTACCTGCTGCTCCACTGTGCTGCTCAAGAAGCTCAAATTGCTATTATAAAAAAAAAAAAAAAAGACTCAGCACTTTGAGCCACACCCCACCAGTGTTACTCAGGTAACCAGCCCATGGAGCTGAACTACACTTTTTGAGCTTGTGTGTAACATTAATATCTAAAGACATGTGACAAGGTCTGAAAAACTCCTGGCAAATCTGACTCGACAGCTCTGCCTTTTCGGTGTATGTTTCAGGCTGTACATTGTGACTCGCAGCAGGGCAGATCTTTTTTCCTCTTAACCTAGTAATGTGTCTTCTTTCATTTAAATGTAATATTACATTGTTCCATTTTAAACTTGAGCCCTGAGGTAAAAAGAGATATAGAACAATTACAAACATTAATTTGTTGTTAAAACAAATGGAATAATGCACACTGGCATTGTGCAAAGGCATGGCGGCTTGAATCCAATGAATGAGATGTTCATGTTTTCAATACTGTGGACGCTGTCTGTGCCCATCTGCAGCATTAAAATACAGGAAATATCTTAGCAAAATTTACATTGTCATGCTTTAATTTGCATCCCAGGAAGACAGTGTCTTCAGGAGAGACCATGTGGCACATCACCAGTCCTCTGGAGGTGAATGAGCTGGCTGCAATGCTTCCTTGGATATGCAAAGTGGGTGGAAATATGCACATATAATCCAACCATTACATGCAAGCCAACATCAATTCAAAGACTGTCTGAGGGCCAATCTCAAATCAAGAGAGATTATGTCTGTTTATGCATGCTGGTAAAACAAATATAGTTCACAAGCTTATACAGTGCACATGCATGTCGTGTTTGACACAGAACAAATTTGTCTCATAGGTCTGCAAGCATATTAAATAGCTACTGCAGACAATGAGCAGTATCCAAACCAGATACACTCATGGTGACGCCACCAGTGAAGTGAGCAACCTGCTGAATGTCAATGCATGTCCAACAGAGCAGCACCCTTGTTCTCTAAGTGCATAATGACCAGATTAACACACAGAGCAAATGATGCAATACCCAAAATAAGTAGCCTCATGCAATCATTTGAGACTCTGTTGCTTTTCATCTCAGCTCGTTTTCTCTTTAGCAACATATTTCATAAATCACTTTTATGAAAAATATACCTCTAGGTTTTCTGTTTGTTTGTATTTTGTGAATTACCCCATGCTAACATTTTAGGTACAGACCTGTAAAGGAAAAACCTAATGGTGATAATGTCAACATTTAAAGGGAACATCTATGAATATCTATGTGGGGAAACACTATTCTCTGTTTTTTTTTTTTTATGTTTCAAATCTCTTTGTTTTTTAAGATGGAACGATATGTTTGAGGTGAAAAAACAACTGTCTGTATATGACTGAAGTTTAATTTGTCTGTAAGTTTTTGCAGTACTTAGGTGTGTCATTTCTTTCATGCAGTTCCAGAGTCAGTTCCATCAACAGCAAAAATAAGTCAATATTATCCACCCATGGAGCATGAATTTAGAAATATCCTCATCTCAGCTCATGCTTTTCAACATTTGACCGTCTCTTCATTATCTAAAATACTCCAAAATGCCACTTTATTGCTGTGAGAAAAGAGAGAAACTTAGCATACCGGACCAAGATACTTTGTTTTGTTTTTAACCCTTTTACAGACAAGGGGCTTTGTAAACACATTAGATTGGGTTTAGTCACGCAAACAGACTGGAGAACTAGCAAATAATGACAAATAATGCCTTTCAATTCTTCTCACTGAAGATGTATATACGTGTATTTACTACGTCCCCCAAAAAGTACTTTTCTACAACAAGGTCCCCATGTATGTGTATATTCTTGACAAGCATGTGTAAGAATGTGTAAAAGAGTGTGTAAAATCATCTTCAAGGGAAGAGCAGGAGGATGTTTTTTAACAGGAAATGTTAAATATATTTTCTATTAGTTTATGGTCAGTGCACAATAACATATGTATTTGTGTGTGTCCCTGTTCTCCAGCAGTGTATACACAACTGCAGTTTTCAGAAATAATTGTAAACTGTTGCAATTTTTGTTTTGGATCAGTGCTCCCGAACAGCGCATATGAAAAGAAACAATGGCTCTGAGGGTGAAGTGCAAAATATCATCTTCTGGGCTATTTAAAATCTGTAACTTTAATAGCAACATTTGATGTAAAAGATCTGTACAAACAGAAGCAAATGTGGCATGAATAGCTCACAACAAAGTAAACAGTGTCTAGTGCTGAAAGACCTATATAGTTTTGGTGCAAAATCCTCTGTTTTGGAGAGATGAAGATAATCTGTACCAGAATGATGGAATGAGGACAGTGTGGAGAGAGAGAGAGAGAGAAAAAGAAACTATTCACAGCCCAATGTAAACCACCTCAACTCTGAAACATGGTGTTATGGGCATGTATGGCTGCAGGGGAACTGGCTCACATCTCTTCATTGACAGCAGCAGCAGCAGGATGAATTCTGAAGTGCTCAGCAACATCTTAACATCTCAGATCCAGACGTTTCCAAACTCAATGGATGAGGCTTTACCTTACAGCAGGGTGATGACTCAAATATATGAAATTTTTTTTAGCTCAATATAGTCTAATAAACTTGAATGGCTAAGTCACCCATCTAATGTGAACACCACTGTACAGCTACATTCCAGGCCTTGTACAATAGCACTGGGAAAGATAATATCTAAAGATATATTTAAAGATCTAAATATCTTCGTCTAGGTATCTGAAATTAGGGGATTAGTTCATAAAGGAGCCAAGATTCCTGTATGGACAATACATGTACATTTATTTTAAATAAAAACATTTGCGGCTGCACTTTCCCATATGGGAATAATAGGCCAATGCCAGTGGTTCTCTATCAATACATTTATAACTACCAATGACAAACATTGTATTGTCCAAACAATGTAGAAATTTGGATTAGCATTTCAACTGGATTAGCATTTCAACTGGATTAGCATTACAAAGAAATGGAAAACACACTCAAACTTTGCTTCAGCGTTCAGCGCTCTCAGACTACTATGAATAAACTCTCAGATATTAGTTAAACCTAAACAGCTGTCTGATGTCAATCATTTTTTTTAACCTTCATGTGTAAATAATCTGATCCTGATATTGTCCATGCCTCCTTTAAAAAGTTCCACATTGTACAATTATGTCTTTAATACCAATAAACACTTTTATTGGACAAGGGACAATGAATTTATTTTATATTGTTAACAATATTCTGATGTTTCATACTTGTTTTCAAATATGTGTAAGGCAGCATTAGGGCAAAAAATGTGGATAATTAAAAAAAAAAAACATCATCAAAAATTCCTTAATTAAATGATAGTGTATCTGTGTTCTTATTGATTAACCCTTTCACAAAATATGAACCATGAACCAAACATATAAATAACTTGTTTTTGCTGTTCAGTTTCCATACAAAGACTTCATGGACTGGGAAGTGAGAAATACATTTTGAAACTTGTTTACGCACTACATCAAACTCTTATTTAGGCAGCAAGGAGAATTAGTTTTCCCATGATAGGGGCCCTTCCACTTCACTGTCATTGTTTCAATTCAAATCCAAAGCGATGGAGTGCTGAGCCAAAACAATTACTTGTGTCACTGTCCAATTACTTGCAGACTTCACTGGGTATAGAACTTCTTCTGGCCGGTCGTTTAGATTTTGTGCTTTCCAGCCTGTCACTGGTTACTGCACACTGTTTATCCCCTAGGCTGTCAACCAAATCAGCCTGCTTTATTTGATAAAGTTATTTTTGTTAGGCTCTCTCCCTGTCTCTGTGTGTGTGTGTGTGTGTGTGTGTGTGTGTGTATGCGCAACTCTTTAGAGCACCAGGACACTCAAAGGATTGTCACTCAATATGAAGCTGTCTTCTATGTTGGATGCAAAAGGAAATGGACATGGGTTAAAAAGGGATTTCCCTGGTGTCATCTGTTGCGCTACAGCTTTGTCTCGGAATAGGCTGTTCTGCTTCTGAGTGCTCTGAACAGAGCTCAGCAAAACTGAGCGTCATTCATATTTCAGCACAGCCAAGAGTTGCTTATAAGTTTCTGCAAACTCAGACAGAAAGAACACAGCTTATTGTTTAGAATCTCTCATAATACCCAGCAACCACCCCCACCTTCCTCTCTCTTTCATGCACACACATACAGACACACACAATGCATGGCAAGCATACCCCTGCAGCACCCATATAATTACACACTACCTAATCCTGTTCCCCAAATCCAGGTACCTACGGCTCTGTGGAGAAAATCCTATTGCCGCTGCGCATTTCTCCATCTGTTTAGCATATTGTGGCGCTTTTATTCAAGCTTCTTCTTTGTCTTAAGCCGCAGCCTAAAGCGTGCTGGCGCTGCATGAACTCGGTGACACTGTTCTATATCACGCAGCGTATACATATGCGTTCCTCATTGAATTACTAACAGTTTCGCACTTGAAATTTTCACCGCTTTTGTTCCATTTATTGATCAAACAAGCAAACAAACAAATCTGTCATGTTAGTTAAGACCAGAAGCCTTTTCTAGTTATTCATTCAATTTCACTTATTTTTTTCCCCTCCCTCAAACAGATTGTTTTAAACAGATGAGAGAGCATTTATTTTGGATGAGGACAGCTGTTGGTGAGCCAGAGGTAACTGTGTGTGTGCTTATTTGCGTGGGGGTTGAGGATGAGGAGGGGGTTGTAAGAGAAGGATGAAGAGCAGATTAAGGAGGTGTGTCATTGCCTCTAAGTAGGGGAGTTGTGTGTGTGTGTACCCGTGCGCATGAGCATGTGCGTGATAATGAGATTGGTTAAGAGTCATGCTGCTCACTCTCCACGACACACACGCTCGCTCCGCCCACAATGCTTGACTTAACTAACCCCTTCTCTCATGTCAGGTAACCTCGTTTCACTCCCAGCCATGCTGCACCTTTAATTAGATTGGTATCTCCCGCACTGCTGTATACGTTCCTTTTCATTATCTTTTCTTTCTCATCCTCAATATCCATCTCCTCCCATGCATTCATGTGCTCCTTTAATCATATCTCATTAAAAAAAGCTCCAGAGTGATTGATGCACCAGTACGCATGGAAATTAAGAGACGGTTCATTATATAACACAAGTTTTACACACATACAAAAAAAAAAAAGAGGAAAACATTCCCTGCGATTTCCTACAGCTTGTTCAATTCAGTTCAGGCTTCTGATTGAAGTGAGTAAGTCCTCACGCACCATGTAATCAGGACGTAAGGAAGAGGGGCAGTCTAATTGCTGAAGATTAAGCACCTCCATGCCAATTTTCTTAAACTGAAAAAAAGGAAAATTTAGAGGCTGTTTGTTTCAGGCTTGTTTTAAACCAAGCACAATGCCACACTGTTTTGCTGAGTTCAAATAGAGGACCAATGGTTGTGATGTCCAAATGCAAGTTGTTGCTGTTCATGTATTGTTTTAGTAAAAGATGTTTTCTTTGTGTATAAATTTGTTACTCATATTGCAGCATGTACCCCAGCACACGTAATATACATTTAAAAACATGATTCATGCCAAATATGTTATCAGAAATCTCTCATAAAACAATATCTCAATTATTAGACTATATATTTGGAACCGGGCGAAGCAGGCAGTGTCGCAGTCACACAGTTCCAGGGGCCTGGAAGTCAGGGGTTCAAGTCCCGCTCTGGGTGACTGTCCCACAGTCCAAAAACACACATTGGTAGGTGGATTGTCTACTCCAAAGTGTCCATAGGTGTGAGTGAATGTATGTGTGTTGCCCTGTGAAGGACTGGTGCCCCCTTCAGGGTGTGTTCCTGCCTTGTGCCCCATGATTCCGGGTAGGCTCTGGACCGGGTGGGCTCTGGACCAATCGCGGTGGAACAAGAGACTATCCAGAAACATCAGGGTCAAGGCAGGAGTCTCTCTCTCTCTCTCTGTCTCTCTCTCTCTCTCTCCGGCTCCCTCTCAGACAGTGAAAGAACATTAGGATGAACCCAAGACCTGGAGACCCAGGAAATGTGTGGCAGAGACACTACCTGCAGCACCACCGTGACACCCTCTGTCAGATTCGGTCACTTTATCTAAAGTGGCACATTTCCTATTGAACAATCTTGATGATGGCATTATGGAGAAATTATGAGAAAAATCCTGGTGTGTTCACAGATGACCATCCAACTTGACCTGATTTCAGAGGCATTGTTTACAAGCTGTACACAACACAAATGAATTTCAATAGGTATAAAAGAATCAGATCATTAACAAGAGCTTTATAAATATATATATATATACACACACACACACACACACACACACCCATACACACACACGCACACACACACTGTAGACACGGTATCCTATAAACATTGTGAACATTTCTAAATATAGTCCCAGGATGTTTGTGATAAGCAGGGTTGGTTTTAGTTCTGTGCTGTAGATTTTTTAGATTATTGTGTAGATTATGTAGATTAATGCCAATATGGTAAAGAAATTTGGTGGGAGTGGAAACATTTAATTACCCTGCTAACTGGAAATACCATTATTACTTGGAAACAGCAACCTGAGGCTCAGATAAGGAAGCTATGGGGTAAAGAAGAGTCGCATGTACATGCATTATTAATGCCTAAATTGAAGTTGTTTTCATTTATTTAGTTGTTTTCAGGGGCATTTCCTTTACTTCACCATCTGCGTTAGAGATGCTATCCTCCAGGGAGCTCTGACCCAGTCTCAGCAGCTACAGTGTTTCCTTCAGAACTACATGCTGGCTGGGATATGCACACTGAAGAGTGGTTCTCCATTGCTTACTTTTTTTTTTTTTTTTTACAGATATTTTGCCATAAATATCTAAAGCATTGCATATATGCTGTGCTTTGCAAGTGTCTCCTAAGAAGATGTTTTTCAGGACAGTGATATTTGTACAAAAAAAAAACTTACAAAATAAATACAAACAGACAGTAAACTGTACTTTCTAAGTCTGTAATCTCACCTTTCTCTTCCTAAACCTTAAAGCATACTGCCCACAGGATGCTGTTGACTGAATTGTATTGGTTGCGGTATTCTCAATCCAGCAGTGACAGTGAGGTGTTTGTAACTCCAACAGAAGTGCAGTCTTTATCTAGTTGTACCGGGGCAACACACAAGCAGATCAGCCCAATGTCAGTATCAATATAGTGCTAAGACTGATATATACCACTCAAATAATAACTGCTCTGTGGTTTTTTGTCACAATCCTGAGCTTTGAAAAATAAGGTAACAGAGCAACAGATTGACAACAGTGCACCCATACGGTTAGGGGAGCCGATAATCCGTATATACATATATAATTATTATTATTTTTTAATACATTACAGTTTTTAAAAAATACTAATATGGTAAGAAGGGATAGAGTTGACATGTTTCTTTCATTCATTTAATATCTGTAAACACTTCATCCTGTTCAGTGTCACAATGGGTCCGCAGCCAACCCAGAATCACTGGCCATAAGGCAGGAACACTCCCTAGACAGAGTCATCACAGGACATCACACTCACACATTGTCTCACACACTCAGCCAATCCATCTTCCAGCATGTCTTTTGGACTGTAGGAGGAAACCAGAGCACCTGGAAGGAAACCACACAGACACAATGAAAACACAAACACTTACAGACAGTGACCTGGGGTGGAGTTTGACAACACCACTACCTGTTGCACCACAATGCCATCCAAATTGTATTTCATGATTCTAAATAATCCAGAATCACTTTATATATGAAAAAGAACTGCATATATGAAAAAAATTAAAGTTTTGATTGCTAGAACTTTCAGAAATGAAGGTGAAGTTTATGATTTTAACCAAGTTTTTTTAGACAGAGAGACTGTTGAAAAGTATCAACTGAGATGGTTGATTCCTGTTCCATAAGTGAGTAATCCTGACTTATATTTATTATTAGTATTTTCTGTCCAAACTGTCTGTTATGTTTACAATATCTCTATAACATATCCACATGTATATTTGTCCGTATCTCTACCTATATTTTGTATATATTGTACATTCTGCACCTGCTGCTTACTGCACTCTGGTTAGATGCTAAACTACATTTGGTTGCCTGGTACTTGTACCTGTGTAATGACAATAAATCTGAATCTAATCTAATCTAATCAAATCTTATTTTTGCTGTTTCATATTACTTAAGATAGAATTGATTCCACATTCCAGAGATGGCTAACTGCATGAAAGTAAACACAGACCAAATGTGATTACAACTGAATAAAACTTTCAGACAAGAAAAGACAATGTCATGTAAGTCATTTTTTCCTTAAACATACCATTCCACATGGAGCTTTTGAATGTAAACAAACCAAAGAGAACTTCAGTTCCCCACAACTGTAGACATTTCCTTTGGTGGGAATGTAGAGACCCTTGATGGAAGGATTTCAGCACATCAGCGCCCACAAGACATCACCCATTCCTCACATGGCTCTGGTTTGATTTGTTCCACTCTACTTCCAGCCGGTTGCACAGTTTGGAAACTGTATTGGGAATGACAATGAGTAACTTATCAATACTTATGATAAGTATTGCCTTACATAAAAATGGCTGAAAGATGTTCACAAGTTGCTGAAGTAGGCTCAGATTAACACTAGCATTCATCTTGCCATCTAGCTGGTGCATAAGGGGGCTAACTCCTGCTGAAGAGCCCCCAAATGGTGTTTCTTCAGCTTCAAAATTTGACTGACTTCACACACTTCAGGCTCAGTTTTTCCCCAATTTGTCGCTGAACATAATGTTTCTCATTGGATCCGACTTCCTCTCAACACTAAAGTGAACTTTGAATGAGTTCATCCACACAAAATGTTCCTCAGAACACTTTATTCTTTTTTTGCTGACGGTAGGCTTGGTTACTGTGGAGTGGAATTACAGTCTGTATTCTCGCAGACATTGAGACAGAACCAATCCCATTGAACGCTGAACTGGCAAACAATTCCAGCTGCAGTGTCAAACCAATTCCCCATAAAGAGACTCCAGATCACTTTGTTCTCCCTTGAATTTGTCTTACGTGCATGACCGGCATTTTGGGGAAGCTGAGAAACTTCAGTATCCTAGAAATCAAACTCTTGAAATGACCAGCTTCTCTTGTAATGGCTCAAATGTGCCATCCCTTTTGCCTTCATCTGAACAACCTCCTCTCCCTGGGTTTCTATTATCTTGGAGCTGCTTGCCATCTTGCAAAAAGGATTATGAGGTGTTGCCAGACAAATAGGGATCTGTCAAATAACTAAGAAAATAAGCACCATGTCACAATGCAAACAGAAATTGCACAGAAGTATATATTAGATATAAAATACTGGGCCAGTGAAAATGACAAATACAAATTACATTGCTTTTCACACCAATGTGCAGTTGATCCATTTATTATCCATTTGTTATTCTAGTTGCTGTGTTTATGATATTACATGCACAGCATATGGAGAGTTGCAGGCTGCAGTACCATAAGATTTATTCAATACATCATTCATCTCATTCCTAATGAGCATGTCTTTGCTCTTTTTGTCTCATTGATTCACTACCGAGACATTGCCCATCTTACCACCTATATATATATATATATATATATATATATATATATATATATATATATATATATATATATATATAACATGTAATTAATGAATCAATGACTTCATTTAAATGCATTCTTTGAGAACAATCTCAATTTTCTTTTATAACCTGTACTTTGTACTTATGTTCATTTGTATATACATTTATACACATTTTTAAATATCGTGTTTTTATAGTGTATTGTCAAAAGCAGCTACTTCCAGAAACTAAGAATTTTGAGCTGTTTAGTATTTATAAATAATAGGACAGTCCTATTAATATATAAATGTTTGTGTTTGGACCCTCCATGGTGTGATTCGGCTAGGCTCCGGACCCAAAGCGACCCTGAATTGGATTAGCTGTTAGAGACAATGAATGAATTATGAGGCAGTTGTATAATTAAATAAATGTTTGTGTTTGAGACTAACCCAACATATTTTTATGTTTTTCTATTCGTTTTTATATTTAAAAAAAGGTTACTGAAATTGTTTTTTTTCCTTTTTGTAGAATCTCACAATTATATTCCATCATATTCATAACACCTGTTTTACTTACAAATATTTAATAAATCGAAAGTTGAGAATCTGCGCTGTTGACAGAATTTCCTTGTTTCAATGAACTTCATGTGAGAAATACTTCAACTAACTCTACGAAAAGCCATTTAAAGACATATGTGCCATGGGGGACCTAAGAGAGTTAAATTCACATAGCAGCAGGGAGCAAAAATTACACTAATGATATTCTGCTGATTCTTCTTTTGGATTATGCCTGGGTCTTAGGCTGAGCCATGCTGCTTCGTTAGACATCAGAGTGAATAAAACAGGCCCAGTAATGGAATAGATGTCTGGAGACACACTTAAAAGAGCACCTCAAAACGGATAGTGGCAGCTCCATTAGAAAAATGGCCACCCCTGGAAATGAGGGTCTTTGCTTATTGCAGTGGATGGTGGGCCCGAGCACGTAGTAAAGGGAAAAGGTTGGTGAAAGTGAGTGTGAGGTGTGGTGCAGTTGGTTGAAACCTTTGCTTGCTTTGTCAGCATGATTATTGAAAAGTGGGCGGGGAAATGCAAATCGGGCCACTGCTGGAGCACAGCTGGGAGCACTTGGGGGAGGGCCCCTGGGACTGCTTCACCTCCCTCTCTCATCTATAATGGATGAAGCTGCAGTAGGGGGTGAAAGAACCTGCAGCTGGGAACAGCTCCGGTCATGTGCTGTAGTGCTTTTTCAACACTGGATGGGTGCTACAGAATTTGAAACGTTCTGTTCGGCAATGTAATTGAAAAATATAGTCTAGCCCACTTATGGCCATTTCTGTGCAGTGCCAAAGCTGTTTCATGTCCATCAAGTGAAAAAAAATAAATAAATATCCATATAACCCCATGAGTGTTGTGCTATGTGTGAAACATTAGACCAGATGCATGACTGAGGGTCCTGAATAGCTCAGTTACATTCATCTGAGACAAGTGCAGCCTGTTAATACGTCTATTCCTGGTCTCGAGAGATCGTCAATACTGAATGCCAAGTGTGATTGATGAATGGGTGAATATCTGTCTGGGCTCTTGACCTTTGCCATAATGGGGTGAAATGAAACGCATTAAACTCATGAATGCAGCCTGAGCTCCTGTAGCACAAGGGTGAAAAAAAAATGTTGCCGTGTTTAAGGTCCCACATGGATTAACATTCCATTTAAAATTCAATTGTGTAAAGTATATTTGGGCTGCAGACTATGTATTGCAAAGCTACACTAAATCATTTGAATGGCCATTTCTGTATAAGCATTTCTCAACAAAATTCAGAATATCACTGCCCTAGCCATTACATTAAGAAGAATAAATGTATCATCTCTAAGCCATTACGTTAGTGTCCTCTGCAATTTTCAATGACAGTATTACTCATACTAAACTGCTATTATTACCATGATACACTGTATGCCATCAGCAGTGAAAATAATTTGCAGGCAGACAGAAAATCAATCAGATGGACCCACACCTTGGCCACACTATCAGGCAGCTGGTCTGCAGAAGCTGACCTTCAACACTGCAACGAAATTGTCATTTAGTGGAGGACCATCTCTTCCACCCTGCTGGGCTAGGGCCACCTGGGCCCAGCTTATTTCAAATGCAGAGAAAAGACAGAGCGAGGTGACAGAGCCAGACATAGCCTCGGGATCAGCTGACATGGTGGAAGACTTGTCAAGTGCACTCGGGAATGCTCTGTACAACTATGTATTCACGCTGGAGATATGAATACAGTGTATAGGTTCACATGCTGTGAGAGAGTTCTCCATGTATATGACAAAATTGACAGCAGGTGGATATAATAAGGCTTGGAATTCTTGTGTTTGGAAATTTGGCAGATATTTTTACTATTAGCAATTGATGATTAATGGTATTAATTAGTATTAATGGTGCTGCCTGCTATATTATGAATTCATTTGCCATAATAGAAACCCAAAACTGAACTATTATAAAGTTGCTTGAATGTAGGATGTTGGCTATACATTTATTTATATTTCCAAAGGTACTGTCTAGGATCTCGCTGCATGTTTGGTTGTCACTTCTTTCACCAGAGCCCATCTATGTGTCTCTGGGGTTCTAGGCATGATTTTGAAAAAGGAATCCACCAACAGTACTTTATTTGAACTGAGTAAATTAAACCCTAAAATCTATTGCTCCTACAGCTCCAGGAGTCAGAGCACACAACTGCATAACAGAATACAGCCTGTTATACACTAGGCAATAATAGTCTTATACGATTACTGTGAAACACTTTGTGAGAGATGCTACAGATGAAACCTTTGACAAATTCTCTGAAGACAGTGTGATGTCATGTGTGCTGTAGTTGGAATACAAAATGAAGATTTTCTTGGGATAAATCCACCATATGAGGAAATTACTGCTGATGGACTGCTCTTAAATGAATGTTAATGTAGTGTCACAGTTTTTTGCCAACTGAAATATATTGGGCCAAATTTCAGCTGTCGTTTGACATTGGCCATCATTTGACAGGCAGTGTGAGGTGTACGTGGTGCCCCATAATTTTCCACACAGTAAAATCTATAACATACACAGAACAACATAAAAATGGTTTTGGACAATGCCAAGTGCAGTCAAAACATAGCTCTACTTCCCTTTCCAAAACAAACAAACCATACTGTACATGTCGTTCCAGCCACATGTGGGGCCATATGTATCTTTTCTTTATTGGAACCATTTCAGTGCACAGTGTGGCACAAGACAGCAAAATTATAAGCTTTCCTGACATTTTTGATATCCTGTATTTCACTCACAGTGTGAACACCCACAGTCTGTCATGTCACTAGTGGGCGATTTTTCAATTAGGGGAACTTATGTACCCATGTTATAAATTCATGTTAGGAATTTCATTACAAAGTAAATAGCTTGGGTATAAAAATATAATTTATTGCATTACAAAAAAGACTTAAACCAAAAAAAAAAATGTAAAACATTAATATTTTACTAATTTGGCCTTAACCCAGACTTAAAAACATTTTCTGTGGATATAAGGATAGTATCAATTCAAAATGTATAAAAAAACAGAGAATGTATTATTTTTGATCATAACTATACAATGTTTGTATATGATATTGTTCCCAACATTATCGTAATTGCTGTAAAAATAAATGATTTTTGTAAGGAATTATTTAAAGGTAATACTTGTTCTTGTCATAACCTTGGAAACGAAGACTGACAAAGGAAGCACATCTCAGCCATGAGAGAAGAGTGATGTGTTGATGTCAGGAAATGTGAGTAATTTAATCCTGTATTCCTCCTGATCATACAGTAGGTTTAGGTTTAAAGCTAAATAAGCATCATAGTGTTATTTTTCAATGAACGTCAGGTTAAATGAACTAACTTTGAAAGTGAAGATGGTATAAATAGCTCCCACCCTAGTACAGAACATTATGCATTGTGAGCATATGCTGTCATGTTGGCAGCACTGGCAGTGCATGTCTGGCTATTCAAATATATTGTTCGATTTGTCACCTAAGCATAAGACTTACACACCCAGCATTTGTCTGGCTTTACATGGTCAAAGACCACCGTTTTTAACCCACAACCAGAATTCAAAATTAATGCTTACCACCAGGATTATGAAAGTTAAAGCCCCCCTTAAAAACAACCATATTAGTAATCAAACGTACAAAAAGAAGAAAAAAGGAAGAAAAAAACATCACTGTAAATTCCTTAAGGGTATCAAGTGTTTCTAATTGCTTTCTTGTTTTATATTTGTATAAATATTATATATTTTAAAGTCTTATGAAAAATGTACATGAAACTTCCCCAAGTAGTTCCCCCAACTGTACAAAATACATATTATATTTAAGTAATCATTCATTCATTCATTATCTGTAAGTGCTTATCCAGTTCAGGGTCACGGTGGGTCCAGAGCCTACCTGGAATCATTGGACGCAAGGCGGGAATACACCTTGGAGGGGGGTGCCGGTCTTTAACAGGGCAACACACACACTATCACATATATGGACACTTTTGATCCACCTATCAATGTGTGTTTTTGGACCCGGAGGAAACCCACGCGGGTTTTTTTTTTTATTTAACCAGATATAGGTTATTAAACCTTATGTTTAATACAATATTTGTATTTAGGTTTTCATATTTTTCCATAGTATTTTATCAAATAATGAGTACATTCTTAAAAATTAGAACTATATATCACACACAATGTTTTAGAATAATAACTCTGATACTCATTTCCATTTCTCCAAGTATTAGTTCTGAGTTATATTTTCATGTACTACAATATAATTACAAAATAAAAACCCCATTGGAAACAAAGGCATTGATATGAAGCAGTGTTCTGAATGCTACATTCATTGTTGAATTGTTGGAAGTATGTATGACAATCGCAGTGCATCTGATAGCGGTCCGGCAAAACTAGGCTTGTTCAAACATAGATGATGGATTGCCTTCAAATTCTCAAATGCTGCCTCTAAAATTTAAATCCATGAAAATTTAAAAAATTGAAAAATAATTGGAAAAAAAGAAAAAATCATATTTTTACTTAGTTAATGAAAAATTTGACTAATGTTTATTTGTAAATTAAACGATAGTTGAAAGACCATTAGTGATCTAATCTATTACTGGTAAGCTGAGCCAAATACCCTGACTCACTGAAAAGTGCTGGACTTGCTATATACGCCCCATGCCAGGATTTGTGGCTAAAAATAGCTAAGCTACCTTTGTGCATACATGCAAATGTTTCATATTAGCTAAGAGATACCTGTCAGGAATTAGCGAATAATATTTTACATATTTTAACAACTGAGGTAATAAATCATAAACAGAAATCATAAATAGTCATTATACATGAGTAAATATTTCTCATCATTTTCTTTTACACTTAGTCTATTTCAGGGTCATAGTGGCTTTGCACCCGACCTTTACTCTGGACATTTTGGGTGGTGGGTCCACAGGCCCCTCCTCGTTGCCTTTTCAGGCTAAGCCCAGCTGGGATATGTATCCTGCCAGGCCACCAGGCGCTTGCCGTCAGACACTAGCCCCAGGCTTGGCTCCAGGGATAGGTCTCAGTGACCCTCTTCTGGGCGGGGTAAACTTTTCTTGTCACACTACTCAAAAACATGGCTTTTTAGATTGTATTCGGCTGGATGTTCACTGCAGGCATGCTTGTATATATATATATATATATATATAAATTTATGTCCTAGGGTTTCTACAGCTCTCATCTAATTACTGATTTCAGCTACTGTAAGTTACTGCCAGTGGCAACACTGAGGTACAACTGAGAGAACACAGTTTGTATAATCACTACAGGTAAGCATTGTTGGTAGAAAGGGTTCTAGAGCTGACACACATTAAGTTCACACCAGTGGCGGATGCTGGCCTTTCAAGGAGGGGAAGCTCAATTTCGACCTACATCATAAAATGTGTCTGTTTATTTATACGTAAATTCTACCCATCCTTTTTCAGAAAATGATCTGTGACCCTGTTGTACCAACAAGGCGTCTTTTCCAGGGACTTTACTAGTGTCCTCTCAATGGCCAGCAGAGCTAGGCTGCTTAAACGGCCTTGGCCCATGTGAAGTGTGTCCGCTTGTGCTCCCACGGATCTTTAAACCAAAGGATCGCTGATTCGCTCATTTTGCTATCAATCAAAAAGGGATTCATCCTCAGACAGATCATCCAATCATCATGCAGAAGCTGAGCGTCCGGGCCAGCCGAGGCCAGCCCACTGCCCCATAGACCCCATTTATCCAATGACTCGTTTTGCTGCACTTCGCTGCTTCGCTATTGAACTCTGTGGACTCTCAGCGTCCTCACTGTTTAAAGCACTGTGAAGGGAATGATTGAGAGGAAAGCTGCGTCTTTACCAGTGATAAGAAGCTGAATCTGAACAAAAGTTGAGCGTGTTGTAGTGCATATTTATTCAATGACATGTACACACAACAGTATATATTTGATCACTTATTTTTTTACATTTTAGGGGAAGCTGAGCTTCCCTTGCAGTCTTAGAGCAATCGCCACTGGTTCACACATAGTCTAAAGTATTAGTGCCAAGAGTTGTCCAGGGCATATGCATTACGCAGTAGAGCAGTGGAACTGTGTTCTTGGGAGTGATGGAGCAGTATTCAATTCCTCTAAATGTCTGATACTATTCTTTCAGCAACGTTCTAACATTTAGTGCAAAGCCTTCCCAAAAGAGAAAATGAAGGTCACTGTAGCAAAGGTGGAAAACACTAAGATTTAATACTCTTTCTTTCAGAGGAAATGGTGGATAAGCGGGTGTATTTTCCTCTGCACACAGTTTATAAATTAGGTTTTAATTTTAGCACATAGAAGTGAGCTAATGAGAAATTAATATGTATGTGCAGTGGCTGAGGAAGCATAAAATAATCTTATTTAAAGAATATTGCAATGTAATATTAGCATTTACAAATCTGAGAACAAATGCGCAAAATGCATTCTACTAAATGTAAATGAACTGATGTGCGGAAGCTTTTAATATTGTTTTCACAAACTCATCATGAAACTAACACACACGGAGACTGAGAGAGAGAGAGAGAGAGAGAGAGAGAGAGAGAGAGAGAGAGAGAGAGAGAGATAACCATATCAGTGAGAGAGACTCAGGTGCAGGCAAGATAGCACCAAATATTGAAAACAAGCTCAGCTCAGTGAGAACACATTTGTTTGACCCTGAAAGGGTCCACTCATGGTTTCACACTCCATGTTTGTAGCCATGGTATTGAGCCGTGTTATTTACAATCCAAAATAAACCTAAACGTTTTTGTATATATGTAATGCATAGGTAATAATTATAAAATAATGGTAAGTCAGACAACATTTTTAGGGTCTATTTTTACAATGCCCTGATTGTTTTAAAAGTTAATTTTATACACAATGGATGCCTTAAGACCATTTTAAGTCTGCAAATTGTTTAAACTTATTCCACCATTAAGCATGACTGCCATAGTGCTTCTCAGCATATATACTGGGATTAGGAGGTTTCCATTTTGTTGCTAAAGAGGGAGAGAAGAGAGAGATTACATGGAAAAAAGTCAAATAAAACACAATGTACTCTATGTGATAGAAGCTCTGTATAACCATCAAAGAGTGAAAGACTGAGCCCTCTGAATGCCTTTATGCCACTGTTTAATTACCACTTTGACATCAGGGGTGCCAAACCTCACTCCTGGTAATTATCCTGTACTGCAGCCTAATCATATCAACCTGATTCTGGCATACTCTTGCTCCCAAAGGCTTGATGAACTGAAGCAGGTGTGTTAAATCCAGAGTTCATAAATAATTAAAAACCGGTGAATGTAAGTGACTGTAGTGGGGATGGTTCAGTGAAAAATCTCATTTACACAATTTTCCACTTACTTGAGATGTAGTCCACCACCCAAGACATATCTGGTGTTCAAATTTGGCTTCTTTATTTTAGCACCAGGGCTACATTGCTAGTAAACACTAAAAGTCAGTAGACCACATCTAGGTTGCACAGACTTGTAGCTGAGCAGAGCAGTAGGGCATGGTGATAAATTCATACTCTCCTTTGTGCGCACTCACACACACATACACACTCACACACACACAACAGTCATTTGGCTTCTACGTATTATGTTGTAGTTTCTGCAATTAAATATAAATTTTACCAAAACTAAAACTGTAGGCATTTAAGTGTTCTCCAGGTGTGTTGAGCTTTTCTGTGGCATGGTGTAATTTGGAGAATCCTAGCGAATGAGTGGAAAAGGGCAGGAAAAAAAGGCTAATTTAATTAAACATGTCTTGGCTTAACAGCCACATCTCAGGTGCGCAACAATGGACAGCATTGATTTTTCACCACACTATAAATAAAATAAAATAAAATAAAATAAAAATTTTAAATATATTAAACATTAATTAAATTGTATTACTCTGTGCGTCTTTCCTTTGGTCTGGTGGCCAACAAAAATCTAAATTTACTGTGTTAAAAAAAATTCTCTCCAATGTTTTATCAAGAGGGAAAAACCAGGCCATGCTTTCACAAGAGAAGCCGAAATGGGGTCACCACCGGGAAACCTCCAACCTGTTGTTTTGATCCAGCTGCACACCTGGCCATTTTGCCAGGGGAGAAAAAAAAAACCCACACAAGAATCGATTTACAACTTTATCGTGGAAATAGGCTACACCAGCTGAGATAAAGAATAGTTCTGTCACAGGGGCAGCCATTTCGAGCTCAGACAGAGCTGACTGGAAAGAAATGCTTTCTTCTTGTGGTCTCCCTAGAGACAAGGAGATGACCTTGAGGACAGACAGCGAGGGCTTGCAGCTGAAGCATGTGAGAGCTTCAACATGACCGAGATGAGGGGTCAGTCACAACACAAGCTCTCACATACACGCAAACAAACCAGACTACTGCATCTCTGTCTCTCTCTCTCTCTCTCTCTCTCTCTCTCTGTGTTGCCAGCTCCACAGTGCCACAGTGGACTTCACGCCAAAGCAGCTGCCGTGCTGTTTCATCATCATCTACAATGATGCCACCAACTCAAAGCCTGTCTGTCAGAGATGGCCTGGATTCTGGCACAGGCCCAGAGAGTCCTCCACAACTTTACACTCACATCTACAACACAAACCTTTCACATTCCTGTCTCCACTTTTATTTGCCAAGTTCAAGATGCTCAAAGAATTTCTCTTGGTGCAGGTGTCTACATCAATTTCAGCAACATAAAAAGGACCACTGTTCAAAAGTGTTTAGAAGTTCATATTGTAAAAACAGTAATAACTCATACAGTAAGAAACAATATATTGTTGCTGTCCAATGAAACCTGTATCTCCCAAAAATCTTAACTTTACAAGAGACGGAAAAAACCCTCTTCTTAGCTTTCAATGGACATGAATGTAAAAAGTTTGTATTCCAAGTAATTCTGGAGCAAAAATTAACAAAAGTGGAGCTTTGAGGTGGCGTGGTGGCACAGCATGTAGTGTCGCTGTCACACAGCTCCAGGGTCCTGGGGTTGTGTGTTGAGCAACGCTCCAGGTGACTGTCTGTGAGGAGTTTGGTGTGTTCTCCCCGTGTCCACGTAGGTTTCTTCTGAATGCTCTGGTTTCCTCCCACGGTCCAAAAACACACACTGACAGGTGGATTGGTGACTTAAAAAAAACAGACACTGTCATTCAACTGAGAATGACAGTTCTGAAAATAACATCCAAGGAAAACCTTGAAATGAAACAATGCTTTGAAGCAAATATACATAAACTTATGTCAATGCCAAGAGTCAACTAGAAGGCTATAATCCCCCAAGCATTAGAGTGTTTAGCAGAACTACATTGCCTGGAGTGAGGGAACTCCATCCATTACCTTTAGGATGTGTAGGAATGGTGTTTAAGAGCCAGAAATAATCATCCAACTCACTGAAGCATCTGTGGCTGAGTACAATCAAATCCTCATGTTTCAATACCTAGAATAAGGCCTTCCTAGACAATCATGCAACACAAGTTTCTGAACTAATATTTATGTGACTGAATCCAATTAGATCCTCATAGATTAATATTAAAAAGTAAAATCTCTCAGAAGAGTACAATCATTTACTTCAGCAATGGGGAGCTCACAGTTTGTATCCTTAAATTAAGTATGTTAGAATGAGGATGTGTCCAACACCATAAGGAGATACAGTGTAGAAAGCAGCCATAAAAGGCTATTTTTAGTTGTGTGGTATTAAATTTGCCAACTTCTGTTAGAAGCACCAAGAAACTAGGGAATGATGAAGAATGTACAATGATTATTAGAGGAGGAACTGGGTGGGGGGCACCCACCTTGAGAACATCGTGCATTTACTGTAAAGCTAAAAAAATCTGTGCATGAGTTTAATATGGAACACAAACAAATGTCTCCTTCTTCTGAAAGAAGACCTACATTTGAATCTAGCTTCTGTTTATGATGAGTTTAACAGAAAGGAAATATGTTATAAAATTTTTAATAACTTAACAATTGACTATGTGCTCAGTCCCTGCCTGTCTCCTTTAGCAATATCCTGCACTTTGAGCTGTTGGGCAGTCATGTGAGTGACTTAAGGGGTGCATCCTATTGTGTCCCATTATTTAAGCGTCTTGGTTTTCTTGCTGTCATTCATTTTGTGAGAGTTTGTGTGTGGGTATTTAAGTGGTTCCCTGTGTTTCTTGGTGCATTCATTAAAAAGCTTTCCACCTCAGAGCATGCATCTGCCTCTCCATCACTCCACATTTGGTGATAGAATGAATGAAACACCAACCAAACAGGAAGCAGCGAGATAGAATATCAACACTGAAGTGCCTACAAAACTAAGAGGACCAGCTGAGAGGGAGGCTTTCCTCTCTATCGGGTTCCTGGGTGGTTTACCCAGAGTGAAGCCACAAAGTGCTTCAGAGTGGAAGGCACAAGGGCAGTTAACCTGAGATGTTTTAAAAAGCACGCTTCTACTCGGTCTGTATGAGACGGGTACGATGTCTCTCAAAGCTTATTAGCGGTGTGTGTAGGGAGGTAGGAGTGACTCGTAGCAGAGAATGACATTTTAACCGTTTGTTTACCAAATACGTTGTCTAAGACACATATGGAGTATTGTAATTCTCGAACCAAATTGATCTAAGAGACAATTCAGTAGTCAATGGATTTTGTTAGGAACATGTCCCTACAGCACCCAAATGTACATAGACCCCACAGCTTTATGTTTTATGTTTATTATGAATGGAAGAGCCACAGTTGCCAACCCTTAGGCTTTGTTGAATGTCAGCCTTTGTTGTACAGGGAAATGTGACCTGGCGTGAACATGGCTGTTAAGGAATCTCGTACCCACTTGGAATCTCTTTACCCGCCTTATGTAGCAGCCACCATAGTACGAGGTGGCATTCTGGAACTTGTACCCATATTCTGGATAAGCACATGGAGGAGCACGTCACACTCTTTGAATCAGACGGCAAACTGATTAAGGAGCCGAGTCAGAGGACGAATCGCGAGTAGTGAGTGCTCCTGTTCTGTTATTAAACTCCATGAGCTAGGTGCCCTGCCTGTGTTAGCCATGCCAGGCACCTGTGAGCTGTTAGGCGGTCATGTGACCAAAGTCAGAGGTGCCTTTTATTGTGTCCTGTCATTTAAGCCCTGGGTTTGGTGTTGTTCATTAATAGTATACATTTTTCCCTTTTTGTTTTGTTATAGCAGACCAGACAACACACATTCTGTATTTCTACTGCTCCATGCTGTTTTAGCATGTGCAGAATGATGCCTGATATGTTGTACCTTACATAACCATGGACCTCCCTGGGAGCATACGTTCATCTAAAATCTCAGTATACCCTTCCCCATCAATGCTATCTTTCCACATATGCAAGTCACCCATGTCATGGGCACAGATGAATCAGATATGGATTTTGCACACTTTGCTGATAAATCTGGATGGATGGATCTTTTGTCTTTGGCACAGAGAGCTCAATGGCGCTTACTCAAAAGTAAGACAAAGACTCATCTGATTATAGCACTTGTTGTGACTGTTTTTTTTCCCCCATACCTTCTGCACTTTCGCCCAGAGACCTCTGCAGCATTTCTGCATATAATTGATGTATAGCTTTTTCTTTGCATTATGCCTTGTAATAAACTCTAGGAAGTATTTCATTTAGGGATCATTTATGATTTTAGAATATTGCCCTGCAATTGACTGGCCTCATTGTCCAAAGTGTTTTTCTGCCTTGCATCTGATGCCACATAAGCTCTGGACCCACCATCAAAATCAAATTTATTTATATAGCGCTTTTCACAACTGATGTTGTCACAAAGCAGCTTCACAGAATTCCAGTAAGACAAAGATTTGACATGAAATGTAAAAACAAATGTAAAACCCTCAAGTGAGCAAGCTAGGGGCGACAGTGGCAAGGAAAAACTCCCCCAACTGAGGACGAAACCTTGGGAGGAACCAAGGCTCACAAGGGGTGACCCATCCTCCTCTGGTCAATCTACTGGTAATCTACACCATGACCCTGGAATGGATGAATATACATAGAAGTTATAGAAGATGAATGAACGATTGGACACAAAGATGTACCATGGTCTATGTGTTAAAGTATTTCAGTCCACAGTGTGTATAATACAACTGAGCAAAAAAGTGATTCCGAACCTCTGAGCAGTAGTGTGACGCTAACAATACTTGGAGGGTTATGTACATTATAAATAGGCTATTTGTACACATCTAAAATAAATGATTTAATATATGTGAAGGCTATGAACAGTGGATATTTTAAGCACATCTGCAATAAATAGCATTAGAAGGAAGTGGGCAGGATTTGTACTTAGGAGGATTATGGCCTGGGGGAAGATTTCTGGTTTGTAGGTGTCTGGGAAGTGCATTGAGAAAAGGATTTCACAGGAAACTGTGAATTGAAGAGGACAGAGTGGAAATTATCCCATTGTAAATGCATTAAAAATGTGCTACATCCAACTGAAGAGCTGATTTTTGTGCCATGCATCCTGGATTTAACACCTTAAAGAGCAGATAATACAACTGTCATAGATTTCCTGATATCATAATCTGCCAAAGATATCTTTCCAAACATCTGTTTGTTCAAGTTAGGCTCCTAGGAATCAGCAATTCCCAGCGGACATCAGTATGTGTGTTTTTTGTTATTGTTTACACTGCTGAGATAAAGCCTGCTCAGTACTGCTTGCATTGTATTATTTCACTGCACATGTGATGTGTGACCAATGCAAGTGGAAGCAGCACCTTATCTGTGCAATGTGCAGCTCATAAGCCAGCCACTCTCCTGACTTATTCTCAAGAGTTTACAAGCTCAGGCAAAGCACCAGCCAATGCTTCAAGCCCCCCTTTATCCTCATGCTCTGCAGCTTACACCGCTTTTCTTTATCCCCCTTGCTGCCAGCCTGGGCTTTAAACAATGCTGGTGGTCTTGCCCTTTTTTGTGTGTGCTGGATGAAGCAATATGGAGAAAATGGAATATAATTACCAGTTTTCTATGTTTCAATTAGAATGGCAATGATCTAAGAGTGGGGCATAAAGAAGCACATCAGTTAATACCGAGCTGTGGAGCAGAGCTGCATTCTCTGGAGTGATAGAGCTCCATCCAATACCTTTGTGAGGAGTAGGAGCTGTATTTGAGATCCAGAACTAATCATCCAACACCACTCACTGATCTCAGTAATGCTCTCATGGCTGAATGCCATCAAATCACAGAAATGTTTCAAGCATTCTATTGTGGATGCTTCTCTTGTGGAAGCTTGTAACATTCATTCATCCATTATCTGTAAGCGCTTATCCAGTTCAGGGTCGCGGTGGGTCCAGAGCTTACCTGGAATCATTGGGCGCAAGGCGGGAATACACCCTGGAGGGGGCACCAGTCCTTCACAGGGCAACACAGACACACACACACATTCACTTACACCTACGGACATTTTTGAGTCGCTAATCCACCTACCAACATATGTTTTTGGATGGGGAGAACACACCAAACTCCTCACAGACAGTCAACCGGAGTGCGAATTGAACCCACAACCTCCAGGCCCCTGGAGCTGTGTGACTGCAACACTACCTGCTGCAGCACCGTGCCGCCCAGCTTGTAGCATCTTCACAGAAAATATTACTATTGCCTGTCATATTGACCAATTAAAGCACTGACCCTTATTTTAAATTAAGGTCTTTAATTCCAGGCAAGATCTAGAAGTGTATAAAACCCTTAGCACTGGGCTGTGGAGCATCAGAACTGTGGAACAGTACTTTTAGGATGAGATAGGCGGGTTAAAGTGCTCCAAAGCTGATTGTCTCACATCAATACCTGACTTCACTAATGTTTAAGTGGCTGAAGGCAATCAGACCATTACTGCAATGTTTCAGGAGTTAGTGAATGGTAAAGAATGTGCTGTAGTGACTAGAGGAAATCCCATCCATTCCCCGCAAAGCTAAACAACATCTGTGCATGAGTTTAACATGGGTATAAATATACACAGGACATACAAAATGAAGCAGCCAAGAAATTTGTTTGTTTGTTTGCCAGATATTTTATTCCCCTATCAAGACAGGATATGCCCTTATTGTGGTAAAAAGATATTCTTGTGAACCTAGTGGTTGACTACTGTTGTATGTTGACTGTAATTCTTTTGTTGTTCTGCAAAATTGTTTGGCTATTTTACCTTGTTCTGTATGGCAACTAGAACTGATCAACTGGAAAAAGAGTGTGGAAACCAGGTTAATCTAATGACATGGTTTTCTCCTAGTCATTTTGGATGAAAGTGGTTAGTCCATTCTTTATAATTTGTACACACATGGTAAAGGGTAACCCAGTGTACATTTTCAGTTCAGTAAAATCAGTGTTGTTCACTGTATATTATATATATATATATTTTCTTGTCACTTTAGTCATTGCTAATACACAGTGCCACAAGGCTGAGAGGGTGAAGGTTGGCACATGCTGCGATATGCAATGCTGAAACTGCTGGTAATGCAAAGTCATTGGACAGCTCAACCCGCTTGGAGGAGAATACTAACTGCCCAGTTCTATTAAATAACAGATGCCCATATTGGCTAGCATCAAGTGATACATGGAGAGGGAGGGCCAGACAGCAAGGCCAATTCCAAAAGCTGTCCATGGGCGCCTGAGACATCTGTTTTTTTTTCTGTCGTCTTTAATCATAGTACAAGACTACACATCCTTCAAATCACAGTATTTCTTGAATTTGCCCTTTTTATGTGTTATACCAATATGTCTATCAACATTTGGCTATTGCATCACATTAGTTTGTTAGGGGCTGGCCAGTGTTGGCTAGCTGACATTCTAATCAGCTCAGCTATCCTCTCTGGCTTGCCACCGACCAACAGTAGTATTACTCACCCCTGGGCCATGATATTAAGCCTTACTACTGGAACCAGTGCAAATTGAGCAGAGTGAATTAAGGCAGGAAAAGTCCCAGACGGTGAGAAGTTGCCAGTCATTACCAGATATGAGCCTCTAGATTGGATAGCTGGAATAAGGGTCGGGGATTATGGGACTAAGCCTGTTTTGACTACAGATTGTGTGGGGGCACACAGAATGCCACAGAAGCCAGCTAAGGGATTAAAAACGGCGAGGAGAATGACTGGGTGGCATGTGTTTGTTAAAGAACATAACATACTCAATGTAAACATCCAAAGCTCTTCACAGGGATTATGAAAAAAAAATTAATTGTTTAGGGTCAAATATATTAGTGTTTTTCCTCATCCCCTGACCTTCATTTTACATACTGAATTCAGGAACAGTAAACTGCCTAATATGGAAGCCTGTCTCCATCACTTAATCGTATTGCCATTTAGTAAATCATCATAAGATTGTTTTGATGTAATGACTTAGCATCTGACATTAATGAGATCCTGTCCTATGAGTATTCAGAAATCTGGAAATAATCACTTCATTTGCTAAATTATTGACTTCCTATGTTTAAGCAATGGAACGTTTTCCCAAGATATGCATTTGGTGTCTCAAAATAATGATTTATTTTCTCTGAATATTGACCTGTCTGAATAACAACTTGCGTTCTCAAAATATTTACTTAATTGAATAAACTAATTAATTTATATTTTGTGCTGGTCTGGAGCCTACCCAGAATCTTTTGATCACAAGACAGGAAAACACTCCAGACCGGTAATCACACCCTCCCTTATCACTCACACTCGCACCTGTGGCCAATCCAACTACCAACATATTTTCACAGAATCGGCTGTGGTCCATGAGCCAGTTGATGAAAATCAAAGAAGGAACATATTTGTGATAGAACTGTACCTGTGCAATACCTACACAATTTATCTGCAATATACATGCTGTGAACTTGTATGTTATAGATTTTTTATTGTTACATTGTTAATTTTTTATTTTATTTCTCTGCTAATAGATGTTTACATATTCATGTCTACAGCATATCTTATGACCATGTGATCAATCTTAGAATCACTGACTTCAGTGTTAACAAAAAAAAAAAAAAATAATAATAATAATAAATAAAATAAATAAATAAATAAAATGTTTATTGCTACGATATGAACACATAGTGAACAAAAGAACTAAATCAGGAACCAAAACCTAAACAAGACCTCAAAAGTTGCACAAAGAAAACAGCGACTAACAACCTAACAAAGGTTCAAAGAGAGAAGCATGCAGAAACAATCAGAACAAGAGAAAGGAACACCAACACCAAGCTACTGAATAAAGAAAGAATAAAAATAATACCCAGCCATGTGAAATGTATTCAGTTTCATTCTTACATTTGTTGTTTGCCCAGCTCTCCTACTCAGGTTGACCTTCAGCCTTTAATCCAAGAGCTTTAGTGAAGAAGGAATTGTGAAGGTTCAGCATCGTCTTCTTAAACCCTCCTTTCCAAACCTCTGACTGAGCTCTTCAAACATCTTTCCGAGTGTTCTTTGCATCCACAGCCACAGTCTGAGGAGACCCCTGGAAGAAAGTTCTCGATAGGGTCTTTGGGCTTTTTGTGCTTTTCCACTGTATGGTACCTACACTAATTTACTCGACTCTACTCTGCTTTTTTGCTATTCCATTACTCAAATTTGGTACCCAGAACAGGGTACCTTTTTTAGTACCTGCTTGCTCATGGTCCCAAGCAAGCAAGACATTTTGCCAGTCTGAATAACTATCTTTAGAAGGCAAACTTCCAACTGACGCTGTCAAACAGAATCACTTCTGAGCTTCAATTTTCAGAGTATTGTTCAGAACTGACTCTATTCTGATTGTCATTCAGGCTTATTATATAGTCCCTCCCCATGGCTTTGTATTTGTACTGCATCCATTGATTTTATATGCAGTAGTCTTCCTCTATTTTTTCCTCAGTCTTTGTTCAGGTGAGCTGTAGTGTGGAATGGCTTCTACATGACCTTCTATTTGTTTGAGCCTGGAAAAATATATGCCTGTGAGTTTGTATTATATGTATATTAAAATACATAGCTTGAAGAAGCAATAAAATGAGAATCTCTCTCTCTTATATCTCTTGCACTGTACCTGTTAGTTATTTTCTAGAAGTAACTAGTTATATTAGTTAGCATAAGGTTATTGTACTGCATGATAGCTTAGGTTTTGTATTTATTTTGATGTGGAGCTTGATTATTTAGTTTACTTACACAAAATGTCTTCTTTAAAAGTTAATTTTTGTCTATGAATAATTACAGGATTAAAATAGGGACATATTTACATGGTTAGATGCATGTCCTGTTGTAAATAATATAATCAAATTGTTTACAACTTGTATGTACATATTGTAAAGTTCCTTTTGTATTTATTTACAGTTCTGCAAGTAAGAAAATGATAGGAAGCATTCAAAGAATAAAAGATAAATCTGAAACTTCAGTAAAGCCACTTTTTAATAAAGCACTTGATTCTTCTTGGAGTCCTTGTTAGTTATCTGTCTAGTTTTGCTTGAAAATGCACATCTGCAGAAAAGACTCAATGAGGTCAATTCAACAACAGTGCTTCCTCTGAAGTCTTAGACTGAGAGATCTTGTCTTTGACAGTCCAAAGAACTTCAGCAACATCTTCTGTCACATTTGTCACTGGGGTTTCCACAGTACCTGCTCCCTACTGACAGGCCAGGCTGTACTGGACAGAGGAGGACGATCTCCTGATCAAATCCTCAATCCTGATTGTGATTGAAGAAATAAACCGTCACCTCTCAGCATGTATGGTTGTCTGAAGATCAGTGGTGTAGAACTCGGCCAAGCCTCTATTATCATGGTCATACGGATGGTGGCACTAACTCCGTTTCATAACGTTGCTGACCACAAATTACCTCCAATAAGAAACCAGTTTAGATTCTCCTCTGGGCAGCGTTCTCTGTAATTACAATCAACACCTATAGTGAATTGTCAGCATCCTGCTGCACTTCACTTAAGTTCAGCTTTTAAAACCTACATGGTCAGAAAAACTGTCACTGTAGTGATACCCTCAAGGGTACAAAATCTGCACCTTTAATTAGGAAACATACTTGTACCATTTTTTTGTATTAGCTGATTGTTGGAAGGAGGATTCCAGGCTCACAGAGCAGAGCCGAGAGTCAATGTACAGAATTCCCTCCAGCCTCAGGTTGAAGAAAAATATTATGGTAGGGTATTACTGTTGGAGTGTGTGCACTGTCTGGCTTCACTGAGCTTCATATTTGTCAGCACCATGTAGAGTGAAGAGTTTTTGGAATGTTTGCACACAGTTCAGCTAAGCAGAACCCAATAGCACACACAGACACATGTTGGTGTTAGAAAAAACTTGAGATTTCAAAGTCCAGGGACTGGTGCTGTAGGAAAAGAACATTTTGAAAATAAGGAAATTATGTTTAGAAGCATAGTTGGCCAGCTAGGCATGAGCTAACAGGCTACAGACCACAACACAGACTGTGTTCCAACTACCTCTGGCTCAAATCACACACTTACAGAAGATAAAGCCACATATCTGTGAGACATTTAGTGGAGGGTCTTTGCAGTTTTGTCTGTTTTCGGCTTCCTTGCTTCCTCTTTTACACAAATGTATTGCTAAAGGCACAACTGCGTTACAGTACTGGGCTACTTTTCCCCCACCCATTATCAGAGCCCAAACCTTTCTTCATCAGCATTAAATAATCTCACATCTCACTACATTGAGTCCATTGTAAACTCATAATTGCATTATTATCAACTCATATAGATCCTTAGAAAGTTCTAGATTTGTAATGATGCTAACAGTTTTCTGCACACATATACAAAAGTACCCCTTGTGGTAAAGAAATGTATGACTTATATGAATAGGATTTTTAATACATGATCTTATTGTCAGTTTTCTAAGGTAATTTAATTAAAAAAATTTTTTATTTATGTGCTGGAGGAAGTAGTTATACTCATATCACTTATAGCTCCACCATATGGATAGAGATGTTTTGTTTAAGGTCAGGGACACTTTCTCTGCCGACTGACTCAGATTCAGTCTTTGACCACAGAACCCCCCCCCTCCCCCCATGGTCAGGTATTGGTTAGTTTAGTTTGATGCGCTTGTGTGTAAGACAGACGTGAGTAATTTGGATATTATTGCAAAAACGGTGGCAGGGCCAAATTTCACAGACATCTAGGCTACTTATTAAGAGCAAATTTTACACTGTATTGTGATATTTGATTGTAATAGTATACATTGTAACATTGTAACCATGCTCCTCTCTTCTTTTCTCCATCTCTCTCTCACACACACCCCATCTGAGGTTTTACCAGAGTCCCAAAAGGATTGTCCTTTATGGACCTCAGAACCACATTCTTTATGTCTATTGATAGCATACCAACACACAAATCAAATTATACAGTCCAAAGACCGGAGACCTCAGAGACATGAGAACATCCCTGGTCTACTGTAAAAGGAGTTTTAAAGTTATATCAAGTGCACAAATACAGAATGTAATTTTCTTCCACCTTGCAGAGAGCAGACATTGAAGGGCTACAGCTGGAAGGGGACTGCCACTGATTGTAAGGGAGCTTGAACCTCTATCAAAGATATATATCTGTCTGGTGAGTTGCAATATCATATGATAGCTCTTGTTAAGAGATTAAAGCCCCACAGGTGTGACTGTTCAATCATGAAAATTAATAAGATCCATTGTATTAATAATATGTAGAGAACAGTGCAAAATCAGAGAACACCATTTAATTTATTTTCATGTTTTTGAATCATAATGACCATTAAGTACAAGTTAAACATATTTAGCATTTAAGCCTTTTAGCTCACACAAATGTATCAACAACTAAATTTAAGATCAAATATATCAAAGTTTAGTGTAGTATGTTATTTATGGCACTTGTCTCATAATGCTAACGTTAGTGTGATACATATTTCTTGATAACACAAGATCTTTCATAACAATTTTTCTAGACAGTAAAATAACTACATTAAGCATGAGCTTAAATATTCAGCACACTTCACTAACGTGAGGTTTTTAAAATTCTAGTCAATTGGATGGAGAGATAACACTTACATGGGTAAGAAATATAAACATCTACAGACAAAATATCTACATTCAAAAATCAATTATAATGTTTGTATCAGCTGTTTAATGCTAAAATTCAGTTTAACTGTATTTGAATTTAGCTTGGAGAGATGGGCATGGTTAGGTCAACATTTCAAAGCACCCGTCAATAAATATGAGCATCTGCAATATCTACAGATCTTTCAGCTATTAATTATAATGTTTGTATGAACTTTTTAATGCTAAAATTAAGTTTACTTGCTGCTGTGTATGTCCCAGAGGAGGGTTCAGAGCATCTGTCAGATGAAAATCAGTGATCAATATAGATTCAAGGTGAATGTCATCTTCTAACCCACCCTTGAACCCTGTGACAAAATGCAGAAGCAAACGAGAGATTCCAGAAGTAAAAGGCCTTATCAGCAAAATCCACAAAAACAAAATGAAGCAAAGACTGGCAAAATGCAAAGAAATATAAGTATCAAATAATTGCAAAGAGTAATAAAATAACCAAGTTTCTGTTTTCACTTCCCAACATATACTTTCTCCTCTTGATTTTAAGAATTTTGTTTGCAGATTTTATTATTTTGTGTATAACTTTTCAAACAGGTGGTACTTTAAAGTTTTACAGTGTTCCAAAGTGTAGGACCATCACAATAAGGAACCTATTCTTTTTTTTTCCAGAGACACATTCATTCATTGTCTGTAACCAGCAATCCAGGGTCGCAGTGTGTCCGGCGCCCACACAGAATCAATGGGTGCAAGGTGGGAAACACGACCCGGAGTTGCACTCACTACCTAACAGAATGACACACACTCACTCACACTGGACACTTTTGAATCACCAGTCCACCTACCAACTTGCATTTTTGAGGAAACCAACACGCACACAGGGAGAACACAAAACAATGTTTTTAGCAGTTAGACTGATGGGGGATTTGTGTTTAGTGTTCATACCCCTGAATCCATGTGTTTTTTAATTGTTTAAATAAGTCTGTAACAATGGTAGAGAAAGAATGAATGGAAGTGGGAGATTATCTCACTGTGTCAGACATTTCTGCTTCATCTAAAGACATCTTCACTTCTCTCCAGGGTCTGACGAATGAGAACTTATTTAATCTAACTGTGACTCCCAGCATGCAACAGGCATCGCATCGGCAACGTGGAATGTGGCCACTGTGGCTGAACAGGATTGCACCGGATGCTGTAGAGGACTGACTCATTAACAGTAAGAGGTTTTTGAAATACTGTATTGAGTGAAAATGGTACTGGCTTGCTCTTTAGCTCAATGTTCTCACTGTCAGTTGTTATTTACCAAATATGCTGATCCTGCTCCAGACTGTGGAGAAGTATTTTGTATTAAAAATTTTTTCTGTCAAAATGTGTTTTAAAAAATAGTAAAGGACAAACAAATATAAATATGAATATGTCTAGAGCTTTTTTGTGCACAAATTCATGTGACTATATCATCCAATCAGAAAAGACAACCTTGAAAAATACCTGTAATTGTACAAAGCTGCCCAGAGGCAGTGAAAAGATAAACAGAATTTCTGAAAATACAAAATAACAACCAAATAAAACCTGACAAAAAGCTTATGTACAGTTGTTACTATATCAAACAATCTTACCTTCTTTTCACACAATGTGCTCATGTGACCATGTGTCAGAAAAGGAACTTCAAGTAACGCATGATAGTGACTCTCACACGTTACTGGACCCTTCTTTGATACTTACTGACCATTCTGGTTGGTTGTAATCATTTAAAGAGACATAAACTGGACATGGGGGCTTAAGATAACTTTCTGTAGACTGAAGTCAACACTCTAGAGAATTAACTTGATTTCACAGGCATTTGTGCTAAATGTTAACTTGATGTGTTGGTGTAATTACTTTATCATAACATTTTTCCACATCGGTATTATGACTTTAAGGTGAATGATCAGTCAACATTATGACCACCTGCTTGTTTCTGCACTTGTTATCCATTCTCTCAGCTCCACTTATAGCACTTCATAGTTCCAAAATTACAGCTTGTACATCTATTGCTCTGCATACTCTGTTTGCAACTTTTCAGTCTGTGCTTCAATGGTCAACACTCCTACAAGACCACCACACAACAGGTAAGATTTGGGTGGTGGATCATTCACAGCAGTGCTGCTGATGTGGTGGTGGTGGTGGGTTAGTGTGTGTTGTGCTGGTAAGAGTGGATCAGACACAGCAGGGCTGCTGGAATTTTTAAAGACCCCAGAGTCAGTGCTGGACTGAGATTAGTCCAGCAACTAAAAATATCCAGCCAACAGTATCCTGTGTCTACTGATGAAGGACTAGAGGACATGAAGAGAACGATTCCATTGTAATTTCCTCAGCAATTGTCTTTTATGCTAATGTTACATGCTAGTTTATGCTAGTAGTGGTTATGCTAGTGTTACCTGCAAAAATCATGCTGCTTGACAGACAATGGAGAGGAAGCAGTTCATGTGGGGACATGAATGAAGACCTGAAATTCCCCGTTTTTCCCGAAACCTTATATCTCCGCTCCTGACTCACCTCTGTGCACCATGACTGACGACTCACTCCTGAGTATCTGCAAGTGGCTCCAGACTGATCCTTATCGCCTTGTTTATTCATGGTGAAAGACATCAAACAATTTACAAATGACTATTATGAAGGGAGCTTTTGTGTAAAGGTGAAGTTACACACATTTAGCCCCTATATGACAGCTTATCTCCAGTACCTTCAGATCTTAATCACGAGAAGATATCTGCCAACAAAGACTCAATCATCCCTGTTTTGCTAGCACACCGACCTTCGTTCCTTTATAACTCTTTGAAAACACATTTCCAATTCAATTTAGCTTACAGCCCCTACTTAAGTACGTCATAAATTCTAAACCTATGCATAACTGGCTCCCACAAACACATTTAGGAATACTTACACGAAAACAGACCATGCATCTGTCTGCCTTAATGTTCTTTATTATCTGTACTGGATGTTCCTCAGCCCATTTAAAATGACCATAATCTAATGTGCTACCCTATGCTCCTTGTGTTTTATTGTTTAAAGAGAATAAAGTGAATGAATTCAAACAAACAAACAAACAAAAACACAGAAAGTAATCTTTGTGACAAGAATTTTAAACATTTTTATTACATTTTTCATTTATTAAAGAGAATTTCTTTACAACATACATTTACCTGTGAATCAGATGTTAAGGAGTTTGGAGAAGGGCAAGAAAAAAAACCTTTGTGACAGAACAATATCTTTACAGGCTTACAAACTTCAAACGATTTCAAAAATGTTCAACTCTGTTTGCCTCTAGCAGTGTGTAGCAAAAAGGGGTGAAAGACAAAAGGCACACCAAAGGGCCCACTGTCCACCGACGCCTGCCAAACCCGTGGGCAGAGATGCATTACTGAGAAAAAGAGGAGTGAGCATGAGCGTCCCTTACTACTCCTAATCTGACCCAAAATGGTCAGCGCAGTCTGACACCAATCTATTTACACATTAGTCCAAGTAACCATAGGCCCAGAGGCCAGGATAATTAAGGATCTTTCTTGACCTGGTCCTTTTGGTTTTACAATGAGCTGCTAACATTTTGGAAGGAACCGCTGGTGGAAATAGTAGAAAACACACCAGTCTACAAAGACCACGCTAAAGAAGTGTTTGTTTCATTTGGGAGAAAATGTGGATCATAAAAAATATCCAAATAGGACCATTAACACTCCCCCTCTCCCAGCCCATTTTACATAATAATGATAGAGTTAAGAAATTATATTAGTCAGCATCTGTCATAAACATCGAAAGCATTAATATGTTCCCTAATATTATTCAAGTGCTTCTCTTCACAGGAGCCAGCCTGTATTCACTGCCTAGAAACTGAGTTTTATTATGACTTAGGAGCCTGGTGCACTTTAGGGAGAACTTTAGTTTAGTAGCTGAAATGATATCGGTCACCGAGGGCAGAGTTTTAGGGCCAATGCATTGGGAAAAAATATCAAAAAAAGATTTAGAGAATAAAGTCAGAATATTTCAGAGAATAAAGTCAGAACATTTCTGGAAATAAAGTCAATATTTCTGAGAAACAATTAAAATCAGTTTACCTGTTTACCTGTTTACCTACCAGATTAAAATCGAATAACATTGAGAATGAAGTCAGAATTTAGAGAAACAATGTTTGGATAATTATCTATTACAATATGTAGACAGACCGACTCTCAGTCTGAGCGCCATAGAGTGAGTTGCGAAAGAAGCAGTCAAGTGAAGTGAAGAGAATTATTTATTATACGCTTCCATCCACATGACATAACACCTAAACCCATCAGTGCAGCCACAGACTGAAATGCATACGGCCACCCATAAAGCATAACACAATGGAGCCTCATCGGCACGGCGGAAATCCTCTCCCTCCGGATCAGTCATTTTCATGATCATTCTAATTGCATCCTGTAAACTACATGTTCTTTTCTGAAACAAAATGGTTCTTACACAATCAATTTAGCGTTCAAATACTAATAACACTCTGGTCTTAATGTGTATAATTATTTATTCCTGAAATCTACAATAGTATGACCTCAACAATTCACTGCATTCCTCAATGCAAAAGGTTGTGCCTGCCTCATATTCTGTGCAGCAAAATATTTCTTTTTTTCCCCCCCAATGCCTTGGTCCTAAAACTCTGTTATAGTCACCAGAATCAAAGAGGCCTTCTCGAGAACTTGGTGTATGATCGAATGAAAATATAAAACATCAGGGCTGTGTGAAAAATGAATGCAAACAGAAAATAAAACAACAAAAACAACACAGACAAAACCGCCAGCACAACAAAAGGGCATTTTCAAGCGTTTCATTGGCACAATCAGAAATCAATCAATCACAAAGTTTGTGGTTAGTCCCTGCCCTCCCACCCAATATTTCCATAGGGAGCAGAATGAACAACAAGAACACCTACATTCTTTAATTGCTTTTTCTTCAAACAAGGGAAATACGTAATCATAAGAACTACTAGATAACAGTTAACAGCTAACAAACTCTTCACTACTCAGGGGTGTAAGGCACAAATTTACACGTGGAAGAAAATAAAAAAAGAAAGAAGGAGGTTACCAAACAGATGTAGAACAATGAAAACGCCTGTGTGAAGATGACAGTAGAAAATGATACGTTTTGATACCTGCCAAATCCAAAAATGAAGCGTTCCCCCTCATGCTGGCTGAGTGCCAAATATCCACCCATTTGTCTAGCTGCGTGGTTTTAAGTGCAGATTATCTGGGGCTTTTTTGTTGTCGTTCTTCTTTTCCTTCACAGTCTTTGCACACTTTCATGCAAAAAGATGTGAACCAGAATGGCACTCAGTGAAGTTGTGGCCATTAGGAGTAGAAGTTACTGACACGATCCACAGTGCTGAAAAGAGATGCCCATGGAGAGGTGAGGATGTGATCCAGGAGTTCCAGTTTGAAGATTTTTTTTTTCCTTTCTGTTCTTTTCTATCCATTTTTCACAAAGGGAGGTTCTTCTTGGGTTGCTGCTTAGTTCAGAGCCCATCCAGAGCTCCTCTGGCACAGTTCAATAAATATCTCCTCCATGCAGAGACCTTAATTTTCTCCAAGCTCACTTAGCAACGTCCCAAAGAAGTAGAATCTTTTTTTTTTTTTTTTTTTTTTTTAATTGATGAGGAAAAGGTTCTACTGGCTCCAGTTGAATGACTTTAAATAATTTCACACATGATTAATTAAAATTAAAATGTTCTCTCTCTTTCTGAACCTAAAAAGTGTCTGTCTTTCTTTGAAAGCACTTTATTAAAAAATAAATACAACCAGCTATTAGTACTAACAGTCACGGGTTAATCAGTCACCAGTTACAGTAGACGATTTTTCAGACCTCGCTAAAGGCAGAACTTGATTGCTGTGTCCAGTAGCTGCAACACTGAGAGGCATTGAGAATCTTTTTTTTTTTCCCCATATACTTATTTCACAGTTTCCATTGTAAACCAGCTGTGGTTCCAGTCTGAACTTGCTGCGTCCAAGTGCTTTTTAGCTGAGGCATATCCCAGCTTCTGAAATATACAATTACACTCCTCTCCATGATGTGCTTTTGGCAGTTCTTTAAGAAAACCAAACATCAGTTGCGACGTGGCCATGTCCTCAGCCTGACATACTGTCATCTCGAAATAAAAAACACGCTACAGAGCACCATACGGCTCGGCGATGAAAGATTCAAGAGAGATCCCTTATCTGTTCAGTAGCAGGTGTTCCTTCTCTCACCGTCCGGGGAAGTGGGAGTCAACAGCCTGAGGTTGACACGTACATATATATATGTATTTATATATATATGTATATATGAAAAACTTTTTTTGTTTGTTTTCTTTAAAAAAAAAAAAAACAGTGAGTTGCATTTCCTGTACACAGCTGTACAACGCAGATGCACTTTGTGTATCCCCCTGTTTACCCTTACACTGATTTATGTGCACGAGTCACTGGACTTGACTTTTGTGGAAAGGGAGACCTGTGAAGGTTTAGGTGGGACGTCTGGCTTGAGGTGTCTTGAGCTGCTGAAGCGGGTCAGTGAGCCATAGCTGCTGAGGCTGGAATGCCGCGAGAGGCCCACGGGCGGAGGGGAAGCAAGGTGCATGGAGTCCACTCTCTGCGGGGCTGGTGGTGGAGTCTCAGCCCGGCCGAAGCTATGGTTCCTCGACAGGTGAGAAGAGTTGGAGGAGTTGGTGTTGTGCTGTTTCTTCTGCTTGCTGGACCCTGCTGGGTAGCCACGACTATACAGGTCCAACCTCTTGCCCATTTGTGGAACAGCCGGTGGCACTACAGCGGCCAGAGAGGCCTCCCGCTGGGGGACTCGAGGTGGTATTCCATCAACATCTGACATGGCAAGGCTGTGGCAGGGACTCTTGATGGTTTTGTACTCCAGAGTGGCAGCCTGATCTTCAGGTACATGTGGCTGCTCAACATACTCATGCTGGTAGGCCTGCTGATGCTGGGGTAAAGGCAGCACTACAACACTTGGGATGTGGCCAGGTGAGGCCCTTAGGGGTAGGTCAGTTGGTATGACCGGTGAACCCATGGAGGCTAGGTCTTTGGCGCAAGCGTTGATCAGGTTCTGGTTCCGCTCCCATTCACGGCTGCCTCGGCTTGGTTTGCGTCGTGGCTGCATGGGCGTGGACTCAGGAGTTGGCAGAGCAGCTAGGTCCAGGTGGTGCTGTTCAGCCTTAATGAGTGTCTTGCCGTTGGTCAGGCGGCCATTGTGCATCAAGGGCGCGAGGATGGCCTCGGGACGTCCATCCTTGGCCTGTGTCTCAAATAGGCCTGTGAGCTTGGTGACGCTGTTCATAGAGCCGCGCCTGGAATTGATGGAGTCCTTGTCCTTGCGCCCGGATAGCTCAAAGTCCCGACGTCGGTGGTGGTCACAAACACAGTAGACGATGATGCCTGAGAACACGGCACCCATGACAAAGGCCAGGATCACAGCGACGGCAAGCAGAGTGATGGGGACCATCTGATCCCGGCCTTTCTGGAAACTCTCACGGATCACTCCTGTTGAGAAAGTTTGGAAACGCTCTACATCAACAAGCACAACATTCGGACAAGTAAAGTGCAACAATTTGCTGCTAGAGAAAAACAATTACAAGCATACAGTACACAGCAGTCTGAAAATTAATTATCAACACTAAATATGGATGATGCCTGTGCTGCAACGGAGGAAAAAAAGCTGCTGTCAGAGAGTGAAAAAAATCAGTTAAAAAGGATACAGTGAAACATTAAAGGCAACCAGACAAACAAATCTTCAACATCTTCACTTCAAATGCCTCCGTTTTCCACAAAAGAATTTCAGCAAGAACATCAAATACCCCTCAGATGACCTACTGTACTGCTGCTGCTAGTGAAGCCTGAAAAATAAAAGACTTCTTATGTGCTGAATTTAAATCAGCAATTTAATTACTGCTGTTGGACTGTACACATCCAACACTGCTCCCAGCAGAGCACATATACATACACTATACATTCATATATCATTTTATGTGTGAGTTTCATTTGCAATTTAGATGAAATTATTCTTCAGAGATTTTTTATTACTATAATGGTTATATTGCTAATAAATATCTTTACTGTTTTAATTCTTTCTACTGTTGAGTGCCTTTGCTATCCCTCTGCTGCTGTAACACTGTCAATTTCCGTGTTGTGGGACTACTAAAGGATTATCGTATCTTATTAAATACAAGGAAATACAAGTTAAATGAATGGCTGTAGTTGGCTTACTTATGAGCAGAAGCTGCAAAAACATGTTACTACCTCTACTACGAAGAATAAATCCAGACTACTGCCTTGGGAGCATCGAACAGTTATGTCAACATTAAGAACACTTGGGAAAAAAAAATTCATGCTTTTTCTATAGGCATTAAGGCAAGTGGTTTTCATTCTCCACAGCCAAACTGTAAGGAGTAATAATTCATGGCTAGAACAGATTGCAATCTAAGTCACACCGGTCTTATGAAATCCACAGGGTCATGTTTAGATTCTTTACTTGGCACTGTTGCTCGTATCCTTGGCAGAAGAGATATGACAAGACGATATTTAATGGAGCACTGTCGTGGCAGCACTAAACTCGACCACCTGATATTCATTTACAACGATGCTGTCGCCGGCTATATGTTTCACTTATCAGAGCAAGTGTCTGCCTTTTTAGAGACTGCGGTGGATCATGAGGTTTTATCTTGTGGCAAGCACAAGAATGGATGACATGTTTTGAGCAAGACCCTGGATGACAAAACGACCTGTTTTGTATGGTACACACATCTGCTTCTTCTCTGCTAATGGAGGGATCTGAGAAGCTTTTTCTTTCAACTTCACCCACACTTTTTTCTCCCCCCAAGTGAACTTGTTTTTTGCTCCTCACAGCTCTGTTTCACGTCTATTTGATGTTTTGAAGGGCTTCCCATCCTCAGCTCCATACATCTACTGCACAGAGCAAGGGAGATAAAGACTTCTCAAAGTACATCCATCTGAAGCATTCTTTTAAAAAAAAGAGATACATTCACTGAGAATGCAGATTTAGTATAGCTTTTAGCCAATGTTTAAACAAACCATCAGTTTATATGGTCTTTGAAGCTATCAGCTTAACCAAAGATTTGTGCTCAAGCCGAACAGCTAATGTTAAAATACAATAAATCTGATTGCTATCACCCGGTGGGGTTTTTTTTTTATCAGGTGAAGGGAAAAAGGAGAGTTCTGCCAAAACATCTAGCATGGTTAAAAATCAATACAACTTTCCATGCTATCTGCTTTTTTTCATGCTCTGCTAGCACTTTTCTCTCTTTTTTTCTTTTCTGTCCAGAATGACTTAATCTCATTGAGGTGTAGAGTAGTGTTACGTGGCCAAGAACGTTCTCAGCTATATAGTTTGGCATTTTGTGACACTTTCAGGTGCATTCTGTACAAAAGCGCCACTAAAGTCTACACATGCAGTTCCTAGGCCCTGGGTATGGTAACATTCTAAATGTGCTTCTTTAACTCATGCATATGACTTTACTGGATCGGTCAGCAAATGGGTTGAGATATTGAGAGTAAGGCTGATGAAACTTTCTGTGGAGCAGGATGTTTTGCACAGACTTTCCTCTGCTTTTAAAAAACCATGCATAGATTTGCCTTCGTATCTCAAAAGCATGTTTTGGGACAGCAGCAGCAGTCATAGCAACAAAGGCACAAACTTCAAATGTGCTGAAAAGTATTTTTAATCAATTAAATAAATTTTACTTCAGCTCTCATGATGAGACGCACAGTTGTAAGAAGAATGCAATGTTTCTGTCGTAATATATGTGCACAGTCAGGGTTAGTGTTTTCTAATTTTAGCTAGAGAAGTGCACCCCTATAGAACAATTTAATGTGGCAGAGCATTAAAAGATAGAACATGATAAAATGTTTCAGTGAACTTCGCAGTCCTAGCAAAGTGAAAATTAATTTCAGATACATCTAAAGCATGTACTGAGGTCACAATAAAGAACTTTTCATGCTGCGCCTGTGCCCATACATACATCTGGCCCAGTGTGATATAACGGTGGACATGACTTGCCCTTGGTGAGTTGAGAGAGAGGAGCTTAGTTTTAAATCAATCTCGTCTAGCCACTGAACCTTGTTTGAAGTGGAGAGGAAAGGCGCAGCCCTCTCATTGGAGATCAGGCTCAGGGACAGAGGCTCTCTCTCTCCAGCCAAAGACATGAAGAGAAGTTAAAGTGCTCCTCCCTTGCTACTGCGGGCCACTTTCTTTGACCTTGACACAGAGCTGTGAGGATATGGATGGGGCCCCACTTACACAGAGCCTCCGGGCTTCATCAGACCTTTGAAGATTTCTAACTTTCATGTATGAAGTCAATTGTTTCTTGAGTAAACTTCAAAGTGGTGTGCAGTCATACAGAAAACCAGGTCTCCAGAAAAGAGAAGGGCTGTTAGTTAAAGTAGAGGGCTAGAAAATCTTGCTTACATTTGAGATTCACTCTCTCTTTTAGGTGGACTTGTTTTTAAATCCATTGATTTTGGATGCCCTTACTTGCTATAAATGTAAAAGCAATTACCAAGGCTGCCAATACAACCTTGTCAAATAGTCTTATAAAATTCATGGGCACCAAATAAACCTCTTTAATGTAACCTTTTCTCCGGAGGTCGTTGACAGAAAAAGCAAGCGCGAGAACAAAGCTGGAGACAAGCAAAACGCATCTGAATTTCATGAGGCTTTGGTCCTGGACAAATTAGGTAGCTTGGAAAATGGTTCGCTGCGTTTGAGGGGGCTAAAAACACCAAAGTCTTGCTTGTCAATGTGCTCCATCCTGTGTGAAGGTATGACGTGTGAATATTCACACAGACACCTAGGCAATCCATGTGGCGTGATCCATCTTTTCTACAGCCATCCCGTTCTAAGGCAATGTCTGAAGGGAGGGAAGCAACAATTAACTTTGTAATCAGACATGTGTGAAAATGAGTCTCAGAGGACTTTGAGCGAGTTGCTAAAGCACAAGCATGAGTGTTGATTGATGACGGTTGGGGAAGGAGCTCTTTTGAGGGCCACGGTTCAAGTGACACATGTTCCTGTTGAGTCTCTCCCACATGAGAAATCCTGCAACCTAGCACAAGCACATGGTGTGGAGGATTTTGGCAAGGCCGTTGCATCTCTAATATGTTTACTTCACAGAAACATAATCAGATACCCTCTCAGAAAACACCATTTCTAATGCGTTTCCACAAAGTCTGGGGGGTTGGGTGTTGGTTGGGGTTAGGACACACTCAATATTTATTGCTCTTCTCTCTGTGAGATATCCCTAATTCTCCTGTGTTCACATAAACAACTCCACCACTGATCTCAAATCACTATCTCCCCTGTTTTATTTACCCACATTTTTCTACACTACTGTGGCAGAATGTGGTAATCAACTCTTATTGAACAAACACTCAAGAGATAAGTATTCACCAAGCAAACAAGCAGCCACAATAGCTCCAGTGAATTAGTGGAGTATACAGGGCACATAATACATAACCCTGTGTGATGCACAAAGCAAAAGGTCTGAACATTTCATCATCTGAATGTGAGACTGTGTTCCCAGTCTACAGTAGGAATAAGTAATGCCTCCTGTTCGTCATTATTAAGCAATGAAAATATGATTTCTTCCTTCCTATCCATTTTAAGAACACTATGCTCAGTTCAAACAGCTTTTAATAAGCTCTTCTGTACATTTTATTTGTCAAGCACCATTTAAAAAGACCAGCTCAAAAACAACAGTTCATTCCGTTCTGTGTGCTCACTTCTTTCCACTAGTTTTAGTCACTTTCCATCTCAGTAACCCCATAAAGTTAGATTTTGTTAAAGCTTTTCTGATGTTCTTGGAAAACTGACAGTGTAAGTGCTTTCTTTTTTTTCTCCACACAAGTGTAATTGTGCTTTTGCTGTCAGGGTCATGAATGGATGATTACGCATCTGCCCTAGATCTATGGAGAATTTTAAAAGGCTTTGTCTACAGCATCCTGATTGAGGCCATCATATGCGCGCCTTCATAATATTTAAGGTTTTAAGCCTGGCATATGTCACGGGGTAGGGATCGTTCATTCACAGCTCTAATGTGCACGTGACATTGTTCACAAGGGTACACATTCCCTCTCTCTCAGAAAATGTCATGCTGCGCTGTGCATAAACAGCCGTGCTGGCATTTATATTGCGTTATATCTGCATGAATAAGGTAAGGAATTATTGATTCTAATCACAGAAAATATCAAATGTCATGTGGATCTAGCATATGACATCTGTAAAACATATATAAATATAGTCTCTATATATTTGCGTGTGTGTGTGTTTATATAAAATAGGGAATAATCGGTTTCACAGCGTGGTGTAAAACTGCCACAACTTGAATTGCGTTAAGATGAATGTCTTCAATTACACTTGATATGAAAAGCACTAATCTGAATGCCATTAAGGCAAAGGTAGCTGAAAATAATAATCTAGTCTAGACATTTATCTCTCCATAACTGTCAATATGATTGAAAACCCTGTTGTAAAACTCTGTCAAAATGTGCTAGAAAATGTTAACCATTCTGTAATGGAAATTGGCTTCTCAGGTTTAAAGTCAAAGACCAAGAATCCCAAGGAAATACCATTAGCAAATGTACACACTGGCTGAAATCCAACCTCCAGAGAGGAAAATGAAGGTTTAATTCACCAACACAGACACCAGTTCAGTGGGTGTCTCTTATCTAGTCAAGCCATTTTCAGGAAGGTGGAACTTTCTGCAGACTTCACACTTGATCCGCACTGGACTATCACATATCAGCCCTTATGTCCACCCATCCGAGGAAGAGTAGTTTGGGTTAGCACTGATGGTGAACATACATACCATGCAGTTATGACAACACTACAAGTAATACAGAGAGAGAAACTCCAGAAAGACTTCTTTCTCTGTCTGTGTCTATATTGCCTTTGTAATTGACCTATAAATTCGAGAGCCACATAGAGACAGCCACAGGTTGGTGGGGACAGGAGGGCGGGGGAAGGGGGCTCAGACAGAAAGGAACAGGGTGGGAGAGAGAGAGAAAAAAAAGGGGCGGAAGGAGGGGCAGACAGAATCCATTCCCCAGACGAGGGAAAAAGAGATACGACTCCATTTGGGAAGAAAGAGGATGCGCTGTACAGTAGATTAGGGTTAGTAATAGGCTGTGGCTACATTAAGGTACAGCCTTGGAACGTTCCATCTGAGGAGATGAAAGGTCCTGTGGAAGGGAGACTACTCACAATGGCAGCAGATGGCGGAGGTGCAGATAGGGTGGGGAGGGTTGTGTGCAAGTCACTGTGTGTGTATGAGTGTGTGTGTAATGTAGGAGGGGGTGGGCAGGAGCAGTGGGATCTCACACACCACAGACAAATAGATGAGACCAGACACACAGTGCTCAAATGTACTGCGAAAAAATGTTGCCACCAGCCAGCCTTTGGTGCGGTGGGACTGGAGTGAACTCATAAATATTCCTTTTTGAATATTCATCAAATTCACATTTTGCCAGTGTTACACTAATGCACCATGGCACCGTGATATTACAGTGGTACAAAAATGTAGAAATGACCACTCTGGGCAAATTGAGTTGTGCCTCGGTATAGATAGTATTTTACATATGGGTAAAACCCATAATGCTTATAAGGAAAAATTTGTTAATGGCCATTTTAGAACCATCCCTTTTTTCTTTTTCAGAGTACATTGGTCACAAACTGATAATGAAATCACACCATAGAGATGTCCACAACAGGGAGGGGGGCTGTGTGTGAAAATTGATGAAAAAATGCAGTTATAATATTAAGCAGAAATAATATTGCAGTGAACGACACAGTTTATATTGCAAAAGAATTTTCTAAAAAGCAAAGCCGTGAAGTCAGCCGCCATGCAAGAGCAAGTAACAGAAACAACAGAACATCAGAATTACTCACTTAGACAAACAGGTCTAATGCCTAACTCATAGCAATTGACATTAAAAAGAAGCAGCATATAATAATAATAATAATAATAATAATAATAATAATAATAATAATAATAATGAAATAAAAGAAAAGGAACAACAGCAATAAGAAGCTCAATTTAGATACGAGCCTCTTTGCCAATACCAGTGATTTTGGATGTCAGCACTGGGTATTGGCAATAGAGGCAGCAACACTGCCGTGATGCCAAATAAGCATGCCTTTCTCTGCCACCATTGTGTATGTTCAACAGGTGTACTGCTTCCAGTGACCAAACAGAGGAAATGCTCTTGCACCTGAGCAACAAAATCAAACCTTTAATGGAGCAACAGTATGGGCTGGATGGAAGTGCAGTCTGTAAATTGTTTTACTTGGGTACTGAGTTACTCAAAACTCTGAAGATGAAAGACAACAAAAAAGCTGTGTATTTTATGATAAATTTACACAAACAGTTCCTTTGAGTTTTGCATAAACGTGACATTATGACTGCTGGTGTAAGCGAGAGCGCACAAATACATTTCTTTTTTGATGTATTTTATTTAAATGAGCAAATAGATTTTTAGCAGAAATGTAGCAGAATGCACTTAATCCCAGCCTGGAATGGGAGGCCAAAAATCCCAAAAGAGAGAGAGAGAAATCTTAAAAAAGAGCCACCTGCATACAAAACAGCCCTGACATGCCTCAGAAAGGAAACAGGGACTTACTAATTATGGACATGTCCCATAATCGATACATATTAAGCTCAGTGTCTTGTAGTAAGTTTAGCAAAAGCATTTTCCAGGTTTAGTGTAATAGAATTCATAACATCTTATTGATCCTGTGAATATCATAACCGTGTTACTCTTGTCACTAGCTTCATTACAAGTGACATTTACAACCAACCTTGAAAGTCTATGCGTTCGTATCTCCTAGAAAAGGGCGTTCAATGTCATGTCACAGAGCCAAGATAAAGATGGGGCCATCATGTGTAGGGGACATAAATACAGTGCAATCTTCCTCTTTCGTTGGCAATAGCTTGGATATTACATTCCTTTCCCGGGGGAAGGTACAGTCTTTGTTAAATAAATCTCTCTCTTCCAGGAGGATGGCAATTTGTTACACCCACAACTACGTCTCAGGCTTTACACGTTGGTCCAGCTGGAAGCAGTGAACTACTGTAAATCTCCTCCCCACCCTCCCCCACAGAAAATGGACTTGTTCATTCCAAGGCTTACCAGTGGACTCCTGCTGGGTTATTGAGGGCACTGCAATATAAGGGTCCCTCTTATCGGTGGGCAGGGGCGATTCCCTGGGCTCGAACATGCGGCCCTGTCCCAGCGGCCCGCTGGCGGGGGGCTGGGCAGTGCTGACAAAGGTGGAGAAGGAGCGGCCTGCAAGTTACATATACAGGTTATTATACTCTCGGCTGAGGCACGGTGAATGGTTTTGATGGACTGCTGCTAACATCTGTTTTGTGGAGCCAAGCTGCACGGCTCCTATTCAGTGCTATAGATGCTGCTGAGCCCAAGCAAATTAAACTATTAGTTCAAAGCTTGGAATCAGTTTTTTTTTTCAAACAGAAAAGTAATTGTGTAGCAGACTAATATAAGAAGTAATTGTAATACTATAAAGACAACATTAGCGGAGTCTTGTATTTGAAAAGTGAACACACACTAAGACAAAACTTGATAGATATTAATGTAGCAAGTTTTTCTTATATAATCCTTGTTGAATAACAATTTTTCGGTGTCTACTTTCTAATTCCATGCTATTGTACTGGGGAAAAGAACAAGTAAATATAAAACTAAAATGAAATATACAACATTATAAGCGATTCCAAACTTCCAGCAAATAAGCAATAATATAAGGAAAGTTGCTGCAATTAAAGTTTCTGTAAAAATAAAAAAAATCAATTCTCTGGCTCTCTGTTCCTGGGCTGAAAGGCGATCTGAGTTATGCCCATGTGTCACTCCGGCGCAGCTCCAGTCTAGCCTCATGAGGGCCGTGACCTTGCTGTGTCAGACAGAGAGGGCAGCTGCCTCGGAGGGACCCGCCATTGTGGCCACATTTTCCAATTTGGGGACCAGACAGATCTACTCTCTCTGTGGGAGTCACCTGGGGTGAGCTTACCTTATCATACAGGGCACTGGGACATGAACGGCCTGCCTCATATCTGTGGCCCTAGCTATTCTCCAGAGACTTCCTACATTCACACATCTTCACTCTTCTGCTAGAATTATGTTTTTTTTTTCCTGACAAAGAGCATGACAGGCATTTAACATAAGTTTTGTTGTTAATCAATTTGTACTGAAACATTCTTAATTTAATAATTTCTGGAGGCAAGATAAATGAATTATATCGAAAAAGCATTAATAACTGTTACATGCTAAACAACAAACAAAAAGACAGGTGCTGATAAATGTTCATTCTTGTCCTCTTTCATCAGGATACAGATATCCCATCCATCTTTTGAACTTCTAACAGATTACACAAAGACCAACTGTCGCTTAGGAATCAAAAAGGCTTCCTTCAAACCAGTTGCTTCATCATAAACAACATTCCTGTAACTGTAATCACCTTGTATCTTAATTAAACTATAAACTCCCTATCCCACGCATTTGTGGAGTGTTGCAGAGATGCCTCTGTACGCCATCGGTCTATCATGCACGACAGCCTCATGGTCTCCCAGTAGCAATCATTAAAATGATTTATTTAAGAATGCGCCAGAGGCTGAGCGATTAGTGTGACAGAGCTATTTTATAATTCATTCTCCACGGCCAGGGGAAGTGCCACAGAAGCAGATGACACACATACAGGAGCGAAGGCTATGGCTTCTCCGAAAAAAAAAATAATCTCTAAAACACCAACTTGCACATCATTTTACCAGTTCAATAAACGACAATAGGCCTTCCAGCAGTAAACAGCTATATTTTCCAAATGATAATCAGCTCTGTAATTGTGTGTATGAAATTGAACTATTTACAACAAGAATGAACGAAAAATGCTGTTCTAAAAACAGTATATTAACAATCCAATTTCAGTCACATTTTCCCCCATGCCATCAAAACCCACATCAGCTTGTATGAGGAATGTATCATTGACAAACTGAAAGAAATTGGAATTGGCACATTTTTTTCAGGAGTTAAAATACTCTACTGCCCACAACAGGTCACAATCTAGTCACAGATATTAGTCTGGAGAGTGGTTTAAAACTCCAGTCCAGTTCAATCTGAACACTCACTGATACCCAGAGTAATTAAAAAAGAACAAAAAACAAACAAAAAAAACCCCTTTAACCTTCATTCACTACTCAGAGGTTTTCTTGTAGGAACTATGTAATTCAGTGACTGGAATACTGTCATTGTCAAAAGTACAGACACTGCTTACAAGCAATGAAAAAACCCACTGATCAAATTTTGATTAAGATGAATTTGGATCTGACTACCTCTTAAAAAATGTATTTCTGTTCATGATTCCCTCATTTTATGGGTACTTAAGTGGATGTGCCCCATCCAAGATATATTCCTGCCTTGTGTTCAGTGATTCCATTGAAATTCTAGTCCCACCACAAATATAAAATGAACCAGTAATTTTCGTTCAATTCTAGTGTCAAATTATTAATATTTTTTACAGATTTATTGGCTCGATGGCCCAAGCAGCCAGTGGAGATTTTGATATCTGTCTACTCCTACACATTTGGCGATGTCTGACATGTGACAATCAGAGATAAGTAACAGAGAAAAAGGCTAAATTTATGCAAAGATTAAAATCAGATAATCATACAGTTTTCCAAAAAGAATGATTACTAATGTGATATGTAGGTCGCAGAGGCAGGCATTCTCACCATCTCCTACCAATCAGAACTGTTTAGTATTCTGTTCTGTACCAGAGGGAACCATATCAATCATACATTTTCCCACATTCCTCAGTGTGTGTGTGTGTGTGTGTGTGTGTGTGTGTGTGTGTGTGTGTGTGTGCATGTGTGTACATTTTAGTTTAGCGGGGGCAAGTGAGCATGTGCATTTATAAATACGGGTGCATGGGAGTTTGCGTGCATATGCATGCATGTGTTTGTGCACTGTCGATGCGCCCCACTTTTTCCGGATTGTATTTCATGAATAATTTCTAGAGGAGCTTTGGAGAACAAGCTGCTGTTTAGCCTCTGTAAACAGCTTCCATCATTTGCATTTGGCTACGTCTCTAACCCACAAAGCCGCCTTCTATTAACCAGCTAGATCCATCCAATTAGGAAATCAAAGGTCAGGGCGAATCAATGGGACCAGTGAAGGCTTGTAGAGAATAGAGTGGGGGGAGAGTTATGGCAGAATGGGGGTGTGAGGCCTTCCCTCAAAAATAGACTAGGGATTCAAGCAAGCCGAGCTGCTAGAATGCTGCACTAAAGAGGGGAAAGCTGAAATTAAATGTACAAAACTAACCGCTTGAAGAATTTGGAGAAATTTCATGGTCATGAGTAGGCTGAAGGTCTGAAATTGAAAAATAAACGGGAACAGAGGAAAGAAACCTTAAGAAACCTTACTTTCTTGCGTAAAAGTAATTGTCAAATGAAAAAAAGACAGAGAGAGTGAACAGAAAAAGATAAAACACTTGAAAGTGGGGGGATAAAAATTTGCCTATATGCAATTGCCTTTAACTTATGTCACTTACCATTTAGAGCCACAAAGGAGTCTGAAAAAGCAAAAGAAGACATGTGTTAATGTATTAAAAAGAGATTCATTCTTCATTTCATATCCATTTGATTATAAAATATGCATACGCTAATATGTTAACACATGTTTCTATTAAAAAGGAAGGTATTTATAATTAATAGCCTCTACAGCAGCCAAAACTTTCATTAGACCATACAGGATATAATCACACCTTAAAGGGGAAATAGTTGTCAGCTTTCACTATTCACAACAACAACAAAATGATGCAATAAACGAATGCAACTTAGAACAAGCCTCTATAGGTCTTAGTGTAGCCCATTGAATCGGTCACACTGAAACCCTCTGTTATATGTGTGTGGTTCTAAAGCGAGGCCTGGCCTCTGTGTCTAGTGTGTTGCTGCAGCTGAAGAACAGGCTTCTGAGGCTGAGCCCAGATAAACAGGAGGGAGAAGAGGAGAACAGAGAGCGAGCGAGGGTGGAAGAGAGAGGAGGCCTTTGCTTACTTTGGCAGTCTCCCAGTCCATCTGTGTTGCCCTGCTCCACGTCCTGCTCGAATGACCATCTGCATAATCAACAGAGACAAGACACACGGCAGTGAGCGGCTGCGGCCCTGCTGTCTCGTAGTGGCCTGTGTGAGGACGAGTGCGGCTAAACTTTAGGTGCACGACCTCCAATTTTGCACTGGGACTCCACTGTGAATTCCAGCCCAGGTGTTTTTGGGTACATGACAAAAATGGATTCATATAACCTCACGGTATTGTCAAGTTGTATACTTAACCGCATAATCCTAACATTTCTTATGCAATAACTACTCTAAAACTAGCATGTATGTTGTATAAGAAGTAAACACTGAACTGTGGGGGCCCTTTATATGCCCATGGAACTATGCAAGACCTGTTAGACCACCACAATCCCCATCAGATAAACACCACCTTAAACTTTCATCGGTCTTTCCACTGAGGCACACAAATCAGGCAGCTGTCAAGAACCTATTACTGAGAAAAAAGCAAACAAAAAAATCTTTATTCAAATAAAAAAGAAGGAGAGGAAGCCAACAACCCTAGACTTCTCACAATCCAAATCATTTTAAACACAATCACTGAACTTTGGAGGAGGAAACTCTCCCTGCGGATTTCTCAAACCAATATGCAAAATGTGTCTGGGCTTTCCGAGGGGTCACTGGGGTTAAGTGATCCATGGATGCAAATTTGTAAAGTAATTCCAAAGGTTTCTTTTCTTTTTTTTTCCAAAGCTACCAACAAGAACAATTCACTTCTAGAAGCCTAATGCAATCATAAGTAAAGGGGACACAGACAAGGCGCTGAGGAATTGAGTGCGCTGTTATCATACAGGCCTCTATTGTCTCGTGTCAGGCTGAGCCTGCTATTCCTGACAGACGTTCAGCCATGCAATCAGGGGAGACAGCCCAACCGTCAAAGAGATTACATTCCGGGTTGTCACAGCTGACAGAGCCACATCTCCTAGCTCCCAGTAGGGCCATGTATTGGGAGAAAAAAAAGTTTCCAAACTATCACAAAAAAGAAATGATACATTGTTCAGGACAACCCATTTTCTGAAGTGCAGCGAAAGTAGAGTTTTCATTTGCAGGGGGCGATCGATTCACCTAAATGTTGTACTCTGTGAATCGAGACGCAGTACATCAATGATATATAATGTCTCGATGTCACATCGCCTCAACACCTCCAAGTACATCCAACTATATAAAATAGAGTATGAGCGCACAAAGAACAGACTCTTTCTATGATACTGCTGTCTGTTGTAAGAAGAGACAAGTGTAAAGGTTTCACTATTGCTCTCAAAGATACACAATAAAGCACAAAAGAAGAACACCCTCTTCTTAAGCTATTTCAGTCTGTTGTAACAAAGTCTACAAAAGTGTGAACTCGCAGTGCTTGCTCTCTGGGGCCTGTTTTTGCACCAAAGCTTTTCATTAAATGCTGCACAAAGTGTCGAGCCAAATGCCTTTCAATCGCTCACCACAAAACCCAACAGATCATAACCACGTAATCCTCCACTCAGTCCCTCAGTTAGAAACACTGTGCAGCAGGAGTGAGGTCATCTAACCTCTTAATGCCTCTGTCTACTCAATTTCCAAAGTGGAAAGCTCAATCAGAGCAGTCAAGGCTTTGGAAATAATAACAGAAAAAACAAAAAAACAAAAAACAACCAGTGTGCATTGATCGATTGCTTTATGAAGATAAAATTCGCTTAACATCAAAAAGCCTCCCTCTCCTGCAATAATGACTTCATCTGCAAAATACATGATATCTGCCCCCAGAAATGCCATATTATGTTTGTTCAGCAAGCAATCCACCGCAGCATGGTAAATACAGCTACAAATTATGGTGTCTCCCTCCTCCTCAAAGAAGGGTCAATATCTCTCTCCTGTTCCTTCCATCAGCTTTTCCATCAGCCTCATCCATGAGAAGCAAACCACAATTAGACGAAGCTGTGGAAAAAACTGAAAACTAGTGGACGTAGGTCATCAGGCTGCACAACCAGCAGTGGTTGCGGCTGCTGCTGAATGGGTGGATCAACGTACTTTGTGTTGGTGACGACTTCTTTGCAGGCTCCTTCTGACACCCAGCCGCAGTATGGGTCCCTGGAGGCAATGCAGGACCTGCGCAAGGACAGGCACACTCAATTTATCAGGAGATCTTAACACTTAATAGTGCCCCAATGGCAAGTAAGCTTTAAAACATCTTTTCTTAAAATTTGTTTCATTAATTCTTGTTCAGAGCCCTCTGAAAGAAACTGAGAAATTCCACTGAAAATACGTTCATTCATTGTCTGTAACCGCTTATTCAGTTCAGGGTCGCAGTGGGTCAGTCAGGAGCACAACCTGGAGGGGGCGCCAGTCCTTTGCAGGGCGACACACATTCACACCTACGGACACTTTTGAGTCGCCAATCCACCTACCAAAGTGTGTTTTTTGGACCGTGGGATGAAACCCACGTGGACACGGGGAGAACACACCACACTCCTCACAGACAGTCACCCAGAGCAGGACTCAAACCCACAACCTCCAGGTTCCTAGAGCTGTGTGACTGCGACACTACCTGCTGCACCACTGTACCACCCTCTAGTGAAAAAAAAATCTGAAACTTTAAAAGGTACAGGCCTTTTATTGCTATTTAAATATGATCAAAATATTTTGGTCCAATTGTTTTTCTTTTTTTCCCACAGAAAGACAATCCATACAATTTAGCTTTTTTTGACATATTAACAATTGCAAGATTGATTTTAACAAAATAATAATAATAATAATAATAATAATAATAATAAAACACTTCTAAGGTTTAACCAGAATTTCTGAGCACATTTATCTTCCCCAGCATCTGCTGAAAACGGTGAGTACAGGTCTGACATCCATTGTCATGAATAAGTGAAAAAGGAAACCGCTGATAATCTAAGTAAGCTGATATGGAGGCGTCAGTACTCACTTTTTGCACTTCCCATGTCGCTCACACCGTGACAATGGCACTTTTACAACACACGATGTGAAGGCCACAAAGAGAGAATGGCTCTTGCTGTCAATCTGCATGCTGATAATACGCTTATCGTCTACGCCCTCTATACTGCACCTGAAGACACATAAACAGAATCCAGTTATTTCTTGCTGTTTCCCAGTAATTGTTTCCATAAAACCAACATCAATGCAACTTGAAGGGCAAGTTCAGCAAACAAGTTTCTCCTTAGCTCACATGTAGCTGATCAGTCTGGAAGAGTCTTGTGTCTAAAGCTTTTATCTTTAGCTTTTCACTGGAGGTAATGTAGCTACTAACTACACTGGAGCAAATATAGCAATAAGTATTTTTTACTAATGTCAAATAGGCTTGCTAAAATGGTTATGGACACATAAGTACTTCATATAGCTAAACAACGGTAGTAAATCATCTTGGTCCATGCATGCTTATTCCTCACAGTATAGTTGTTGTCCTTCCTCAAATGCAGTTTAAAATTTGGCAAAAGGTTGTTTTTTTTAGGTTGTCTGTTTCAACAACCTGGTTTATTTAAGTTTTAAACAGTTACAAACAATTTTTATGCAATATTTAGCAGTTGTGAAGTCTCTCTGCTAGAGTTACCCTGTGTGGTTGCCTTGAAGGGCATAGAGCTTCACTTTAATCCCATGCTCCACAGATCTAAAGTGGGGGGTGGTGGGATTTAATTCCAGCTTCATGAAGGTTGGCCCCCATGCATTAAAGCTCTCAATTAAGGCTTATGGTCCATCTACCCTGTGTAATGTGTGGTGGGCATCTTTGCTCTGATCCTTCCCTGTAAAGTCACTTACGCTAACCGCTAAAGCTAAGCCATATGGCCTGTGGCCAGAGAATGCTCTGCCCGTGCCACGCTGTGTGTGTGGGGGGGCAGGTTTGCTCGCTTTCCTACTCCACACTTTGTCACATGACACATCTCAGTGGCTAACAACAGCCGTCTCCTTAAAAGCCCTCTTTGGTTGACTGTGTCCAACGGCAGCTTTCATCTGCATATTTGCTTTGGCCCCTGTTTCTCTGTTTATCCCACAGCAGCTCCGTCCCAACCTCCTCACTGAATCTTAGAAAAAGAGAGGAATCTCAGCTGGGTTTTAAGACACTCATCCGATCCCCTCCTCAAACCGCTGTTTATTCTTTAATCATTCACCATTCGTTAGGCCAGGCCTTGCGGCGACAGCCCAGCGGCAGAAGTTCAACTACACGCTCTTTAATTTACTCCCCACATGTGAGAGGCTGTAACCTGATACAACTCTTTTAAATGATAGAGTAGTGCTTTTCAGTCTAACTGGGGTGATGTAGCTTGGCCGAGATTCTGGGATGGGGGCGTAATGGAATACAAACTTTTCAGGGTTGTAGATGCTCAGCTCTTCGAGGAAGAGGCTGTCGTTCAGAAAGCCGTTGTTCATTTTAGCCAGGAACTTGAGAATGATGCCCCTTTCCGAACCCAGGAAAACAACGGTGTGGTTGTGATAGGGCCCAGCAGCATTATCCACCGCTATGCGTGTGAGGCGATATCTGCAGGAAGAAGGTGGAGAGTGAAGAACAAGGAGAGGGAGCCAGAGAGAGAAGAGAGAGAAAAGCATAACAAAGCAGAGACAGAATGAAATTGCCCTGCGATTCCCAGACATAAAAATGTTCGGCTCTACACTCGCTAAAGAAATTAGATCGTTATCTGCTGCCTGCCGCTCCAATTACCATGCTTATCTTGGTGTTAATCAAATGTATGTATAATTTTCAAATCAGTATGCAAATACACTTTCAAGGTAATTAAAACTGTCGGGATGAAAATGGTAAGACAAATAAATTACCCAGGAATTTACTTTGATCTGTGCAAATCTCTTGAGTCTTAGAGCAGCGTGTACGATATTAAAACATGGGAAGGAAGACGATGGGAAACATGTATTACTGAAATATGTGATCAGTAATTTGGCAAATTTACACAGACAGGGTCTGAAGGCTGCTATAAGCCGGGTGGTCCTCTCCTCTTACATCACCATTTCCATTTGTATGTAACGTTGATTTGTCTTTTAAAAACAAGCCAATACTTTGCTGTCGTCCTGACCTGGGAGAGTCCTATCCCTCTATACATTGTCTGGATGACAGGAACATCCTCCTGCACGGTTTGAAAATGGACCCCATTGTTCTAATTTGTTAGAAAAAAGAAACACTTGAATTGAAACATCTTCCCTTCAGGGTAGAGCTGAGATAAAGTCTTACTCCAGATTCAGTTTCCAGCTCACTTCCTGCAGCTGAAGAATAATCAGCTCTGTTATTGGTGAAACAGATATCCCAACCCCCTGCCCCAGATACCAAATGAATTTATTTGAGGGGTGCTTAGTGCTTGAATTTGACTTGGCCACCATTTTGCATTGCAAATGACTGGATCTAGTGCCAAAATGAGCACTGATTACCATGCTGAATAGGATCCATTTATCCACAGTTATCATTAAAGATGAATCATTATGGAATACGTATTTCAGATTATCAGAAGGGTCTCCTTTGCCTTTAAAGCCTATAAGCAATACATTTATAAGGAGTAATAAGAATTTCTCACCTAAATATTTAAAATGTACTTAAAAGAAAATGAGCAACGAACTTCATTAGTGGTTGAAGGCTGTTCTGATGTTAATGCTCACCGAACCATTGTTTTGAGAAACCAAGGGCGGTTGGCAATGGAGGGCACTGCCTCGTCCATCAGAGGGTGCATCTTGATGAAGTTCAGAGTGTCATCCGGGAATTCATTGGACACTTTGTACCTCTCCACCGATGGTGATCCAGCACAGCAGCCTGGCCTGGCAAATGAGGACATGACAACAGAGAGTGATTAAAACTAGGGGTGGGCAATATTGCCATAAAATAATATCATATTTTAGGGTATTTTGGCGATAACAATATTTTTGGCAATATAAACAAAACACTGAAAAATACTTTTATTCATTTCAAAAACAAACTATTGCAACAAAATAAATGTTATATTACTATTAATTATATTCAATAAAATACATTTTAAACAGTACCAGGGTTTATTGTACATTGGTTATATTGTAAACAAACCCTTCAAACCTTCGCTATGCCTAAATCACTCATGTAAAGAACATAGGCCATATTATGGGTAACTTCATGATGTCATTACGTAAACAAGTCAGAATAGCACTATTATCACGATATAGAGTTTTTATATCATTTAAGAAATTATGACGATATTATCACGAACGATAAGGTACGGCACAGCCCTAATTAAAACATAATTCTTCTTTGCAAATCTCCTGAGTACCAGGCTGTGTGTTGTTTGGTACCAGCAACTGCAAACTACAGTATGGGCTTATAGCAGCCTAACTGCAGAAGTCACTTTTTAAAAAATATCATCATGATTTTTTTAATATTGCACTTTTCCTAAGGCCTAATTATTGCAATTACTTTTTTCAAATATTTATATATGATTATTAATATATCAGTCTACTAGATTCCATCTCTGTCTCTCTGGATTAAATTGAAGTGAGTATCATGAACCCCGAAGATGCTGTTGGGATTTGTGAGAGCCCAGGATTTTTTAGTTATTTTAACTTAAAATGTCGGAGCATTATTAATGGAACACATGGAGTTTCACTGCTCTTATGCAAAATATATATGTGCTCACTCAAATTAGCACTCCATGTGCTCATATGTCCACTGGTCATTTCCAGGCTTTCACTGCTCATCTCAGATTTTCACTGCTTGAGCTGAAGTTTATCCTGTGTGCTCGCAAAAAACAATTTGTGCTTCACGCAGACATTTCCACTCCTCATAACCTGAGGCCATTGAATTTGTCAATGATGAATCAGGCTTGAGATACAGGTGTGTTTAAGGCATACTTCTCAACCAAAAAAATGTGAAGAGCAGCAAAAACTATTTAATTACTCAAAATATGTAACCATTTCTGATTGGCTAAAGTGAGGAAATAAGGCAGTGATATTACTCCAACCAGTCTGTCAAACATGAGTGGTTGTCTGGGTCAGGAGCTCCTAGAGCACTGTCTATGGCATTAAACGGAGAACAGTGACAATGAGGACCTATATTGCATAAAGATGCATTCAGTAATTCATCATAGCTAAAGCAAATTTGCACAGCTATCTGTACTGTCTCAATGTATATCAGGGACAGAATAAACATTACACGAATGTCATGAAAGGCACGGTGGTTGACATACACATCTTACAACAGGAAACACAAATCTGTTGTAGTCAAAACATCATACCAAAAATAAAAAAAATGGCAAAGTTTAATTTTAATAAAAGGTTTCTGTCAGGTTCATTTCGGTGCAGTTCATACTATTTGGCTTCTGTGCACATTATACAGCCTGACTAAGCACTGTTTTGCATACACAAGCAACACATGGTGCCTTTTCCTTCAAAAAACAAAACAAAAAAAAAAAAAAAAAAACGGTTCAGCAAGAGTAAACCTTCTCATCTGTTAGTACACTCACGCCATGTAGAGGGAAAATATAAATTACATAAAAACAGAGCTACTGCTTTCGCTCTCATTAACACCTGACCTTGTTTCCCACAAACACATAATTTTATGCTAATCAGTGCCGCCGATACCCTTGTAGAGCTCGACATGACGAAAAAACATATGGAGGGCTAGAAATGGCTTGCAATCGTCTTCAGTGGATCTTAAAAGGCTTTTTCAGGGGGATGCAGTTAGCTCCTTGGTGTGATAATTAGGGGTATGGGGGACAAAGATTGACCAGACTGGCTGGTGCTTTTGGAAAATTAATCAGCCATCTGGAAAATGAGCTCATGCCTCATTTGCTAATATGTACTTTCTTTTTCTCACTCCCTCTCCATTTCTCTCTCTCTCTCTCTCTCTCTCTCTCTCTCTCTCTCTCTCATGGCAAGGTAACATGTTATTCAAAGAGCATTACCCAAGGTGACCATGATTCTTTTATAAGGCATACATAATGCCTCCCTATGTTATTTGCAAATATTCAGAAGTGTGGTTGACTTCTTGTCACAGAATCCCAAACACGGATGCTAATTGGGTCTGTGAAAGTGCACAGTGCCACTGTTGTTCTGGGAACAGTACTGTGTGCCCAGTGAAAGCAATGCACTTCCCGCAATCTCTGCAACACTGTAGAAGCTGTGGTGCCAGTGATACCAATATGTAACACGTTCATATTCATCACATTCATCAGATCTGTACAGTCCCATTTTGTGTAAAATATAATCGTCCCCTGCCAGGTTTGCTGGAATACGACTGAAACTTTGAGATTGAGAATGAGAATCTCAAAATTTTCTTTACAAATTTACAGTCTTTTTGTCATTATTATGTCTTAAATCAGCTCATTCATGAACAACATGCAAGAAAACTCAATTTGGGCTATACTCTGGCTTCAGGAGCATTTTAGAAGCTTTAAACCACACGCTGCTTGTAAATGACTTTAAAATACATTTCAAATGAAAAATAAATTTGAAAGAACACCAATGTATCATAGTGTAGGTAGCAATTTGCTTTTAGTCTCCTTGTTTTACTTGTCTAAATTAAAATGGGGCTTGTCAGTACCTGATATAAGGAATTTTATGCTCGGAGGCAGCAATAGCAGAGCAATCTTGAAGGAAGAGGAAACCCAACACTTTAGGTTTCTAAAGTCATTACATGCTCCAAGCAAAACCGTGCCACTATCTATGTTTGTCTTGAGCATGCAGTTTGGTTGGCCATTCACTGAAGTTAATTTGCACAGTGGGCGAGATTGAACAAAATTGTGAGCCCCAGTGCTGGGAGCTTGTTCCTCTCTTGTTTTTTGAGCACTGTTCATATTTGGCATGTGATTGTGCTTTGGTTGCTGAAACTGTTTTTTCTTAGTGTTTACATTTGACTTCTTTTTGTTCAATGTCATCTTAATTAAAGTCAAAGAAAACACATCTAAAACACAGACGCTGTGTTTTCTTTGGTATGAGCTGTTTGAGTCACTCGGTCGGCCTCAGCGTTTAGGCTCTCCTCTGTGTTGCTTCCATGTGCCAGAATCACTTGAATACAGCGTGGTAGTGCGGTTTTAAAGGGACAGTACATGAACAAACATTGGGGACATAACAGAATAAAAAAAACTGTTAAAAATGTATATATAATAGATATACACAATATTACGTCGATTAGAAGTTCTGAATGTTGATTTCGAATTTTTTTTTTTCGATTAATTGCCCAGCCCTAGTAATAATGTAATTTGAATGTAAATCTTAATCATGAAATTAAATTGTGATTATATTATACAAAGAAAATAGCAAAATGTATATAATACACTTAGCTATAAAGCGGTTTTCAAGAATCCAAAGTGCTAACAATTTAAAGAATCTTGTTAATAAAGGGTACGATATGTCCGCTTTAAGGTTGAGCCTTATTGCTGAGAGTTTCTGAAAGATATGCAGGATATAAGAGCACTACCGGATACCTGGGTTTGGGCACCTTCTCCTCGGGCACAGGGGTCCAGGTGGAATCCGGGGACTTCTGTTCTTTGAAGCGGCCTGTGAAGACTGTAGCAATGTCTGCCATGTCATAGGCGCAGACGGCCGATCCTGGAATGCTGCAGCAGAGCCAAGAGACGTCCAGTTATTCAAACGCAGATACCCACAACTTTGTACATAACAAAACTCTGACTCAAGCATTCTCTTTTGCATCCTCTGTTAGCAGTCAGTTTACCAGGAATACAGCAGGAAGAAAGCATACAAGGACATAATTGTGACAGTTACAGAGATTGGATTCTGTTAAACTCAGTGTCCAAAACTGTAAATCTCAATAATCAGCCAGAAATACTCAGCCAGTGAGGCTGAACTGGCATGTTGTCAGAGCATTCGGTCAGAACCAATGACTAATACGTCCCCATTGTACAGCTGGAACTTCCAGTCAATAGAAGTTCATTCTCTACGCTTTGATTAACTTTGAATATGGCCCTTACTGAAACCCTCATTGAAATTTCTTAGTTGCTTGGCTGATTTTAATGCCCATTAAGCAGGCTCAATTGCACTGTCACAAGCAATTGGTTTATCTCCTTAAACCTCCATAACTTGGGAATTGTAAAATACGGTGAGCTCTATGATTCTAATTTAGATAAAGAAATTAGCTGCCGAGACTTTTCTCTATTCATTATTGATAAATCAAAAACCTCTCCCTCAGAATAGGCTGCTCTGTATTACAGGGTCAGAGACTTAGCAGGACTGGTAAAAAAAGAATGAACATACCTGTTGTATGGCGTGGAGAAAGTTGCCATTACCACATCGCGTCCATTGATGTGGATGACATCAGTGACTGCCTGCAGGATGTTGAAGTAGAAGTGTGAGTCTCCAGGGATGGAGCAGTTCAGCCGGGCCTTTAGGAAAGATGTCCACTGCTTCTCCAGCACGCGCTGGGAGCCGCCACGGTCATTCTTACACACCCGTGCCACCCGAGGGAATACCACCTGGCAAGGGATCGATGCAGCCACTGAAACTCTTGTTGTGTTGGTAGCACCCTCAAACTCTACTTATTATTATTATTATAATTAAACCCAGTACCTTCTAAAGCAGCATGTGAAATCTCCATCTCATTTTATATTTTTAATCCTGATTTTTAAATATATTGCTTACTCAGGTTTATAACCTAATAACTTCACTGCAACATAATTAGAAATGCCTATAAAAATTAGATTGTAAAACTACACTGATCAACCATAACATTATTACCACCTCCTTCTATCCACATTCACTGTCCATTCTCTCAGCTCCACTGAATGTACAAGAGCACTTTGTACTTCTACAATTACAGGGTGTAGTCCATTTGATGTTCTGCACACTTTGTTTCCCACCTTTCACCCTGCTCTTCAATAGTCAGGACTCCACAGAGCAGGTATGATGTGGGTGGTGGATAATTCTCAGCACTGCAGTGACACTGGTATGGTGGTGTTGTGTTATTGTGGGTGGTGATGGTATGAGTGGATCAGACACAGCAGTGCTGCTGAACTCGTTAAACACCTCTGTGTCACTGCTAGTTGAGAATAGTCCACCAACTAAATATATCCAGTCTGCAGCAGCCTGTGTCCACTGATGAAGGACTAGGGGATGACCAACACACACTGTGCAGCAACAGATGTGCTACTGTCTCTGACTCTAAATCTACTAGGTGGACCAACGAGTTAGGGACAGTGGACATTGAGTGAAAACAGTGTTTAAAAACTCTAGCTGCTCTGCTGTGTCTGATCCACAGGTAGCAGAACAACACACACGCTAACACACCACCACCGTGTCAGTGTTACTGAAGCGCTGAGAATGATACGCCCCCCAAATCATACCGGCTCTGTGGAAGACTATGGCCATTCAAGAACTCGATGAATCTGGGCAAACAGCTTATTTAGAGTAACAAGTGGGCTACAGTCTGTAGAACTACAAAGTGCTCCTGTGGGGTCAATGGAGTTTACAGAATGGACAGTGGGTGTTGAAACAAGGAGGTGGTCATAATGTTATGGTTGATCAGTGTAGATTAAATTGTGCATTACCATCTAAAGTTGTCAAATATTTTCTCTTATTTTTAGACCTTTCAGAGATCTTGAACCCTTGAGCACACCACTTAAGACCCCTGCACTCACAAAGTAGCATGACTGTAATTACAGTAATCTTTCAAAAGCATCCCTACTGTAAGCTCTGAAAGCTGTATTCACAAGCCTTGCTCCCACTACAATTAGACCCCAACCTTAGAGCACACACACTTTGCATAAAAAGGACATGAAATAGAAATACAAATCTCAGAACATCCAGTCAACACAGATTCATGCCTTCATGGTTCATACATTAACACTTTTTGAGCCCAGCTCTTTAAACACATTTAAATAGTTAAAAGATATACAGTTAGGGGAGGGGTAGTATAGGTACCTATTTTGGGTATTCAGACAATGTCTGCAGAGTCCTTCCTTGTATTTTTAGCCCCTCTTTCCTGAGAGTGTTTTCCTATTTTGAAAAATGCCTGACCTTTCCTGAAAACGCTCTCAGATATTTAAAACACCCATTTCCTGTTTGCTACCTAACGCACATCCTGTCTGGGTATGAAGGTAGGAACTGCTGTCTTTTCAATCAAGATGGAAGTCATGAACGCCGTTTCCTCACCTTTCCCATGCTGTTGTATTCCATGGCGATTTCACGAAAGAAAAAATAAATAAAATCACCATAATCCACTGCCTGGACAAAATAGGGTTCTATTAAAAAAAAAAAAGCCTGGGTAAATTCACACATAAGTCCAATGTACTTTCTCAACTTTTACATTGCATTGATTGAACAGTGATGAAAGGCAAGACTAAAAGACTAAACTTAGCAGAAGACAAGTCAACTGCTAACCTCCTTGAGCTAGTACAAGGCCATGTTTCTATCAGCAAGACTGATAAGGAAAGGAAGCTAAGCCCAAACAAAAGTTACTCATAGAGATATAATCTCTCCATGTAAAATATATTCATACTTGCTCTTTCCTTCCATTCACTTCTTACCTTTTAGCCACTTTGAATCGTGTTTGACTGTGCGTAGGGTCGGGCTGTCTCCTAGGCTGCGATAAATGACAGCGTCGATGGCCAGAAAGTCAGTGACCGTGGCAGAGTACAACTTTCCATCTGCAAAGATGATAGAGAAATAATCGCTGCGTTACAAACACTTACGCAAAAGGTTCTGACAACGACCACACAGGAACACACACAGGGCTTAGAATCACAAAACCAAAACTAGGCATGCTGAAACACAGTGACAAGCTCCTAGTGTTCACAAACACTTGTACGTACACCTACTGAAAGAAGTTCAAAGTAAAATAAAAACAACCATAGCCACAATGAGACAGTAAATGGAAAAAAGTTAGAGTCACCACCAAAATGTTTGCTCTGCTTTGGCAAAACAAAGCAAAATATGATGGCAATAAAGCAATTAGTTTAAATGTGACTATCATTGGGAATGAATCACTTTAGCAGGCCTCACAGTGGAAGGCTCCTCAAGCCACTAATGGTGAGATGACTCATCTGGGTTTTCCATCTTGGGAGTTATTTTTAATCCCCATATTTTGGGGAGGACTCCATCTTATTTTTTTTTCTAATACCACAATAGTTTCATGTGTTTCCAAACCAGCCACAGGCGAACGCTGCCAAGCGGCATGCTCTTCCCAGAAACAGAAAGAGAATCTGCTAGCTCAGACTGCCTTGGAGTGCCTTGTATTCCTGGCATGCTTCTGTAAGACTTACAGTACAGGGCCATTTAAAGAATGCACATTACTGTTTAAAAGTTGTGGCATGTCTGGCACTTGCCACCAACCACCAACAGTCTTAAAACAGAAATATGCAGCTTAATATGCAGCTAATATTCAAAAATAAACACATTAGCCATGTTTAGTTTAATGAGTAATTATATTAAAAGAGTTTTCTTGATGGCTCACCAGCAAACAAAGCAACATTGGCATGCTTGGCGTCATATGGGCATCGGGCCATTCCACTAATCTCCTCCCCAAGGGCATCCAGAGTGTCCGTCTAGAGACAGAAAAGTAGAGTTCAAAGGTCAGCTTCACCCACATAGCAATAAGCAAGTCATTCTGCACCTAAACACTTCTACATCTATCACCAGCTATAATATTCAACTCACTGTCGATAGCCTTATTGCCATAATAACCTGACAGCTGTCGGGACAAAAGGGTTTGTTTAATTAAGCAGCATCTAGAGACATCCTTCAATGTATGTGGTGATTTTATTTTTGAAAGCGTTTCTTGCTTTTGACAAAGGCCAGAGCTTGCCAAAACGTGTAAGTGCTTACGCCACCCTTTTTGGCTTCTGAACAGGTCATTTTGTTTTCTATTTCTTTCTCAGTGGAAAAAGCTATCATCTTGCTGCTGAAAAAGGTCATGCTGAAGTCTCACCACATGAAGAAGTTTTGCTGGAGGATATAAAATATCAGTAGCTGACACCAAAAGCCTAATTAACATTTCTTACAAAGGTGTTAAACCAAAGATGAATAAGAATCCTGGAATTAGTTACACTGGCAATGCACATGTGGCACCTTGCAAAAGCTATATTTCATTTATACAAGTTTTTTCCAAGGGTTTTTTTTTTTGTGATTACACTTTATTTGAGGCTCTGTGCTCAACACGCCCCCATATCTTCTTTATTTTCAGCTGGGTAAGATCTACTTTTTGTTCCCTGCTCGTGTAAGCTAAAGTTTCTTTGCTGACATGAGCAACAAAGTGAAATACAACAGATTTGCATGAGATACTGAAAATATGTTAACTAGCATTCAGGCTAGTGGAATGAGGACAGCAGGAATTATTTAGAGGTTACAGATTTCAGCAACTGATGTCATCCTTAAGAGACAAAAATGGCATCCCACCTGTGGAATCATTCTTATATATTGTTACTGTGATGGCCATATTGGTTTAACTGTAGAGTCGTTCTTCTCTGTAGATAAGGCTGTAGCAACAACCTTTGCTCATGTTAGGACTGCCTTTCAATCCACTGAGCTATTCTTGCCTTTTGAATGGGAAGGAGACCCTCTCAGAGAGTCATCTGATATATGAGGTCAATGCTGTATCAACATCACAGGGGGCATTATAAAAGTGACTCTGTTGTTTCACTCTTCAACACCAACTTCCTGTAGAAATCCCTTGAAGGAGAACTTTGACTGATACCTTCATTAAGTCCATCAAAAGGAGGAATTTCATCGGAAATCTGAGCACAGCATCATGCTGCCTGGTAGACGGTTCGGTAGATGAACGGTGGGAAGCATATCACATTACACCCCAAGGTCCATCATTCATATATATAGTTATACCTTCCGTAATGCATTAGGTAGGCCCCCCTTTGAAATGGTTATGGGAAGTTTTTTTTCCGGTCGGTGATTAGCCATATCACCTGCACAACCTCAGCTCCGCCTGGCAACAGGTGATGTAATCGACACCAGTCATATATCAGGCAGAAGAGAGAAAGGCGTTAATACACAAAGCTGTGCTTGCTTGTTCTAAGCCTAAGTCGAGGCTGCCAAGGTGTCTGTCTGAGCGGTCCCAGGGTGCATGAGTGTCGGCGCCGAGCAAGCCACAGATGGGCCCTCAGGAGGGGGAGGTGTGTGTGTTTGTATTAAGCAGAGCTGTCGTTCAGTAGAACATTTGTACAGTGGACCCCCCTCCACTGCTCTCTCTCCCTCTCTCTCAGAGGTTCTGATTAATGTGGGATGAGTTTGGCCTCAAAACAGAAGCCCTTTTCAGAACAGTCACACTGAGAGGATGGAAAGGAGGAATGGTGGCCAAGGTGGACACACACACATGCGCTGTCCGAATACGGCCATCACACAAGCAGGCACGCCCAGGGGCTTCAAGGGCCAAAGATCTGCAGGGGGAAAATCTGTGAGCAGCTTCTGTAGCTCTCTGCAAAAAAAAAATCTCTTTAGCCTCTTTTCAACAAGAGAGGGACTGTGGGTTTTTCTACTCTTTTTTTTTCTTTTTTTCCAGTGCCAGTTATTACACAGCCCTTGGACATCTCTTGCAGTTGGAAGGAAGCATCAAAAGTATTCAGACTCATTTAAATTACTAAGACGCATTCAGATAAACAACGGCCTCTAAGTATACTTTCCCCAGTAAACCCTATCAAAAGGCTTTGCTTCATGCATGCCTGCAAAATCTGCTAAAATAAATGTGAAAGGGTAGAGAAAGCAGAGTTCAAAGGCCAAGTCTTCCAGACACTAGGCTGTGAAAGACCATTCAGCACTCACAAAGGAGAAGGAAGAGTGGCGAGAACATCTCAGTAACAACTACAAGCATGTCTACTAAAAATTCAGTATAGGATGTTCATTAGTGTCGTCGGCTAATATGTGTTCCACAAAGCATGCAGGGAGGAATGTCTCTTTTGAAAAATGAACAGGGCCTCTTACCCTGAACTCATTTCTGGCTGGTGTGCCCTTCCATGTCATTCCAAACTTTTTTCCCCCTCAAAGAAAGCACAAGCTCTCACATGTTATCTACTCTAGGACACTGCTCTGTGATAAATATGTCAAAACAAAGGATGAACACATTCATGTCTGGCCAGTTGTAGCATCAACATAAGAGTGGCTAACGCAAACCATCCGTGCCCGGCTGGATGTCTCTGTTTTGAATCAACACTACCACCCCACACCTGCAAATCACTCATGCAGGGGTAATCCATCATTGTCTATGGCTCCTTGGCTTTTCTGCTACAGTATGTCAAAGTCTTATTGAGCTGTTTGCATTCCAAATCTGACGCATATTCTGGTGCGGTGGAGAGAGGTCACGGGGAATGGAGCAATACCTTGTAAGTTCGACAGGAAGGGTTGAAAGCATTTGTTCCGCATACAAACAAAGTGTCATCATTTTGCTGGAGAAGGACCTTGATGAAATTGTGGCATTCATCCTACAGAAAGTAGAACAGAAGGAGAAAAACTCAGGAATATGGCACGTTCTTCACAAAAGCACTTTTCTAAAATAATTATTTATTTCACAAATTTTGTTACATATCACATACAATGAAAAACGTGTATTTCCAAATTAGCAACAGCACAGGAGAAGGAAAAACATCTTAACGTTTAAAGGAAGTAAATGTAAAAATATTATTCATTCCTTCATTCATTCATTCATTATCTATAACCGCTTATCCAGTTCAGGGTTGCGGTGGGTCCGGAGTCTACCCTGGAGGGGGCGCCAGTCCTTCACAGGGCGACACATTTACTCACTAATTCACTCACACACTCATGCAAAAAAAATCATATTCTAAATAATTTTGGAGCATTTCTATTGGTCAATTCATCATGAAAAAGACAATGTCTTCAAATTATGTAGTAAACTAAAAATGGACAAAAATGGAGATACATGTTTTTGATCGGACAGCAATGATATACAATTATTTCCCTCATCTATTTTACAGACTATAAAAAGGCTGTTTCTAAATAGCATCACAATTCTTGCCCCTTTATCGCCCTTTATTTCAGTCCATTAGGTTGTAATCCATTACCAATTATGCCATTACAACTTCCAAATATATATCTACAGAAACCTGACTCTGTCGTATCACATTGCAAAGCTACATTAGTCTGGACCTAAAAGCCTTTATTAGATTTCCGAACATTAAGTTATCTAAACATCCAAACAACAGGGTCTGTGTTATGACTTGACAAAATTGTACATGGATATTGTCAATGTACCTTATGCTTCCCTTTCATTCTGCAAGTATCCACGTCAGCTTGCCTGGACTTCCATGTCAGTTTCTGTTGAGAAGAAATCGATGATGAATAAGCGGTGATCTGCTTAGGCTTTACACTAAGGATGTCTCAGACATACTCGGGCATGGAGCACAACACATTATACTAGATTACAACCGTCTCTTATTGGCCTGGAGGTCAAATGGAGCTGTCATTTCAGAGGGCCATGTAAGCCGTAAACCACATTTACAAAACCGCTAACTGATTAAATGCTGATGCTTAATGGTATCCTTTTGTTAATCAATCTCCCTAGCCCCTGAGCCCTGGATCAATCTCATTGTTTCATTATTACGGAGCGCAGAAGAGGAGAGGAGAGCCCAGGCTAAATGAGAGCAGTTACATGTACGCATAAATCTCTGGCTTTCCTAGTCCCTCTTTTTAGGAAAGATGACGCATGGCAATGACTCGTGATAGGATAATGGGCTTAGTGGGGTCACAGTGCCGGAGCATCTCCTGCCAGAGGCCCGCTTGGGTTTCAGTGCCGCCAGGTAATTACGGAGGAGTGGAGAATTGTATCCTGCAGGACAGCTCAACAGGGAGCGCTCACCTTGCTGAAAAAGATCTCGTCCGTGTTGGCTGCTTCAATCTCCACTGTATATATGTGATCCCTAGAAAGAGGAGAGAAATAATTAACTGGTGATTAACTATTGCCTGCCTGGGAAAAGTCTAAGAATATTAAACTTTTTTTAAACACACGTTTTAAAGGTCTCTTTTTCAGTTTGCAATAACTTACAGGAAAAAAACTATTTTATTTCAGGGAAAACAATAAGATACATGTAATTTTAGCAACACTAAATATATTGTCATTCCCCATGCATTTATTGTAATATATGCCTTATTGTAATAACCAACAGTAAAAATTTAGGTTTTTTAAACAATTAAACATGGTGTGCGTTTAACAGAAAAAGTAATTTGTGTTTAACAATATATGTGTTTGAAAAAGCTGTAAGGATTTCATTCATGGGAATCAAGCCAGACAATTTATAAATTCTAATAAGACAAAGTACCCAGAAATGATACAACAACCGAAAAAATATCCAGAACAGGCTTCATAAAACCTGAAACCCACAACCCTCTCAATATCATGTAAACACCACAAAAAAAAATTCTCATTAGCACGCTAATGCTACCTGTAGGTTCACGTTTCAAAATAACGAACTTCACCAGCAAAAATGAAATAACTACAAGATTACAATGAAAAATATGTTCCAAACTTTTGATGGGCAATGTACTTTCAGTGACAAAATGAAGCCTGCTTGTCCCTTCAGACACAGACATGAACAACAAAGGTTTCAAAGTGCTCCTGCACCCACAAAGCTGCCTTTGTTCCAGGGGAAGGTTGGTCACTGGGAGAGTGCCAAGTCATTCTGTGCTGTTCAGGTCAATTAAGTTTGGTGCTCAACCACAGGAAACATATACCAACACTCATTAAACCACGAGAGAGGAGTTATGTGTTTCAACTGGTTATAATGCCATCTCTACCACCATATGGTGCGCATAAACTTGGGGGTTAAATGACCCTTGCCAAAGCGTCACTCTCTGTATACATAACAATATTTGAAGTATATCACATTCGTTTCAGGCGGAGGACATGTTGGACCCACGCCCGGTGCTGTAAATTGTTTAATTTGTTTGAGATTACTTGCAAATGTGTTTTTAATCAGACTGCCTTCGCCGACATCTTCAGAGTTCAGTTTAATTATATCTAACAACCTGCACAGTGGCTTGCGTTCTCATTACCCAAATTTAATAAAGTCTGGAAGAGAAGCCATTTCTGAAATGAATCCACTTACACAAGTTTCCTGGGGCTTGGCAATCTCCAGTTGGATAAAAAAAAAAAAACTCTTCCGAATTATGTTATCCAAAGTCACAGCCAGGGCGCGGTAATTAATCACACACGTGTCAGATTTAAAACAGTTCACAGTCTCAACTGAATGGTGCAAAATCTGCATTTTAAAAAAATAAGTGGACATACTCGGTCCAAGCTGCCTTTGTTAAGCGGCAATTCTTGCCTGATTTTGAGCCAACACATTATAATGTTATAAACAGTTTCATTACACGGTGCTCAAAATGATTAGAACTGGTCAAGCAGATGTGGCTAAAGCGGTCAGTGATTTCTCTGTTGCTCCTATATAATTCTAAACCTAATGAAGAACAATTGCAAACACAGCCACAAATTCCAAACATTTCTATTAGTTGCAAAAGTATGCAATAGGGCTTAATGTCTAGGCAAAAAAGCGGTCAAGTGGTCAAGATCCATGACGCACCACTTCTAGATTACAGAAAGCTAAACCCCATGTGATCCTATATCGTATTTCTGTGGAGCAATTGAGCTCAACTCCTAATGAATTTCAATTAGCACAGGTAAAGTGTCGTGTCAGTTGACTGACTCACAGCTTAATGAAATTATTTTCTAGCAAATAATTTCAACTGCCGAGGACCTGAGTGAATCTCATAACACCTCATCACAAATTTCAAAAATATAATTAATAATTAAATTTATGGGCAAATGAACTGAATCAATTACAATCTGCATTACATGGACACAGTTGGTCAAACGTCAGACAACAGATTTTTTATAAAATCTTTTTATATTAACATTTAACATGAATCTGCCTATTTTCTTTGTCAGTTTGCTTATGTAATCTAACGCATAAAAATTAACCATTTTTTTCTAAGGAAAACTGTCCACTCAGACAGAAAATGGTCTATTCCCAGCAGGAAACCTTTATAAATGTGAGCATATTAGCCATAAAAAAATTAAAAATAAAATAAGTAAATAAAATCAAATGAAAATTTCCAAGGCAAATTATCCTTAATCTTCTTATGGGGAGTGTAGCTACAACACCAGTATTTTGTTTCAGTAGTGATGCAGGTCATACAGTCTATGTCTCTGATCTCTTCTGAAACTACGATAATGTAAAGTTGTCTAATTCTCTAACATTCATTCATTCATTCTTTCATGCATTGTCTGTAACAGCAACAAGACCTGTTGCACCACTGTGCTGCCCTAATTTCTAACAGAGAAACACTTACAGTTACTCTCTACCCACACAAATAATGTCATCACTGTAAAGAAATGTAATTTAATTTAAACGTATTCAATAACACAAATTTAATCCCAAAAACTTCAGTAAAAAAAAAAACAACAACATGTAAACTGGATGGCCATTGGCCAAAGGAGGCAGGGGAAAGCTCAGATCTGCGATGAAATCCACTCTTCTAGGCACTCAGCACTCTGCTGCTCTTCCTCTGGGTCCTGGATGTGTAAGAGTGAATATTACAGAGCGAATCTGCAAACTGAATTTAATTGGCTGAATCTGTGGACTGACACCCTAGAGTGGAAGTATGTGACTGAAATAATATCCACTGAATAATAAATTTGATATTTTTTAAAACTGAATATTTTGGAACTCGAATTTGAATCACTTTTAGTCACATTTCCAGGTCTAACATTATTTGTGCGGGTAGAGAGTTATAAAAACCCATATAAAAGTTTCACTGTTAGAAAATTCAAACAGGTAAATTGCACAGGCACAAGATAGAAGCCGTTTTAATTCAGTAAGTATTCATTCAATACATTTTATTAATTGAATTATTTTATTTACAAAATCTTTTTGTTGTTTAAATACTCCCATATTGAACTGTACCTTCTCCACATTCTCTAACACATTATGGCAACTTTGCTGTTCAAACATTCCTGCCACAAGCAAAGAGATAAAACAGCGGTCAGCGATGCGTTAGGCAAACATCCTGCCTGCACAATACTGCAAGCGGTCACTGTGCAAACATGACTAGTTCAAACACCAGCTGCACCTGTGGCCACATCTTTCAGAGTCCACACTTGTGTCCTGCTGGCTCCGGCTCCCCAGCCTTCCTATTAAGAGAGGCTAACAACTGTGATGTCGTTTGAAAGTTCAGCTCTTTGACCAGCTGCAAAGCAGCACATGTTGTGAGTGTGGAGCATCTTTCAAGCTGAGCGAGTGAGCTCTGGCCTAGACAAACAAACAAAGGCATCGGGAGCTAGCCACAAGCAAACACTCAAAACCTCGTGGGCAGCATCGTGTGCCATTTCGGTCACAGTGCCCGAGGTGCTGTGAAACTTCGGCGTGGTCTGATTGTATCACTTCTCTGTGGAGGATCTGATATTAGGGTGTGTTGTGCTTGGGCAGGGCTGGTGGAAGAGGACTTGGCCATCCACCAGCAGAACAGAGAGCCTTTGTGCTGAGGAATGTGGTTTTCATAACACCCCGTTTCTTTCGGGGGTGACTACAGGCCAGTGCCGGTCCATCTGGTGGCCTTTTGTAAAACAATCTCGCTCTCTGACGGCATGGGGTTGGGGGGGGGGGACTTCGTTAGTATGCACCCCGCACCTATCTAAATTCACCCTATCCCCCATTTCCACTCACCCCCTTCATAACTAGACTTGGATGGCTGGGTGATGCCGTACATTGTCTGGTTGAATCTTACATTACACACAAGCAATAGGGCAACAATGATTAGTTCACAAGCTGGTAATAAAAATGAAGATGAAATCTATTCATGGACTTAAATTTGTGTGTCAGTGTCTTTAAAAAATAACTGCAGTACAGTATGTTAAATGCTGCATTCCTTATAATTTGTGGAATTTAAATTCCATATAATTTTGCCACAAAGGAAGAACCTAATTCTGGTGGCATTGGCAGACAACACAAATTCAGCACTTGTGTGATAGTAGGTACCCCTCCTAAAACATTACTCTTTTTCAAGCTGAGCATGAAAGCATGTGTTTTTGATGTACTAAAATCTCAAAGGTCATCTGTATTCTGAGCAATTCTAACAATCCTAAATTCTCCTCTAGTGTCTTCTGTTTATGGAGAAGGTAAAAAAATCATTGTCAATCCAAGCTCCTGGGAAATCAGGCATGTGGCTTTAAATATATCCCACATGTGCAACATATTGTTTCAAGATATTCTGGAAAATCTGGTTTTATTTCACAGAGTCTTTCAGACAGTACTAGAATAGAATGTAGAATATTCATTCATTCATTCATTCATTCATTCATTATCTATAACCTCTTTATCCTGTTCAGGGTCACGGTGGATCCAGAGACTACCCAGAATCATTTAACATGAACATCCATTTAATTATCATTGTACAATGGAATTTTTCTTCCACATTTAAGACATCTGTAGCAGTGAACACACACACAGAGCAGCGGGCAGCCATCCCCAGACCCAGAGGGGCAGTTAAGGCAGAAACACAACTTGGACAGGCCCCTAGTCTATGACAGGACATCATCCACTCTTGAAATCACTTACATACTCACACTAGTGGACACCATTGAATAACTACCAGCATGGGTTTCTGGACTGTGGGAGGAAACCAGAACACCTGGAGGAAACCCACACAGATTCAGGTACTTAAAGAGAGTGACTAAGTAGAACACTTAATTTTTAAATATAGTGGAGAGAAAGTAAATCTAAAAAAAAATCCAAATATTTAAATAGATACTTGAAGAAATAAATATGAAGTGCAGTAAAAAAAAGTGCAGGTGTGCTTTCTTACTGTCCACCACTGGTCAATGGCAAAGGAAGGTAAAGTGCAAAGCAGAGGAGAGTACAGCAGCAGTTTAGTCAATAATTTGGTAAAAAAAAAAAAAAAAAAAAAGCAAAAATTGCAAGTCGAAGCCCAAACAAACAGCAACAATAGGAATACCTTCCTTAATAAGGGTAAAGTGGGCTGACTGCTGTTTCATTGAGCATGGCATTGGGGAATCATTTCCTTGTAGCAAACTGCTGTGGGCAAATAAGTGTATTGAGAGTGGAGGTAGCATAATCCACGTCATTAGCGGAGCTTTAACAGGATTTGATGCCAGAGGATGAATTGAAGGCTCTCACACCTCAAGAGCTGGCCTAGATCAACAGGCAGCAAGCTTTTAGGACTGGACTTGCATTCCATTATGGACCAGTGGCCCATTCACACAGCCTGCTGTGGGGGCTCCCAATGGAGGATGGTGGGAGTGGTTGCCATGGAGAGCCATGGACAGGGTAGATAGAATGTGGACAATGCCCTGCACGTAGCATGACCCAGGGCGGTGGTGTGCATCATAAATTTACAATTGGCATTACCTCAGCCTAAATTTTTCATTATCAATATTAAATAGCTTATAGTCTACAGTAGCCAATTCGTTTCATCTAACCTAGTGTTTTAAATATTTTTATAGGTGTATGAAAAATTGGCAGGCATTTTCAGATGTAATCATTCAGCATTACGAGCCAGAGCTGATTAAAATCTGAAAATTCTTATGTAAAAGCAATGTTTAAGTACAAAATTAAACTCCAATTTATAATTGGAACATTCAAACAATCTGAATGTTTGGTTCAATTGATTTTTTTTTCACATTGATTTATTTTTTTTTATATAAAGATGTTATGTACAGCACCAAAAAGGGTTTCAATACTCTTTTTTTTTTTTTGGTGTATGAAACCATTTGAAGTGTATTACAATGGCAGTAAATCACATATAATCACATAGGGTAACTTATAGACTTTTCCACTGCATGACACCTACATTACTCAAATCTACTCACTTTTTGTTACCTGGTACCTGCCTGATTTTCCCCTACCACTTTTAACTACGCACATTTAACTTCGCGCTCATTCTGCTAAATCGGCAGTGCACATTGTATCCGTGCTATGGAAGAAATGAAAAGAGAGGCAGGAAAGAGACAAAAAAATAAATAAATGAGGCAAAGGGGTTTGGTGGTTGAGGGGTGGTGAGGGAGTTGGGGGGTGCCACATGGGCCCAGAATTTGGTGCTATGCCCCTGGTCAGGAATACCACAGGTAAATAGCCATGTTAACTCGTTATAGCAAATCTAACTAATTTATGGGTCTTGTAGTTTTTTTTGGTTTTTTTAAAAAGCTGTTGAGTGAATATTTGTTACTATAATCTTCTACCTTCATGAATGTGCTTGCATGCATGCATCAGGACCACCAATAGTATCTTCTGCTTTCTACTTACTGGCAGCCTTGATAGAGACTGGCCAATCGTCCCAGCAAGTAGACACCAGCAAGGAGCTTAACTGGGCTAATCTGCAGTGTCTGCTTTCTGTGCCTCTGATCACTGCGTCTGGCCGACACCAGCCAGTCTGCGTAAACATGGGGCAAAACCATGCTGCCTTGAATGTTAGCACTTCAAGACTGCAGCCTAATTACCACCGGATGCTGGTCAATCCCAGCTAGCCACAACAGCACACAGAATCATGCACCACCCCTGTTTTCAAAAAGGCAACCTATAGTTGTGACGCTTCACCCAAACACACAATTGTTTCAAGATTCTGTAACAAAATAAAGTGGTCTTGATTTAATTCTATACAATTTGAAAATGTTTTGAGAGATTTCAAACCAGCTCAGCATTACCCAAATGTAGTATACAAGCCCTTGTGTTTATAAATAACGTTGCATAAGTCACATGACACGTTATCCCATAATAAACTAATTGAATTCTTTTGTGGGTAAGTAATTCACCCTCCTTCTAAATGCTATTTACAGCATCTGCTGGCCCTTCATTACTGCCAATAATCACACGATTCTTTTTTTTATCTTTTTGTTTAACCAAATCCAGTTTTGTAGAATTTTGTCACAGCCAGCCTGGCTAGCATTTTAATCACTGGACATCATGATAAGCCAAATGATTTGAAGCCATTCACAAACAGCATCTGCTTTTGGACCGCATCTCTGCTGACCATCTGTGGGCGAGACACAATGAACCGAATTAAATAAATCTCATGCGCTAAAACTAGTATCCTGCCACCGTGGAGGATGCCACAATGCTTGGCCACACAATAGATGATGCACGGGCCGTTTGTGATGGCTCGCCAATCCACAGGACCCTTATCTCCTATTGAGCATCTAGTTGGCTGAATAAACGCATGTTGGGGTGTGTGTGTGTGTGTGTGTGTGTGTGTGTGCAATGCCCATGGCTCTTCTCTCATCAGCTTCCAGTTTCTTTCTGTATTCAAAAGCCAGCAACTGGGACACACTCAGCTATCTGCTGTCAGTGCTTGTGTGATACAGTAGCATGGCTGGGTAACGTTACCGTTTCATTTGGCTGATGTCTTTGTCGCACAACACCCATGAGACAAAAAAGGAAAGAGTTTTTCTTTCCCATTTCTGCGGCAAAAGAGAGCCCACACATCCCATATATCAGCCACAAACTAGAGCTAGCTTGCTCATTCTCACAACTGCCAATATGTCCATCCTCTAATTCAGTGTTTTTCTCACTTGGCGGTTTTATTATTATCCTATGGAGGAATGTTGGCATAGTTTTTTGCGTGGTCGTACTGTATAATTATTGCTCCGTGAGCGGTTATGCTGATTAACTTTGTGTATTGGGAATGTTTTGACAACGTGCTGCTTTATGTCAATACGTGTTTAAAATGTATTTCGGTCAACGGGAAAGGAAAGCTGGTTGCTACGGCCGTGTGAGAATGAGGCGCTCTTGAAGTCTTGTGGGTTGGAGCCTCTGGCACAAAAATTCCTCGGCCCAAAAGTTTTAGAGTATAAGCAAACTGACCTTGCAGCTACATAAAGAGTACGGTTCGTTGTGACGATCAACTGAATGTCCAGCTTGTGCCGTTGTGTATTGTTCCTTCCTGGTTTGTGCCCAACAAACACTGGGTACTGTTTTGTATCTGAAATAAAGTGGAAAAGTAAATTTAAACATAGTAGCAAAATAAAAACTCCATACTGCACAAAGAGTGGTACACCATCAAACAGTGTGGTAGTTTGAGCTGAGTTCACTGAGAGAGAAAGGGTGAAAACGAAAAAAAAAAAAAAAAAGAAGAAGAAGCAAAATGCACTCTATATCTCTGTGCCCCATATAGCAGTTAGTCTTCTACATAGGGCTTTAAGCTTTGACAGGAAAAATAAAGGATTATCCTTTGATGTCAGAAAGACTCCATTTCAAATAGCATTTTAAGTTCACATTTTCTTGTGTGCTTCCCTGGGCAATGAATCATATTTCAGTTTCAAACACTGCAAGGAGAGAGAGGATAGCAGGTGTGAGTGAGTGAGTAAGAGAGAGAAAGAAACAGGGGGGGGGTGGTGTGATGAAGAGAAGAAAGAGACAGAATCAGAGAAAGAGAAGTAGGGAGGGAGAGAAGATGAGTAAGAGAAAAAGGAAGGGTAGAAAGAAAGAGAGAATGTGTGTTCGACAAATGGAGGAGAGGAGATGAAAATGAGTGGGAATGCGAGAATGAGACACAAGGACAGGAGACAAGGCAAATGAGAGAGGGACAGAAGGGGGGGGGGGGGCACTGTTTGATATCCAAGAAGAAATATATGTTAATGAGAAGGTAAGAGAATAAGACAGATAAAGAGAGACAGGTCAAATGAGTGAGTGATTGGTGAGAGAGAGAGAGAAAGAGAGAAATAGAGACTTGATTTTACACCCCCTTTTATTTAAATCATGTTTTAAAGAGAAATACCAAAATTCAAAAATACTAAATAATAGAAAATAAAGACTTTCAAAAAGAATAATCAAAAAACAGGACAAGATAATGTGTTTATACAACCCCACACACAAGAAAGAGAGGGAGACAAAGATGACAAGAAAGAGCGAGAGAGTGAGAGAGGACTGTGTTTGATATCCAATAAGAAATATATATTAATGATAAAGTGAGAGAATGAGTCAGATAAAGAAAGACAGGTCAAATGAATGAGTGATTTGGTGTGCGTGTGCATGTGTGTGTGTGTGTGTGAGAGAGAGAGAGAGAGAGAGAGAGAGAGAGAGACAGGATAAGTAAGAGAACAAGGAAACAGAAAGAGAAGGGGTGAGTGTATGGGAGGGGAGTATATGAATATGAGTGGGAAAGTGAGAATGAGACATAAGGACAGGAGACAAGACAAATAGAGAGGGGGGGTAGCATAGTAAGAATGTGTACAAGTGTGAGAATGTAGAGAAGAATTGGATATACACTGGGACAAGGCAAATGGGTGAGAGAGAGAGAGAGAGGCGAATAAGGAACACAGAGGTGCAGACGTTCTTCCAGCAGCTCCTGGTTACTCACAGTTGCCATGTGAAATACTGATTGGCTCTGAATCCTCTGGGAAGCCGGCCCCAGCTATCTGCAGCAGGGTGAAATACAGCAACAAGGCCTCCGACCTCATTGTTGCACTGCCTACTGGCTCCTGATTACTACTTTACTTCAGCCTGCACAGAGAGAGAGAGAGAGAGAGAGAGAGAGAAGCATTAGAAATATCTCATTGAAATAGTTCATTGTTTAGTCTCATACTACAGTAGGGCTGTACAATACATGGAAAAAAATATTATACATCAATTATGTTGCTGCATTCCTTTAAGATACATGTTCAGTATTTTTACCAAAATGATTGTATTCCATGGATCAGCCGATTATATTGATTCAGATAAACCGTCACAGAAATTCATCTGGTGTGTGTGACATGCTCACAGCAAAGTAAAAACTTTCTGATTAATTAGAAGCCATATCAGTTTGCCATTTCCCTATCAGTGTTCTAAAGGCCAATACTGTCTCACGGCCACGTGCAGAAATGAGCCATAGATATACGGACTAACAGTGACTTCGCAATCCTGCCTTGCCAGCAAAATAATTAATTGGATTAGCTCAGTAATATGCGTCATAGATCGATGGCTGAGATTGAGGCAGACCTGTTGTTGCTGAGGATAGGAGGGTTGTGGGTTTGTTTTTTAACAAGCATGGATCCAGGCTAATAAGATAAATGAATAGAATAAGCTTATATGATTAGAGCAGAAAGGATCCTCAAAGCAGCCTGTCTTGCATTACTTCCACAATCTAGAACCTGGGCCCTGCTCTGTTGAGCAGATTTATGGCAACCTACAGCCCTGCCGTTGTATTTATTCCTCCCTGATTTTCCTCGGGCGCTGTAGCAACAAATCACCCCCACAAATCAGGGCAGATAATTAGTGCAAGTCCAGAACACAATCAGAGTTGACCATTTAATTCTCTTAAACCCAAAGTCGAGCCGGGTGAATAACAGAGGGCTTCTTTGTTTTTGCTTTTTTTTTTTTTTAGCATTGTTTGGACCCAACACACAATTCCCAACTCTCCTGCTAGTCATCTCTGCAGCAGAGTGGTGCCAGCAAACAGAGGGAGGAAGAAGAAAGTGAAGAAGAGAAGGGGAGGGAAGTGGGTAAGTGAGAGAGAGAGAGAGAGCGCACTCTTTCCATGTGTCTGTGAATCCCATTCAGAGTGCTGAGTGAAAACACTATTCACTGCTCAGATTCCCTTAATAGCAAGGGGCATGCAACTGAAATCCTAGGAAACAACCTTGATGGAAGAGAGAGTGTGGCTCTCCAACACATACACTCTATGTACTTTATCTCTAAGTGTGTGCATCAAGAGTATATAACAAAAGACGTCTGAAAAAGGACCACAGGACTATGCCCTACGCCTATGATGGGATGATTGTAGCACTTTCCACACAGTTCCGTAAACAACTATCTCGGTGCCTGTAATTGTTTTGAGCCTACCTTGGCTGGGTTGACACTGGATGACCGTGTGATTGATGACCTGCACAAAACACAGGCCATGTCAGACCTCAGGCAGGACAGGCCAATGTAAATATAATCACAGCAGAGTGTACTGAGAGCAGGTCCACTAGACAGATATGCGGCAAATTCAGCGTGACGATAAAGACAACTAAATAGAGCCATTAATTCCGTTATGTATTTTGTTTGTAATATATATTTTCCCAATACCACTTATAATTTAAAGCAATATTTCAGCAAAACATCAAATTTATGAATGCCAATTAACATCAGGCAAAATGCGTTTATAGTTACAGACTTGTCTCAATCCAATAAGAAAACATTAAAAAGCAGACTTCCGAATAGCTGTGATTTGGATTTTAATCTTGCCAACGTATTTTTTGCGCATTTTCATAGATGTCACATTGTGTCAGAAATCATGTTACCAGTATGATTTGCTAGCTTATCCTGTTATTATTTAATACCATGCTAATATGGGACTTAAAACAGTTCATGATTGTGATCAAAATGTTTCCTCACCATTTGATAGCTCTCCACACTCATCGTGTGCTTGAAAGAGGTCTAATGTGCTTACGAAGCCCCAGTGCCTGTAAATCAGCAAATTAACAAACTGGCTCACCCGGTATTCATTCTCACTCTCTCATAGACAACTGGAGTATTTTTAGGTAAACGCTGAAAAACATGAACCAAAACAAGGACATTGCTTTATTCTGCTCCATAGGTGGGTAATATTGACTTAGTTTTAGTTTTGGATCCTTTGTGGTGGAAATGTCTCCAAACTCAGAAGATGGCTAATTGCATTACTGAAAGTGCTACAAAATTAATCAACTCATTACCAATTAGCATCTGTGGTAATTCAAACAGTGAATATAAATTATCCGGCAAGTTCAGTTTCGGCCACGTACAAACAACAGTTGGTCTTTTCCTCTCAAACACACCATTCCACTTTAAAAGACAGTTAGCTTCCGAATGTAAACAACCAAAGAGATCCGAGTTTCCCCACAATTGTGAACATTCCTTTTAAGCTTCCATTTTTAGTTAAAAATGATCTCTAAGCAAAACAAACAAAAACAAATCTGACTCTGGAAAACCAAGAAGACATAGCTTTGTTATGGTCTTTCAGCTAAAAGTTAATTCTATTGTTTGTGGGGTTTTTTTTTTTTCACGAAATTATCAATTTAACTAACTAAAAAAAAAAATAATGTGCAAAAATTTGCAGACACTGTAGCCGAGCACATCTCAACACACAGAGGAGCGATTATACGTTTGAAAAAGATCGTTGTGAAGATGATGTTTACAGCCTCACAGAATAGACAGCAGTGACTCTTGGAAAGTAATTACTACCTGCGCCAAATAATTACTCTCAGGTAATTGAATAGCCCTCAAGGTACATCTAAAAGAGCCTCATTTAGGGCCATGGAGCATTTGCTACACTAAGGTGAAAACCAAGACTTGAAAAGTGCTTTATCATTTTCTGACACAAGGAACAATAATTACATATACTAGCTAGGTGAAAATAAAGTCAGGATATATTACACCAGCTTTGGGGGACAAACAGCTTCAAACTACATGAAATAGTATGGATAAGATGCTATATTTTGTTCAGCTAATGAAAAGATGTGAGAACTTGGATTGAATTTTTACAGTTCTTACACATGAGCGTATATGAACGTTTATTGAGGATTATAAAGCTTTACTCCTTTCATATCTGATGTTAAAAATCATAGGCCTGGAATAATGTCACATTTTATTTGAACAGTGGACAAGCATCTAGAGACAGAAACCTATCTGTTTCTGTAAGAATAAAGAAGGTAGCTTTATTACTCCATATGTTGGGAGGAAACGTGTGGCAGGTAGTAAAACTCAGCGGAAATAAGGCTGGAGACTGGAACACACACGCTCACACATTTATATGCACATTTACAAGCACTACACACCTCTTAATGACTGTTCATCCTCTGTGTACCATACACCACTCCAGCAATGAGTTAAATCAGATGCAACAACATGATGATCTTCGTCCAACACAAAATAAATTGTACCAACCTGCAATCAAGCTAGCTACACAGTTGGTTCAGTCAGTGAAGATTTAATTGAATAACCACAGACATGCAGTCCACTTCTTCAACATGAAGTGTGGAGAGCTGGGCTGATAAACAAGCTGCTGTTGAGTGACAGAGGAGTAATTTAGAGTGCAGGAACAGCTTCATGTCAGCCTGGTGCCAGAAAACACCCGCTGTCTGGAGGTACCAGAAAACCGAGAGGCTCATGGTAGCAGCCCGTGGCTTTCTGCGCATAGCTCCAGACAAATGTCACATCGGCCTAATGATCTGATTTACAATCGATCAGCACTTCAAAGGCTTACCGTTGGTGGGCGTTTCCGCTTCAGGCTGGAATTAATTAAAGCAACATTTGATGATGTGACCTGTAATTGAAATGCTGGATAAATGAAGCTTTTCCACCCCGTCCCAGAAGAGCTTATTTTGTTAGTGATGTCAGAAGCTGGAAAAAAAAAAACATGGCTGTGGTGGACAAAATGAAACGTATATAATTCCCATCTTGAATAAAATGACAACGTCTACGATTGTGGGGTAACCTTATACACTCTGGTGTGTTTATGTTCAGTTCTCCATGACTTTTATGGCGGAAGGGCATGTAAGAAGTTAAAAAAAGAGGTATGTGATTAGCTAGCTAGTTTCACTAGCTGTAAACATTTATTCACTGTTTGAATTGCCACTAATTATTTACTTGAGTTGTTTAGTTTTGTAGCACATTCGATCTGTGTTTACTTTCATGCAGTTAGCCTGAATTTAGAGTCAGTTCTATCTATAACAAAAGTAAATCAATATTACACCCCTATGGAGCAGGAATAGAGCAATATCCTTATTCAGTACATGCTTTGGAGGTCTTTAAAAATCTGTACATGCTGTTTCTCAGCCATGAGCAGAGACAGAAGACCTAGCATACCGAACTGAGACACTGAATTTTTTACGTGTTTACAGACACTGGGATTTAGTAAACACATCAGACCTGTTTTCGAGCACAAAAACTAACCGCAGAGGTAGCAAATGTGAGGAAACGTCTTTTCAGAATTTTTTTATTAAGATCGTGAATGTCACCAGTAGGTGAAGTGGCTTTCAGATCAGAAAGGTTTTACTAGCAACAGTCAGTGTAACAGCAGTTAATTTGACCCTGGTGAACTAGAGGCGTCTTTGGTTCTTTTGTCTGATAAACCATGTATAAAGGCCCCCAACTGTTGCTTCAAACAGTGGTCTGAAGAAAGAATGAGATTTTGCATTTAAATATCAGAACCTTTTCCATTCCCGTCAATCAGCAGGGCCCGACAGAGACAACCCAATTCAATCAGGTTGGAGCCGACTGCAGCGGGCTGAGAGGGCATAACAGAAATTTATTAAAGATAAGAGAGAGGCTGGAAATCATATCCTGCCTCACTTTGATCCATTTATCATATCTTGCGCTCCATTCACGCCACCGCCATTCATCTGCTTTCAATACTTTACGCAAAAGTAATGAATGACGATATCAGACATTATGACATGTATGCCAACATGACTAGCTGAGTGGCTTATCCATTCAATTTCCTGTTAAAAAAAACTAAAATGCTCCTGTGCATAAACTGCATTTTCCAGACATAAATATACAAAGAAAAGGACAACATTGCAGTTTAGGTAAAACTAAAACTCCATGACTCAAAATTGCCTTGGCAATTTCTTATTTCTTTGTACTGTATTTGTTTCACACACAAAAAAAAAAAAAAAAAAAAAAAAAACTAGGGGGAACTATGGGTCATATCCAAATTTAATTTGATCAAATATTGCCTTGCTATTGTTCACTTCACTTTGACAACAAAACACTTAAACATGACATGGTTAAAAACAGGCCTGCACAACAGACACATGTACACATATTTATTCTGTAGACGAAAGATTAGAAAATTACTGACCACAGTGTCTCTACTGACATGATAGAAACTGTTCATTACTTAGAGCACTCATCTACTAAGTGCATGTTTTGCAGACTGTTGTAATATCACATTTCATAGAATAATGCTGCAAAAGATATTGAACAAAATATTGTGTAGCGCTACTTACAGCCATGTCAGAATTAATTTAAATGCACTAGAAGAAACAGAAACACTGCATTCGACTGTAAGTGGAACACATGCTGAGAGGGTCTCAATAACAGGCCTTTCTACAAACGCTGCAGTACTAGAGCCCCTCTGTACCTTTCTCTGTTCTAGTGCCACTGCCTTTGTGCCAAAACACTCCAAGCATTTCTGACACTTCAAATTGTTCCTTTTGCCAAGGAACAGTGCTACAAGCAACAACCTTTTTTTTTCTTTCATGTGGAGGTTTTAGCAAAGAATGGTAAGAAACTAAATGCCTAAACAAAAGAGAAGCTAACTTTAGATGCAAACAATAGACTTGTCTTTCTTTTGCTATGTTTTCATTAGGATCGAGCAGTCAGTTGTACAACACTTTGCAATGTACTATATGCTTCTTTTTTTTCTGTAATTCGTCTGGACCAGTTGGATTTCAATTGCTTGTGGTTTTGGCGTTTGGTCAGTTTCTTGGCTCTGGAGAATTATGCTCTCCAGTTCACTGCAAACTGGCATGCTGGCCAAGGCAGAGGAGAATACTAATCCTTTGATGGGCTGCGAGTGAGTAAGGCAACACTCGTGTTACTCCTCTCAGCTGGACACTAATGGGAATCCAAAAGCATTCCAGTTCTTCAACCCAAACTCTATGCGCTACTGGTGCAATCTACTTTAAGAGTTGGATGTTGATGGTGGCAATGTCAATTTGGTACAGTCATTCATTCACTCATTTTTCATAACTGCGTCATCCTGAGCAGTGTTGCCATGGGCCTGAAGCTTACCCAGAATCCCTGGGCACAAGTTCAATCCAATACATGAAAAATGCTATTTGTGAATGCAACTAGCTTGTTTGCCTTCTTTAAAGAAGAGAGAGAGATCAGTCTGCTAAAAGCTTTGAAGACGACTAAAGAAACGTGGCCCAGACCTGTGCCCTGGACTTGCAGAGCTCTTCCTAATAGGATAGAGCTCTCTAAAGACTCTACCAGTGACCCTCACCTGCTAAAGGCCAAGTCAATCAGTAGCTAAATTCCCACAAACGGCATGAGCAACAAAGCAAGATATGAGTCGTCTGTGCATCGCATACAGTTTTCTACAAATGAATGTAGCTCAAAGGCAGGCCAAATCAGAACAGTGCAGTTCTAGTTCAAGCACAGCTTGTTGCTGTCTTCCCCGCTGGTATATAAAATCTCAACATATGCACAGTGTTGCATACATCTGAATTATGAATTATGCATTCGTCTCCTTAGCATGAAAGAAGGCAAAGGTTGAAGTTGAAATTGAAGCCAGAGAAGCAGGCCAGGGCTGCTGCTTCCTTTGTTCTGATGTAAAGAGACTCGGGTGCTTGTCTGGCTTTATCCTCCGGCAACAGTGTTTGCATGCTCAACACACTGTAAGAACCTGCTACATGGGATAATTGTAACTGTAGCCACCCACGACTCTAATTATGCATGTGTTGACAAATAACATGCATGCAGCAGATCACCATGGATTCAAGGTTTTCAAACCACAACGGAAGACAGCAGAGAGCTCAAGTGCAATTTTGAAGCGTGCTAGTGGTAAATGAAATAGCATCTACATGGAAGCTTTTCTTCACAACATCTCATTCCCATTGCTTCCTCACTCTCCGTAGGGAGTTCCAATATATCTCTTTCTCCCTGGAGAAACTCCACCTAAGGGCAGATGACGGTTCTTCAATATCTAATTTTCATTGCAGCATCAGAAGATATTTTTGATTACCTAGTCCTTTTATCAGCTGTGTCGTGCAATTTTTCTAATGGAAACTCCCCATTAATTTCAGCAGTGCTGCTATAGATCACTGGTATATGTTTCGTTCAGAGGTATAGGGGAGTGCTGTTGTCTAGCTGCAAGGTAAAGCACAAAGCAAAAAACAACCCCATAAATTTAATCAGGTGGATTACGCGAGCAGAAATCTAACATTAGAGCAGGCTGCTGCAGCCCATTTGTCAGAGTCTGTAATACAGTTTTAGGCTCTGAATAATTGCAGCTAATTTGAAATGCTTGTGCTCACCTGAAAAAAAAAAATAAAGAAAGTAAAAATACATTTGATTCATTGAAACTCATTTACATTTTCTCCACAAGAAATGCACTGCAAATGAATGGTTATCATTGAATGTAACCTGTGTATGTTCGCATGTAGCCTGTGCTTGGCAAGTATAAAGTATTTGCCTAGTGCTTGTGTGAGCATTTCCAATGCAAAAACGATGGGCTATATTATTAGTTCTTGCCTATGCTAACATTCTTAAAACGCTAATGGCAGCTGGTACCTGTAGGCTCCGAAGCGAAAAAAGCCTATAGGCATGAAAACGTCAGGCTCCGTGGGAGAAAGTGGGTAGGGCTTAAACAGTCAGCCATGGCCTGACGAGAACCTATCTCTCTCAAGCACGACTCCTCAGACACAAAGGAAACTCAGACCTGTCAGCAACAACTCAGTGCAGATTGCCTGGTGTGAGGATTACGGATCCTTTCAGCTAAAACCCTCACCGGGTGCAAAATAAACAGCACAACTAAAGGAGCTTATACCCCAGACTTCACCAAATATATCCTGATATAGCAAAGTGGAAGTTTTCGTTTTAAGCGGAAGGGGGGAGTGTGTGTGTGGGGGGGGGTGTGCGGCGGCCCTAAAGGATCCCTGGTGGCAAAACAAGACATTTTAAAGAGCACACCATAAAAAAAAAAAAGAAAAATACTTGAATTCTGGCCTGGAGTGCCTTAAGAACATTTCCTACCGAATCAAAAGATTTACATGTTTAAATTATTCCACTTAAACAGGGTAGAAAGCTATTTCCTTATTAGTAATGATAGCTAACTTCTTTTGATTACCATAATTTAGCACTGATGAACCACCACATGTAGTATCACGGAGTGGAAAACTACGAATGCTAATCTTGCACGCAGATTTCTCCTCAGATTTTAAAAGTGTTGGAGATATAGACTGAGCAGAAAGTTTCAGTCATGTCGCAGTGCGTTACAGCAGAAATCCCTGAAGAAAAAAGGACATTCTGCACAGAAAATATATTTTTTCTTTGCAGACTTAAAAACATGAGAAATACACTTTTCTTGAACATGAGGAACCCACCAACAATTTCACACCCCAATTTTACATTCAATGAAGCAGCATGTGAAACAAAACATAAATTTCTCTTCCAGAATAAATTGCTTTCCCCCCTGCAGTGACCTTACTATCATAGGCCCCAAATGAGCCACGGTCCTAAGTGCCCCCCCACATTAACATTTCATTTCTATTCCTTCTGTTGATGCAGTTTATTATTGGTGAGTGAATGCTGGTTTCTCTATCTCAGCCTTGAGATAAGCGGACCGTTTTTGAGTCTGCTCAAGCAGACACAATATCCACATAGATGAGCTCAGCTGCAATGAACTATCGTGCCCTCTGTCATTCTCACAAAGGCAGACTGATGGAAAGCTTTCAGTCTGGCTTTTTTTGTCTCCTTTTTTCGGTATGTTTTAGGTTGTCAAGTGCTTTAAATCCACAAGAAAATTTGATTAATGAGTTAGCTGAATAATGTACAGCACCCTAATGGAATTGAAGAGCTACTATCTCTTCGAGAGCGCTTAGGTTCAAATATCCACTCAACTAATGAGTCCAGCCATGAAGCATCAGCTGCTGTCTGCCGTCACACTCACTAGTTTATTCACAAGAGTCTTTTATCTCTCAGTTAGTTATACCACACCCATAAAACTGGCATAGCCACTAAGGCTCCAGCATATCTATTCCAAGGAAGTTTGCTTGGACTCTCAATGTCTGGCAGTTGGTTTCAGATCAAAAAAATAAGTTGATTTTGCTTAAAACTGATGTCAAACTATTTGGGTTCCGTATGTAATCCTGCTCATGTATTCATCAAGCATAAGGAAATGGGAGAACAAGAATACAGTATTCTCAGATCTAGATCTGTATACAAGTCAGACTTGTATACAGATCGGGGCGGTAACCAAGCATCTGAAACACAGCAAACAAAATAATATGATAGTTTTGATAGATAGAGATGACGTTTTTGTAAACACATTTTTTGCAGAGGACTTACATGGCAAAATACTATTTAAAGAAACATATTTTTCAAACTTTTCCCTTGTCAATTCTGATAATAATCATATGGCTATATATTCTTTCAGAAACAAATTGTGACCTCGATAATTGTATATAGAAAATTTAAAAACATTTTAAGAATTCTCTATTAACCTGAACAATCATTTCTTACTGCAGCACCTTACTAAACAACTATTAACCACTTTTATTTATGTGAATCTTGTTGAGAAAAAAAAACAGACTTATTAAGCATTAACACCCAGAGTTGATGAAAATGTTCTATGAAGCTCACATTAAAGACTGGAAGTCATATGTAATGATCTAACTATGTGGTTGCTTTAGAAGTCTGGATGCATTGAGTAAGAATATGGAGAGTGCTCAAGGACAAATGATCCACATAATTCCTGCTTAAAAATTATATAAAATGCGTGTAAAGAACAATGCCTTTATACAGCAAATACAAGCATGGCATTGACCAGCTGCACGTAAAATGTCTTTTTTTAGTTTATATTCATAGTGAAGCGATTGAAGGTGGCTTCATGTATCTGTCTGTGAAACATGCAGTAGAAAGATTCATGTATATTCATCATTGGTTTTCTCAAAGTAGATGGACCAAAAACTCAAATAAGAGTGTGTATGTTTTACAGTGAGAAGGTCATGACTTAGCATGTATGTTTTTAAAACTTGCCGCAACAAACAAATTGCCAACCTCCCCCCAAATCTGAGATGAAATGATTAACGATTCATTCATTCATTGTCTGAAACTACTTGTCCAGTTCAGGGTTGCAGTGGGTCCAGAGCCTACCCAGAATCACTGAGCATAAGGCAGGAACCTACCCTGGAGGGGGCGCCAGGGTGCAGGGTGACACACACTCACTCACACCTATGGACACGTTTGAGTCGCCAATCCACCTATCAACCTGTGTTTTGGACTGTGGGAGGAAACCCACGTGGACATGGGGAGAAACCACTAAACTCCTTACAGAGTGTCACCCAGAGTGGGACTCGAACCCATAACCTCCAGGTCCCTGGAGCCATGTGACTGCGACACTACCTGCTGCACCACCGTGCTGCCCATGTTTAATGATGAAATCATTAATCATTAATAATTAATAAATGAATGCTATTAAAAAATAATAAAATCAGGAGTGCATTTCCAAACTCGAAATTACTGTAGGGTACAGTATGGAGCATTTCAGGTAAATCCCTACTGGAGTGGCTCATTGAGGGGATTAGAGGCAGCTTTGCATGAAGGGCCTTCAGATATGGCTCTATCTGCTGAGAACAGAGCCCCCCTCCAGCCAGCACTACAAATCAAAGTCTCTGTTCTTTTACTTCCCTCAACCCGATTAGGACCACCTCCGTAACGGCAGAATCCATTAACATTTTCAGTCAGGACCTATCGTCAATGTTTAGTCATAGGCCGTTCTATTTTGGAGATTTTCTCACTTGCCTCTCATCCAGAAGCTCCTTTTTCCCCCCGCCATGTGTGAGAAGATCCTACACAGTAACTTGTGAGTTGACTCAGAGGAGTTATGGAGGGGTAACTGAGTCTGCGGGATGGAGGAAGTGGAGCCTGAGTTCATGTCAAAACCACAGCATTTAGGTTTTACGTATGGAGGGGCGAATCAAAGGAAAGGCGGTTTTAGCAGCCGATCCTGATGGGAGACAGAAGGCTGTGTCTGAGCAATAACAGTTTCTAAAGCAGAGTGACTGTGAGCTGTGGGTTTGTGTCTGTGTGTGTCTGAGTTAAAGTAAGGGCTCCATTGTCTTCAGTCCCCGATTAAGCATTTAAAAAACAAGGTGACGTGCTCTGCTCCGTCTCTAATCAAGGTTTGACATAAGCTCATTGAGGGCAGTTCCCTCGGCACAATCAAACCCACTCGCTGCATGCTAGCCAAACTGTAACAAAACACCACCAGCAGACTTGCCGCTGATTAAGGCTCATTACACTGCGCCATGTAATGACTGAGAGGGCAGGGGGACACGATGCCTTTCATGCCACATGGCTTGATACCATGCATACATGAAATCCCTTCACTGGGTTTGAGACAATGAATGGCAAAGGGTGAAGGAGTAGATGCTGTGAAATCCTCCAGCAACCTCACCCAATGATGGAAAGAAAGCATATTAAAAGAGGCCTACTGAAATTAAATGAATGAAACTGCCTGATCCACAGCCATGGTGATAGGCATGCTTGCCCATATTCAGAAAAGGCCACCTTTTCTTAAACCACTGTGATTCCTGTGAAACATCCCACTTGACTCCTCCACAAAACAGGCAGCAGCAGTATTGAGGGGGAGGCCTTCGCAAGGTTTATAGCTCTCTTGGGCCTGATAGCCGGCCGCCTCAACGGAGCTGCTTGACTCAGTAGCAGGCCCATAGGGAAAAGCCTACTGAGCTTACAAAGCATCCCTTTCAACCCCCCACACAGACCAACAGGCATTACAGCTGACTTCCGCAAAACCACCTGTGTGGCACCATCGACCCCTTGGTCCAAAATAATCATGCCAATAATAAGGCTCAAACTCGTTTTTAAAAGGTTTATAACTTACAGAAAGAGAGCCTGATAATGAAAGCGAGATTTCATTGCCATGTACTATTTTATAAGGCAGTAGGCATTGTAGTGCATACAGACAATTATATATCAATACCTTAGAATCAAAATCATATCCGTATCAGCAGATATCTGCTTTAAAACCAATAGATGTTTGGATTTTACACAAAATCTAAAGCAATATTTGATAACATACCTGTTGTTTTTCTCTATTTCTGAAAGATCAGTATGTCCTGGGGGTGCAAAGCTACTGTTCTGAAATGTTTTCCCAATATCTACATTATATAAATGATGTATCTGAATCAGCTTTGCCATATCGAAAAAAGATTCAAAATAATATAAATATAAATACACATGTTTTATCAAAAGTAAGGAAACAAAAATGTAAGAAAACACACATATAGGACCATATAAACATGCTTAGACACAGCCTGCGTCTAAATTTGACAAATATATTATTATAGTTTTTACAAAATGACAAACAATTGACACTTTACTGATCAAATTTACTGCAAAATCATATACGCCGCAGTAAATTTGTTAATTGTTACATTGCAGTGGGTTTGTGACTAAAAAAAGGGACCCAAATGTCTTATAATCAGTCCAAAATGACAAAAACCTTTAACCTTCTGAATATACTTTCTTTTCCTCTCAACAAGACGTTGATTTCTGATTACGTTATGACTAGGTCTGTCACAATAGCCAATTTGTTTTGTTTGATATATTGTCCCAGAAATAATGCAAACAATCTTTTTTTTATAAACTGTACATATAAAGATTATTTAGATAAACATAAATAAAATAAAAACCAGTTTTCAAACAAATCGACATAACGAGTGAAATCGACAGAGCGAGTGGTTAAAATATTGGTGACATTCATTCTTATGTAAACAAACACAGTAAAGTAAACACAATGTGGCTATTAAGGTCATCATGGTATGGAGGCTATGTCAATATATTGGTCGATATTTCGATAATGTAACTATTATGATAGGCCTAGTTACAACTAGCTAGGACTTTTTGCTAAATGTGCATATATTGTTATATAATAGAGGCTGGAGAAGTCTTTCATTTTTTTCCATATGCACTGAATTGCATTTGAAATATTAGAACCTGTTGGTGATAAACCCCTTTGAACTTTACGCAGTCACAATTAAGACAACACAACATATTTTCTGCAAAAGGAAGAATAAGGAAAATTAAATAAACATGGACAGCCAGCCAAAAAACATTGTGCTGCATCAGATAATTATGTAGTAAACAGTAGACCAGCCAGGTTTAAGGCTCAAAATGTATTTTTGAACATCTTTCTACATAACTGAATCTAAATAATGGACTGATTCTAGCCGGCTTGCTGTGTCAGTTTGAATGCCCTTGTGAATTTGTTATAAAACCCAGGAAGTAAAGCAAAGAACAGATATACCTGTGTTTAAAAAAGATGTTTTAAATCCTCAAATGTGTGGCTTTAGGCCATGAAATACGTGCAAAGTCACAACTCAATAAAAGATGTAGAGCATATGAAATATTACATAACCAGGTTGATTCCCAGATTCAGCTCATTAGAAGTCATAACACCTTTTTTCGATCAAGCCCACTTCAAAGCTGCTTTGGCTTTTGAGAACGAGAACGAGAGAGCTTCCAGAAATGAACCTGTTGTAAACCCATTTTCCGTTCTCTGAATCACCATCTTTCCTGTAGTCCCCCTTTTCAATCTCCCTGCGTGTGCTTTCAAATGGCAAGCGTTAATTACTTTAAAAACATTATCCCTCAGCTAACAGAGGATCCTAACCAGGGCAAATCAATAGCCAGTATGTTAAAAACCCACTAATGTCCAAGAGCCCATGATTCAAGAGAAATAATGACCTCTTTTTTTTATTTATTTTTTTTTTTCTCAAAGCATAGCCAAAGACTGTACAAGCTGGAGGAATCAATACGGAGCTCCTAGTACACTCCAGACAACGTCATCCTCCTTCTTCTGGGGTGAGAATGTAGAAAGGTGTACGGGACCTATAGAATGAGCTTATCTTTCTGTTCGCCCCCAAACTTTGTTTCAAAAGAAAGAGGAACAGAGTCGAAATGTTGCGAGCTGGGGAAGAGCGAAAGGGGGAATAAAGGAGGTCTTCACACACGGATGGGCAAGTGGGTCAGAGATAACTTGTTGAGGCCAACGACTGGGATGATTCGCTCCCGCGGTCAGCAATAGGGCTCCCCTGGCTCTTCCCACAGAGGCATTGTTCGGGGGGGGGGGGGGCCTCTCTTCCCTTCATGCCCCCTTTTCTCAGCACCCAGCAAACACGTGATCCCTGCTGACGCTTTTGTGAGAAAAGCCTTAGAAAATAGGGCCCTAGCCAGGGCCACCAATTAGCTGAGCCCCATGGGGTGACATGGTGCATGAATAGAGTGGCCCTCACAACGGCCCGTACACCTACAACTTCCTTCAGGTCATGCACGCCGTCAAGCTCCATGCTATCTGTCATGGTTCCGAGCCAGTGTTGAATATGCTGAAAGAGACTTGCTCATTTAAACCACCCGAAACTCCTGTTCCTCAATGACCTATTAAACGGAACATCACAAGATGGATTTTAGACTTTGTTTCACCTTCATGATTCTTAATCATGGCTACACTTCACTGAAAGAAATCAGGCAAATGGCCTCAACCCCAGCATGCCTGAATAAAAAAAAGGGCCTAAGTCAAATAGAAGGAACCAGCACTGAATTAGAGAGGGTGCGATAGATCTTGCCTTGCCGAATGCTGACCCACGTGCTGCAGTCTTACGTAGCCATCTCCGTCACTCTGATCACGAGGGCTCAATGAGATTACAGGTGGATTTGCTCATCAACCACCAAGCAACAACAACAAAAGTGCGTGAGCGTTGTATAACACAAGCGGGTGGCCGCCACAACACATTATTGCTGTCTGCTAATTGTATGTAGGTTTAAAGTGCTGTTTTATATGTTATATGTTGGTGTTTTTAACATATCACACAATAAATCAGTCAATGAAATCAGAAAATAGAGGTTTCAGCCTGGATAACATGTTAAATCACTTGCACTGCTGTGTCTGATCCACTCATACAAGCACAACACACACTGTCACTGCAGTGCTAAATCATGCCTGCTCTGTGGTGGTCCTGTGGGGGTCCTAACAATTGGAGATCAGACTGAAATGGGGATAAGAAAGTATGCAGTGAAGTATGAAGTGCTCCTTTATGGTCAGTGGAGCTGATAAATACATGGTAGGTGTTCCCAATCCAGTTATCCAGTATGTATGTATACACACACAAAAACATTCTTTTGCCTTTGAGCTTTGCCTGTGAGTTTCTTTTTTTAATTTACCCCAACCCCAATAAAACTCCCATTCCCTTACAGTATCTGGAGAAACACATGTAAAGGAAACTATTCCTCTTGGCCACATTAGCTTGCTACAGACCTGCTCAGATACTCCAAGGAACCTTTGTAGCATTCCAGCAATCCACATCAGACATCTGCAATTATTTTTAAAGATCTGGATATGACCTCAAGCTTTATGATCTACACGCATGTGCAATTCACCTTTTTACTCGCTCCAAAACAGTCAAGTGGTCCCACTGCAATCAAGCTGGAATGCCTTTAAGCAAATGAGCAGCTTACAGTACAGTCATGCAGATTTCCATTCGGACATGTTCGTCCGCTTACACCCGACGAGCCATTTGCTGGCATGGATGCTTTGCACACATCCTGAAATATTGTTAATCTCCCTCTATCCTTCATAATCATAATAGAGGGAGCTTAAACACACACACACACTCACACAGATGCGTATGCACCCTAGGATAAAATATTGTACACTGACCTTGATCTTTATGCCCTCTCACCTATTTTAGCTTTTTTGTTTTTTTTATTTACTGTGAGTCAAAGCCAGACAACTTCTAAACATAAGGTTACTGCCCCGCAGCCAGGCTAAGGCTTCTCAATCAACAGGGTTGCTAGGTTAGCTACAGGAAAAGCGGCTACAATTCCAACTCACGATGAAGATATCCATTAAGCAGAAGCATTAAGCAGATGGATGTTACCCAGTTTCAAAAAGTCTTTTAAAAAGAACAGACAAAACGAAAAGCAAGACTGTCTTTTCTGTCTTTTATAAGAATGTGAGAAGTAATAGGCCTATCTGTGAGTATGGTTCAGCTTTCTGTTGCACGTCCTCTCAAAAATAACCCATTACTGGTAGTGCTCATGGGTTTTTCTTTCAATAATTGGACTGTACAGCAGCGCTCCGGTGTAGAATCCATGGGTCCCACCCAGAGAGTGTCTTTTATCGTACAATTAAGCCGCCTGAAACTTCAAACATGCAGCTCTCCATTTCTCAATCCGAGTCCGTTGAGACTTTTAATTCAACGTTGCCTGCGATAGATTAATGACTCCAGGTTACCTCAGAAAAGCAGGTTTAAGACGCTGCCCCGAGTTCCACGCAGACAGAAAAACAGGAAACTTTTCAGTCAACAAATGTCTGTGAAGGTCTCGCTTTTGATAAGCACAAGGCTTTGGTGTGCAGCTTTCAATGCTAGGGACCAGACAGTCTGAATTTCCTGTGGCCTCCAGGCCTCTTGACACAAACACAGACTTGCACACTCACACACGTCTTTAATGTGACATTAACAAATGAGAAGATGTTCTCTAGCTGACACACAGTGAATGTAGCATGTGACCAATTAATTCAGTTTTGTATGAACTCCCATTGGTCCTCCACAATACACCCGAGCCCCGAGCCACATTCTCATGCTCTTCAGCCGCCACTGCCATTTATTTCCACCAAACCCAATTAATCAATTCAGATTAAAACGATCTAAACACAAAGATGAAAAGTCTATTAAAAGCTGCATTTCCCCTCAACTGAAAAACAGTTTTCCCATCAGTGAAATTCATTTTCTTTTTTTTAGAGATTGGTTGCTTGCTGACAACCTTTCACTACCATGTCGTGATTGTTCTTGACATGCCATCCATTAAAAAAGCGGAAGTTCACAATGAATCCACCTCTTGTTATCTGTTTAACCATTAGACAATGGTTTTTATATTAACTAGAAATCCCAGCGAAGCAGACAGTCTCTGTTATAATGAAGCCCTCCCCATTCACCCCCGACTGCCTCCCTGCTCTGCAACTGCACTCTCCTCTTTCTGTAGCAGGGTCAATTAAGCCACCTAAACACTACACACTGTCACATTCCATACGGGGGGTCGCCCAATGAATGACTACTTTCATTAAAGCAACTGAGGGAAACAAGTTCAGTAACAATTACCATATGGAAACTGTGGAATAATTTACGAGCTCCATGGTGCTTCCCTGGTCTTGAGCTGCCTTCGTTCGGACTTCATTAGTCTGAAGACTACAGTAAACGTTCACTCTTGTATCCACTGAGTGGAGCAAAGAGCTTCGCTAACTTTCGAGCCATTCGTCCGTCACTTTCTCTAATGTCGAGACAGACAGTGTGGCCAGGAATATTACAGCAAGAAAGGGTTCAGGCTGCTACTTTTTAATACTTTTTAACAGTGGTTCATTCTCAAGTTTATTTATTGTGTGGGATTTATGGGATTGCGTGGCGTATTCCATTCGATTGTGCAATCGCCTACAATTCCACATAAAGAAAAGATGCACTGTAACACGACCTCTGTTCTACAGATGTAGGATGTGTCATAGCTGCTCATTTGACACACTGCATTCAGGAGTTCATTCTATTCAAGCAAACCTCTGAATGTCATTCTAGCTCAGCGCATGTACAGCTTCAGAGCTGCTTCTGTGACTCATTTACAGTTGCAGTAGTCTAAAATCTAAACCTCTCAATAGGGGCTACAGTAGAATATTCAGCACAGAAGAAAACTGAGCATGGTCAGCTTGTAAAATAATAAAAGGCTGAAACTGTAAATTTACCTGAATCAATTTTAGAATAAATACGCATTCATATTTTGGTCATGACATTTTTAGACAATTGACAAACTTAAATTTGATGAATTTCTTGTTATTTATACAACATTGTTAAAGTAATTGGGAAATCTGAACTGGATTTGCTACAAAATCCTAGTTGAACTGAATCATGAGGTCAGATTTAAACCCCAAGTAGAGTCCAAAGCAACACCCAACAAGCGTTCCCAAGTTTCACTCCAGTATACATGAAGCCTCTGTGACATCTGACCAGAAAACCCTAAGAAACCCTATCTGTCAGATATCCCCGAATTGGACACCCACAGGCCGAGGGGACACCGGACCCAGCACACATGTCCAAGTGTCATATGATCTGCTAAAAGACCCATTAAGATACCAAACCTACAGCTGATGCCACGCCCCAACCGGCCAGGCATGCATGTAAAGCCAAGCAGCTGTCCAACCATTGTGTGCAGCTTTGGTTTCTACCACACTGACGTCCTGAAAGCTTTCGTCATCGCTGTGTAAAGAAAGCAAGCCATAGTCCAGTCAAGAGACAGCCTAATGGTCAACACACGTATGGTGGCTGCCTTCAAAAATCCTTTAAAACTTTTCCGTAAGTATTTGTGGCATTAATGCAGAGAAATCGCACAAAGAACCTGGGCTGCTTGACATTTGGCTTGGCTTCTACTCACATTATCACCAGAGACACTGGAAATAGATGAATGAACTTTTGGAGCGAACAACTCTAATGTCAAGTGAGAAATGAGCTATTGAACGAACTAAAACTGCCAAAATGTGGCCGTTGAACATTTGGGCGCTTGGGGGATTGGGAAGCAGTTGTTTGTGAATATAGGACAAACACAGTATCAATGGTTTCATTGATTAGAATCTCGGTTACCACTCGATAACCTCCCAAATGTAATACAATGCATTGGTGCGAATAAATAACCATCACTAAAGGCTATAAAAAGCTCTTCATAGTCAGCTGCATAAAATCGATACCTCCAAACCGCAGCATCTCCTTCAGCCTTAAAGTGTGAAAGCAGGAAGTAGTGAGGACCTGCGGAGGGCAACAGCCTTCTAAAAGTAATCTGTGCTATAAACTCAGGAGAAAATAGCACACATCTATGAATGGACAGAGCAGTTATAAAAGTAAAGTCACAGCTATAACTGTCAGTGAAACCAAGTAGACCAGACACCAGCAATAAAATATTGGGGCTTCATGCATAATTTCACTCAAACGGCGCTGTCATACCAGCAATATCATCTCTCAGGGTGTCGCATCAATTCGCTCTAATAGGATGTTGTGGATCTTCCTTCTGATTTGAACCAAAGCCTATAATACAGCTTGTGTTTTGCTTGTATTTTTCATGGATTTGCCTCAACAATTTGTTGAATATTTGAAATATAAATGAGGCAGTGTGATGAAAATGACACAAGGAGCACTGACAAATTTTTAAATGAACCCAACTAGCTGTGTAAATCAAACGTGTTTTACACAATGCCTAAAATCGCTGTAACAGGCCTTTGCCTGTTCCTCACATATTACTCTCCTCATTAAAAAATAAGCCCAGCCTACACAAAAGAGCCATTCTGATAGGAGAAATGACTTAGCTGAAATTGTGGCTAGCAACAAAGAGATGGAAGACTGCACTGTGGTGCCGGCATTCAACAGAATGTGAGCCATCTTATCAGCTTGGATGCACGAAATAGTGTTTGTTTTAGGTGCGTTCCCTCTCATTTGAACGTGCAACTGGCCTTGGACGAGCGCACCTCAACATAGGGCTACGGAGAGGAGCATAAATCCACAGAGCCCTGAGGGAAGAAGATCAAAGTCAGGTGGGGAGGAAATATTCCAGCAACAATACGGCTGGATCTGTAGCGCTCTCATATGTAGGTCAATTGTTGCACAGGAGCTGTGTATCTGGACAACGTTCTGATCCAGTAACCTTGCGCTAGCTCACGTAAAACTAGCATGAAGCCTAAACAAGCCTCGAAAACACAGTGCGTGTGAATATCGATGATCCATTGCTGCATCATTGAAACAGATGGAAGTGTTATGATCTGCCTACTCAGCAGGAGAGGTTAGCATTATGGATGGAAGTAAGGCTATTGGGATCTTTAAGCCCAAAATAACATTTCTATTTAGGCAGAAACAAACAAGACACCAGCTATTGAAATACCATGGATCAATGTCTAATTTCCTCAAGATGACGAATGATCTCCATACATTGCAGCAAACAAATCTAATTAAATCTTCAAGATCCCCCACAGGCTATGTGCGTCTTCTTACATTTAGCTGAATACCATTCTACGCGTAAGGATTTGAGAACAACAGAAAGATTCAGTGGAAAATGCAGATTTGAATCTTTCAATTAATGCCCCTTTTGAGAAGAGGGCTTATTTTATTAGCCTATATTTATTCACTTCTCAGAACTTCACAATTCTAAATGCCAAAGCTGAAAAAAGCATGGTCCTTGAAAGAAATGATGAGAAATTTTGAGTTACCAAAAAACTCCAGCTTTAAAATTGCGTTTACGCAGACCTATGCCGGAATGGATACGATTACTGAAGAATGGAGGAAAAATGGGTTCGAAACCTGATTATGGCATGAATATGCCCAACAGAGCCCTGCTTGTTATAGATCTAACCCCCACCCCATTCTTCACGTGTGGTTCCTCTTGCGGTGTAGGAAGGAAACAATGTCTGCCTGTTGAGCAGGTCCTTTGAGAGTGATGATAAGTGCTCCTGTCTTGTTTCTATACGCCAGGCTGACGGACAAGCAGAGCCTGAACACTGGGGGCCTTGTGGTTGCGCTTATGTTACCAGGCACGCGACACCACATGGCTGCAATTTGTTCATTAGATATGTAATAAATGCACACAAAGGCCATTATTGTTAAACTTTCACTGGCGAGCCTTGGAAAGCTAAAAATCTCCCCCAGGGCAGCTGTGTGCTCCGTCAGCCAGTTTCCCAAAAAAACACTGGAACAGCTGCATAAACTTAATAGTACAATTTTTGCCTATGACAATCTTGGATAAGAAACAACAACAACAACAACAACAACATGAGGGGAACCTTATCTCAGAAGTCTAAAGGTTTTAGGCGTCTGACTTGTTTGCAGTTCATCAAAAGCCTTTCATTTGAGATTGATATCTCAGAGGTCCCTTATGTAAATTTGCCAACACTTGAGCAGAATGATATGCAAAGGCAAAATTAAATATAGTTTGGGATAATCCAGTCTCCTCAAATCGTTACAGCAGATGCTTCTCTATGTGACGCAATCCCCCACAATATTCGACAATCCTCCATGAGCCACATCATTCTCCTCCAGCCCCACCTGCAGAAGCCAGTGGGTGATGTAACGGCACCCACAACTGTATCTTCAAAGCCACAGAAAAGCCTTCAACTTCCATGATATAAAAAAAAACAAAAAAGAAGAAAAAAACAAAAAACAAAACAAACAAACAAAAAAAAAACCTCACCACAAACCCTCTGTTATTTTTTAACCTGAGTGTGTGGCCCATTCAGAAAAGGTCATAGATATGAGAGACGGTGGAAATCACGTAGGGCTGGACTGCAGCCCGGCGGCACTGACAATGACAAGGTTCTTTATTCAGAACTGAACCCACATGAAAGGCACAGGAGAAAGTCTCATGATTACAGTGCTTCTGTCTGTGCTTGTTCAGTGCCCTAAAAATACTGCCTAGAAAAGCAATGTGATGATGAGTTACAGCAGCAGCATGGCCATTAAAACAAGATGAGAACAACCCAAGATTGGGGCTGATGCATTCAAGGGTGTAACTAGCGATCCTGTCTATTTTAATGCAAGAAATAAATACATAAATAAATAAAGGTAAGTAAATGAATAAGAAACCTACATAATGTAGAACACACATTTGGTCAAAAGAGATTGCACGGCAATTTCATTTTTGTCTTGCAGTGGGTAAACCATCTATGGCAACCCTATCCACGGGGAAAATGTTGCCGTAAGATGAGGCACATTCTCAGCTACAGACCTCGCGCTGCATAGCATCATTTACACTTCAGGGACTCACATCCGATGAGTAGGCTCGCTTCAGCACGTCTTAGGAAATCTCTGCCAACCAGTGATGCACGCTGTGCCACCTCACAGGCAATATAAGACTCATCACCCCATCAGTGATACTGAAAAGCCTTTCTGCTATTGAGTCAATGGGGCAGTTTCATTCTCCCTTCTTGAAGGAATAAGCTATTACCTGTTTCACTTCCATGTCCCAAACCGTCAGCCAATCATAGTAACGACTGCTGTGCATTCAGTGTCAGGTGGAATTTCATGTCAGTGTTCTCTGTGTGACAGAAATCTGAGTCAAGCTGCCAAAGCGTGCAATAATTAACACCATTCTCTGCATCCTAGCTACTTTACCGAGACAACAGAAAGGCCCTTTGTCTCGGTCTGTGACACGTGCCTTACTCTAGAGTCTATGTTCTTCACTATTTAGTGTCTGGCATTATTTGTTGAATATTTTCAAACGCTAGCACCAACAAGAAATGACAATTACTATGTAGTGTTGTGTAGAAAAAAATATTTGATTAAATATTTTAACCTTCGTCTTATTTTTAAGATATTACATAACACAGCTCCTCCCCCATTTAAAGCTTTTATTATGCAAAGAAAAAGCGCTCAGGTTACCAGAGGTACTATTAGAGGAGACTGTATTATTCCTATCGGAAGAAGTGCCTTTAGTCACTTAGCATTTTCTGTAACAGCATCTAAAGAATGGAATTTACTGCCAGTTCGTATTATAGAAAGTTGGGGGATTGGGGTAGTTTCCCTATCCTCCTCCAACCTCTAACAATTACATAATGCAGCTTCTGCAGTGCTGAGCCCCAAGTATGAACAACAGAGGCTCTATCCTCCCTATCACAGCCCTGTGAAGCATCCCAGTTATTTTGAAGCTGTAGCATTTCTTTAAGGTAAAAAATATTACAAAATGTTCCTTTAACTCACACTCACTTTCACTTTCTTTGCTCCCATGTCATCTTCAGAAATATTATCTCTCTAAAATGTGCTGACGCTTCCAAGAACATTACTGAGGTTCTTTCCAGACCCTTTAGAAGATGAAAAATAACAACAACAATAACAACTATATTAATTATAATTATCATAATAAAAGTGTTCTCCCCTTGTCTGTGTGGGTTTCCTCCGGGTGCTCCGTTTGCTTCCACAGCCCAAAAACACACTTTGGTAGGTGGATTGGCCATGAAAATATGTCGAAAGAAGTAAGTGTGGGTGTATGAGTGTGTGTGTGTGTGTGTGTGTGTGTGTGTGTGTGGTCCAGGGTGTGTTCCTTCCTTACACCCAGTAATTCTGGGCTCTGGGTTAAGTGGTCACAGACAATGAATGAAGGAATTAATTATTATTATTATTATCATTTTTAATAATAATAATAGCAAAAAATTATCTTCTGATAATACATAGATTAACTTAGTTTAATCTTCGCAATAATGTTTGTTAAATAAAAGAAAATAATACAAGCAAATTTTAGTACAAGATGCGGCTGTAATATACCGCAATACATTTGGACAAAAATATCTGATATCTCACATTATGCTCTTAGTATTTCCAAAAGACGCCTGCTGTACTGAGCTTGTTTAAAACTTGTTAAAAAATTATAAATAAAATTGTGGCAGTAATGTTATATAATAACATGACACACATACAATTTCAGTATGTTACAATGTAAGAATACTGTTGTCACTGTCATTTGGTGATTGTAAAAAAAAATAAAACAATGGTGGTAAATTAGTTTCTACTGTAACTGGTGGCTTTCCTGGCAGTTTCCTAAACTTTTACCTGGCACAGGCCTTAGTTTTTAGTCACAGTTTAAATTTTATGCTGCTAAATTGCATCAGAAGTCTTGCTTGGCGTGACCGCCATTTTGAACATTGCAAACTGCAGCATCTTCTGTAACCACTGAGTGCAATTTGTGTGCAACATTTATGGGTTAAAGTTCTTCATTCAGTTATAATTAACAGTGTAACATATCTCAATACCTTTCACAGCTGAGATACACTACTTACTCTAAAATGTCCTCAGTCTGAGACACAGCTATGGTGTCATTCACACATATCAACACCTATGGGCGATCCTCCATCTAAAGGGCCTCAGTGTGATCGAGAGCACTCTTTCCATTTTGACACTGTCATATCCTGTATAATTCAGAGTGTCCATCTCCTGCACATATGATAAGGGTCTCTATGTGCCAGCAGAGGCCAGGATGGCCCCTTTAAGCTCACTCTCTATTGGAGAGGCTGTTTGGAATTGCTGGCCCCAGCAATCTTGCCGCCAGCCCCCTTCTTCCAGGCGCCCCGACACTGTCTCAGGCCCTGAAACTATGGCAACGGAATAAGAAAGCACTCTCCATGATTAATAGATGAGAGAGGCCGTGCCAATCGCACTAGGGCCTGGGGACGGGACAGATGTACTCTCCCTTCTCGGCGACTCACCACCTCACACCGCCACGGCATGCGCAAAACCTGGTCCAGGCAGAAGGAACACACTGAACATGCAACATGCACCTAAGACTCCCTAAGAAACCAGTTTGCAATGCTTGTGCTGTTCAAGGTAAATCCAAAATTACTTCAGTGCTGTGAGCATTTAGAACAACCTGACAGTAACTTTCTCTGGTTTTTAGGATGGACCAAGGCATGCGAATTCCTTCATTCATTTTCTGTAACTGCTTGGTGTTTTTTATGCCCTTGTCTGTGTGGGTTTCCTCCAGGTGCTCTGGTTTCCACCCACAGTCCAAAAACACATGTTGGCAGGTAGATTGGGCTAGAACTGGGATTGTGTGGGTGGGCAGGGGTATTATTCAACAAATGTAAATCATTTTGGTCAAACATAATCATGTGTTTACTTTCAATTGCATCAAGGAATCCCTAATGTGTTCCTAATAAACTGTGACTCACAATTTCAGTTTGTAGCTGTCACACTTCTTAGGTGCTGAGAAATAATCTTATATGTTCAAGCACAAGTCTCAACAACGAAGTGAGCTTGGAGAACTCTGGCCTCACGCTATCGGTTGACCGTGGCCGTGTTTTACCTCAACACAGTGTGATTTAATATAGGGATATTTGCTTACCAAGTGACACCTTGCCAAAGAAACAAGTAAATCGAGTGACAATAAATCAACAAAGCAAGTCGAGAGCAACCCTTACCTCTTACACTGTGTTTACAACATAGCCAACACATCGCATCTGTAAAAGCAGTGTCAGGTAGAAATGTATCTCTCTCTTCTAGAACCACCACAATAAAGAAAATGATAACAAGCTAAGCTAATTCCCATGTTCCCATCCCCCGAGGCAATAAATAAAATTCTTTGTGACTTTAAAGCTTGTGGACAACTAGCCAGACAACTGTCATATCAAAATCAAATTACCATCATAAATATCAATATGCTTTCATACAGATACAATATACTTATGACCATATGACAATTTCAGACATGCCTGGTTTTATCTTCTTTATTTGGTCTGATTATATTTGAAAAGCAATCTTATCATTAACATCACAATGAAAGCATTAATGAGGAAGAAAATCCATGCGCACACAGACACACACATATCACCAATGCCAGAAGACTGTTGTTTTAATCCAAAGCCAGGAATCAGAGTGGCTGGCGCGACAATAATGACAAGTTAGCAAGTCGACACTAGTTATATCCATCTGTATACTGCTGAAAGATAAATGGTTATTTCTGTTCACTGCATTGTTCCTGGCCGGTGTTAACCGATGAATTGTGCAAACCGGCATTATTACCAGAAAATATTAGTAAAGAACTGAAATTATCATTGAACAAGATTGTATTCTTATTTATAAGCCCTTGCATACAATAGCACCTAAAACTGCTCCAATTATAAGGTACCTCATCCCTTCCACCACCCTGTCGGTGTGCTCATAAATAATACATGATCATGGAAATGACATGAAGCCCAAAATCCAAGCGACATATCGACACTGAATCTGAAGCCATGGTTTACACAGGCTCACTTATCGTAACTGAGCGTAATTCATAAGCGCACATCAATTATTCAGGCTGAGCAAATCTGCCTGTCCTTGACAGAGAAAATATAAATACACCACTGCAAGGAGCGATTCAAGCCCAGTAGTGTGACAAATCCACATCAGTCACACACAATGGCAGCCTTACTGCCATTGTTGGGGAGGGAAGATCAAATGCCTCACAGAGCATTGCTCTATACAAAAACAACGACATAATTTTGCCTTAAAAAGTTCACAAAAATATTATTTTATTCACAATACAATTTCGAGAGTGTTCACATTGCTGAGATTTAAAAGAAAAAAGTCCGACCAAGCATTCCACTCAGTCACTTAGAGTTATTAGGGCAGTAAAAGCTGAAAATGAGAAAAAGGAGAATGTTTTGTGTCATCACAGTATATTAGGTGTTTTATTTTTAATATTATGTTTTTTAGACACAATAAAAATCTTCAATTTGAGGATCTGATTCATCCAATTTAACCATTGATGTTTCCCTTTATTTCTTTTTAATAAGGCATGCTCAATCATCAGGAAAATGCATTTGCTGCAGAAATGATTTCTACTCCCTTGCCAATAATACTGTCAATAAAATATCAGTTTCACTACACGAAACGTGTGGCACTTGAACCGTACACACGTTGCAGACATGGTCAAATGGGCCGATTGCTCACAGAGTGTCACCAAATCCCAAACACCCAATCTGCCCTTTTTGTACTTGCGATATAACTGTACTTGTAGGTGGGGGTGCTGCAAGCCATCTGGCAAGCTGATAGGTGGGATGCATCATCCCTGCAGGTCATGACCAGGAACCTGTTTTTTTCCCCACAAATTGATTCCAAGCCTTCAAATGAATCAATATCAGAACATGGGCTTCCTGTGTTTCATGAAATCCACTATCAAGTGCAACAAAAGACAAAGCATTTGAACCAAATTTTTTGTCAAAGAGCTTAATACAAAACAGTCCTCTGAATCTACACGTAACATGTGAGATGAATTAATGGGTAAAATAAGTGTATGGCAAGTGTACTGCCTCATATCAGCCTGGAAGATTTGCTCCTATATAGTCCATATGCATACACAGTGCATGTCGGCTAATCTTAAAGCCTCTGTGTTCGCATATTCCTTATTTATGACTGACCAGCTACAGAAACTTTACAGCCATTGTCACACCTAAGAGCCACATTCATAACATAAGAAGGTTCAACAGAAGGGTAAAGTGAGCATTGATAACTAATTAAAATCAGTGCTTAAGGTCTAAGCGCAAAAAAAGAACAATACGAAAGCCTCTTTGAGTCATGTGAGTATAAAACTACACTGATAGTTTTGGAATCTTGGCATGGCTGAGGTGGCAGCTTGCCATAAGGGAGAAAAAAGGGGCCGGGAGAGCGGCGGACAATGAGCTTAACAAGTACCATCTAATGCTTCGCCATTAAATCCGTTACCATCATATCCTCTGTGTTCAGGCTCTACTGAGATACCGAGAAAAGGCTGAACGGTTTTGAATTAGGTTTTGACACGCTGTTAACTCTGCAGAAACAGATGCTCTGTATTGTTGCGACCAAGCAGAAATCTGGCCTGTTCAATGTGGAGAACAGAGCTGGTGGGGACAGAGCTGACATGGTCACACCCTACGTGACCTCAGGGGCCACAGGCAAACTTCAGCTGGTGACCACCCTCTTGCAAACCTGAATCAGAACCACATATGTACATTCCTCCACCTATAACTGATTTACGTGAGGGGGGAGTAGAAAGCACAGCAAAATAACTGAACTGGGAAGTCATTTTTGTCTGCACAGAACTGCTACTACTTGAAAGGCTCTTTTATTGTGTCTCGGCTATATATGGCTGCTTCAGAATATTTTGAGAGGGCTACAATAACAAGGCTACACAGTCTGTATCCTCAGTGTAGAAAAGCAAAAAAAAATGAAGTTATATTTCTGCCTTAAAGCTAATATCTGGCTCATTTAATTTCACTGAAAACACAAGTAGCATTCATCCACCCGGGGCCGATTCATAGAGCAATTACCAGTGATTTAAAAAAAAAAAGCCTCGGCACATTTTAAGAACGTCTTTAGCCCAGTTAATGCTAATACTGTGTTGTTTACAGAATATGTTTTTTTTTAATCGGCTGTTATTTAATAAAACTGCCACCGTAAATGTATAAATCATATTTTCGATATAATTCCAATGTTAAACGTGTTCCTCAATAAACCTTAACCCTATCCAACTAGTTAACACCTGAGCCTTCGTACTTCACCCACAGTCAGTTTGAAAAGCTCCTGTATAACAGCAGGTGCAACAAAGCTTAAGTTCATAACACACAAAAAGTGAATGAGCAACTCAATAAACCGACGGCCATAGAAGTTTACGAGAGTGACGTCAACACGGGCTATTGCATAGCGGCGCGCCTGAGTGTGTAAATCCGCCGAACACCTTCACAAGCGCATGCGAGGCAAAGTAACACCAAACAAGAGTTGGTTCACTCAAGGTAAATGTGAACGTATAACAGACTTAACGTTCGATCAGTCCCCACTGGTTTTAACGGCAGCGCACGCCGCCTAAACTGTGTTACAGCGCAGACGGATAAAGAACAATCCCCGTCAGTATGAGCTACTTTCCCAGCGCCGCCACTGCTGCTCCTTTATGGGTTACATACCGAGTGAGTGCGCCCCTCTTCACATCGGAATATCCATTGGAAATCCAAGTATCGAAACAATCCGAGAGTGCGAACTGAGAGCAGACACAAAGTGCGGGTCCGACAGAACTGGTCAGCGAAGCGGTCCGAACCATTCGTAGCTCCGGAGCACCAAAGCGGCTGCTCATAGTATTTGGAGATGAAATGCTTCTCAGTAGCGCGCAGCTCTCCCAGCTGTCACCGCTACATACACACTGGGAGGAGCCAGAGCTGAGTGTGTGAGGAGCGAGCTCTTTTGTTTACAAGGCGAATACACACACACACACTCACAACTACTGAGGGGAAGGTCGATTCACTTTAGAGAATCGATTCCGTTTCCCAGATTAGGATATTAGAATGACCGATTCAACGGTTCGATGATTCACAAGTCGACTCGGTTTTCTTCCCTAATCTTATTAATTCGCTACTTCTACTCATTTTACTATGAGTTACAGTTAATTAAACATCTCTCTCCCGTTGTCCCCTAACCGAATACATGTTTAGTCATAATATATATGCCATAAAAATATAATGTATAATAAAACTCACACGTATGGACACCTTTGAGTCGCCAATCCACCTGTTTTTGGACTGTGGGAGGAAACCGGAGCACCCGGAGGAAACCCAAGGGGAGACGGGGAGAACACGAGAACACACCTCAAAGACAGTCACCCAAAATGGGACTTGAATCCACAACCCCAGGATCATGGAGCTGTGTATGCTGCGCTACCATGCTGCCATATTCATAAATATATGAAATCAAATTTAATTGCAACAGCTTAAAAATCCCTTCTATTAAAAATTTAATTTGTTGCCTTATGTTTATTAACACCTCAATATCTTGGCAGAGCATTTCTGCTTTAAACTGCCATGTCCCCATAGGCAGTGTCAAAGGGATGACTTCTGACAGCCAGGATATGTTACATCATAAACCTACGGAACCAGTCCTGTCAATTTCAAGGCAGTGATTTTGAGCTGCATGCAAGTTTGCAGCATTGTATCTAAGCCATATTAAGGCGTTTTTCTCCTTGGAAATTACTTAATACATAATGACTTAAAACATAAATACGTAATTTAGATGAGCAGAGATGCGTTTTTATGAGATAACTTGATGGATGGAGGAGAGGGGTTAAAAAAATTCCAAAGTCACATGAAATAGACGTGCCTGTCACTTTTTGTCCTTATAGACCTATAAACTGATTGTGGTTGCGCCGAACTCCGTCTAAAGCTGGATTTGGTATGAACTAAATAAGCAGAATAAAAGGAAAAAGTCAGCTACTGCTGATCATAAACTAGATGTTAACAGTTTCATTACATTAGACAACGCCGAAGACTTTTTTGCTCCAAATTGAATTGGTGAATCGGAGAGTCTGATTTTCTTATTGAAAGGAATCGATTCTAGAGACCGATTCATATACGACTCGCTTCGGTCCAACGTCTCAATGGCGAGTCTGTGTCTTCAGGTGTATTTTTCGCTATGTATAACCTGGAAAAAGCAGAGGATTTAGTCATGTGTTTCTAATTAGTTTTCGATGCTTTTTGTTAATTCTGGTGTTTTTTTTCCTTTGGTCTTTTCGGGTAATTAGACAGAGCCTAGCGAATTCCCACAACAATGGAGTGAGAGGCGTTATGAATGAAGGCGGTCAGAGCTGACCCCCATCTTCGCGGAGCTTCGACTCCAAAACAAGACGAAGGCTAAGCGACCCGAGGGCGAGGCCCGGGGCCTGCGGGTCTTTTGTCTGGGTAGAAAAAACACCACTCCGGTGGTCCCGTCATGTCTAGGCACATGCTTTATTAATCGCCCTCCAGTCGGATCCCGTGTTGGCCAGTCAGGTTAAATGAACAAACCAAGCATCAAAGTTGCCACTGCTTGTTCTCCATGGTCAAAGTTGAGAAGGGTTTTTGTGAAAATCAAAGAAGTGGGACATTTGTTTTAAACAGTTCACTATTGTTTGAGGCATATGTTCCCCACAATTAAGAACCAACCTCATCAATCTGTAGTTCCTTCGTGATGATCAGAAGGCTCCCTAACCATGTGTTAGGTGCATTTTCATTTGACCTCAAAAATTAAGAGAGGTGTATTGCAGTAAGTCGTGCTTTGTCTCTCACAGTCGATTTGGTTTCTTTTGATTTCAGTGAATGAAAAGTGCTGCATTATAAACAGTTGCTGTGTTTATACAAATTATTTACAATTTTTTTATTTAAACATGAATTATCATAATCACCACAAATGTAGTAGCCTGTTATTCACCATATAGTATTTTCCAAATCTCTCACTGAGTCAAGATCGTTTTTATTAACTGTTAATGTAGTATATTGAGGCATATAATATCTGGACATTCAAATGAGAAACAATGAAACCTCATTCTGTGTTTACCAGAATTCCATATGCATTTGAAATGGATTTCTGGATCATCGTTAATGTTATCATCAGTAGTAATAATCATCATCATTTTATTTGCTATGAATATAAACAAGTGTTTTTAGATTGTGGAAAGAAACCGGAGCACATTGAGGAAACCTATGCAGACGAGGGGATAACACAATAAGCTCTTCACAGACAGTGACCCAAAGCAAAGATATAACCTAAGATTGCAAGACCATGGTGCTGTGTGTCAGCAGCACGTCTTATAGCCACACTGTGCCCTTTTTTGTTATTAAATAATAATTCAACATTTTTCTTAGAAGTTCAGTTCATGTTCTTAAAATTTGGAACACTTTGTACTTCACAGCTGCACACATGTTGATTTCATTCACGAGAAGTAGGTAGTTGACTTGTAATTGCAAAATGCTACCAGCAGTAAAAGATGAGCTGTTTGAAATCTTCACCCCAATTGCTCAAGCTGCGTCTGCGCAGAGGGTTTGCAACAAGCAATGAATAAGTCAGTAACTCTTCACCAAATCATTGTAATACACAGTGACAGACAGAGAGCTCACCATTTGGAATATCTTTAGGGACTGTTGCAATGCCTCTGCCACAAATGGCACAAAATGATGCCTCGTGAAATGAGGCACTGGAAACCAATTTCAGTGTTAAGTGTTAATTCTCCTGTTGCCTGTTAAGGGCTGGTCCAAATGGTTAGGTGTAGGTAAACCAGTGGATTTTAGTAACAACTATACACACCCCCCTTGTTGAATAAGTAATTCAGCCAGCACTGGCTCACGATAGTGCTCATGAATTTTTCAACTCCTGCATTTCAGTTACTTCTTCTGAGGGTGCAAAAGGAGCCCATGTGCATGTGAAGCATTATCTACCTATTCAAACGTACATTTTTCATGCTTCCAGCAGTGTGGTTGAGTCATTCATCCTCTCCCACTGGGCCTCTCCAACAGAGACACTTTGTTGGCAGCTCGATGACCTCAAATCAGTGTGCAGTGAGTTCCATATCAAAGGTGAACAGTATGAACTCACTTTGGTTGACCTGCAGTTAGCGGTGGCATTGAGACAAATTGCAGTACGACGTCATGGGTTCCGATCTCTTCACAAAAGGCAAGGCATTTTGATAAGCATGCTTTATTATTGAGGTCATTATGAGCATAAACTCCCTCATTTCTGATGAATGGCACCAAAGAGTTCTTTGTTTTGGAGCCATGACATAGCAGCCATGACTGCAAGATATAAAAGGTCAGTGTTTTGCAGTGTGAGTGTGGAAGCATCACATATAACCACCTGCAAATCATCTGAGAGCATTAACAATGTTTAAAGGGGTGGGGCATATTACAGGGCAAGCCAAAAATCCCAGACTGTTTTATGCTTTCAAATTTTTTTGTTTTTTTAAGAGCACATACATCACCAGTCAATGTTAGCCCTTTTTATTTGGTAGCAAGTTAATGTATAATAGAGGGTTGCTTAGATTTTGACATTTTTCTGCTTTTATGTCTTTGTTTCTACTTTCTTTGTCCTGTTTACCAGCTTCACCGACCATGTAGCTGTTGTTTGTTGTACTTTAAATAAAAACCCATTTCCAGAAAAGTTGGGACACTGCAAAAATGTAAATCAAAACAGAATTCAATGATATGCTAATTTTTAAACCCTATATGTAATACAAAATATGTGTAAAGTTGTGTAATATGGAATAAGAATTAGTACATTTACTTGGGGGCGGCACGGTGGCGCAGCAGGTAGTGTTGCAGTCACAAATCTCCAGGGACCTGGAGGTTGTGGGTTCGATTCACGCTCCGGGTAACTGCCTGTGAGGAGTTGGTGTGTTCTCCCTGTGTCTGTGTGGGTTTCCTCCGAGTGCTCCGGTTTCCTCCCACAGTCCAAAAACACACGTTGCAGGTGAATTGGCGACTCAAAAGTGTCCGTAGGTGTCTGTGTTGCCCTGTGAAGGACTGGCACCCCCTCCAGGGTGTATTCCTGCCTTGCTCCCATTGATTCCAGGTAGGCTCTGGACCCACCGCGACCCTGAATTGGATAAGCGGTTACAGATAATGAATGAATGAACATTTAATTGGCAACATGTCAGTGACATGATTGGGTTTAAAAAGAGCATCTTAGAGAGGATGAATTTTTTAGAATTATAGATGGGGAGCAGTTCACCGCTGCATGGGCAAATAGTGAAACAATTCAAGAATAATGTTTCTCAACATAGTATGTAGGTACCTGAGGAATTTCTCTATGGTACATAATATCAATAAAAGATTCAGAGCCTCTGTGGACATCTCTATGTGCAAGGGACAAGACCCAAAATCTTTATTGGCTGGCTGGGATTTGGGATCTTTATTGGGATCTGATGTGGCATTAAATTAAATATGGACACAATTCTGTAGTGAAAATTGCAGCATGAGCTTAGAAACACTTGCAAAAACCATGGTTTACGAACCCAGGTTATCGTTGCATCCACAAATGCAGCTTTCAAGATGGTGGCCATGTTCTGGGCCCATTACTTGCTGGAGTATTCAGATAAATGGTTGTCTTGCGACTTTTGACTCACATGTAGCCACCAAGCAAGTCATTTTTTCACTCATTTTACTAAAACAAGGCCAGTCCACATTCTACATGGGTTACAACAGCATGGTTCCTTATCAAAACAGTTTGGGTGTTAAACTGTTACCCTCTGACAACACTTGTTGTGTTATGAAATGTAAAACTCTGTAATGCAGACCCTGATTTGTTGAGCAGCTGAAGTCCTATCAACCAAGAATGGGAAAAATTTCATTTTCAAAATTTGAACAACTGGTTTCCTCAGTTCTCAAACACTTACAGAGTTTTGTTAAAAGAAGAGATTTAAACATGACCCTGTCCCCACTATTTTGGAATGTGTTGCTGACAACAAAATAGGCAAATATTTAAATAATAAGAAGAATAAGAATAAATAATTTCAATTTAACAAATAAAATATTGACTTTGTACTATTTTCAATTAAATATAGGGAAAATTGATAGGGGGAATATCATTTTGTTTTTATTTACATTTTATAGAGCATCCCAACATGTTTTTGGGGAAATGCAAAAAGACTGTAGCCTAGGTGTTCTTCTGAATACTTTTAAAGCCACCATTCATCCTGTGCTACACAGCAGGTATTACTTGAGTGGTACTGCAGAGACTTACATACTTAGTACTGCTGAGACACTGATGGGTTGGTGGTGTGTGTGTGTGTGTGTTATGCATGTTCAACCAGATTCAGACAAAGCAGTGCTACCGGAGTGTTAAAACACAGTGCTCACATGTATGAGCTGATCAGACACAGTGCCACCCACTCGAAAAGACACATTATCAAAGAAAATAGTATCTTATGCTGCTCATTTCCCATAATCCTCAATCAGCGGTCACTGAATGCTGCTCAGAGGATGCTATTGGCCTGTTATTTTTGGTCAGTAAATTATTCAATGTCCAGATGTGACACTGGTGTTTAAAAAACAGTGCTGTGACTGATCCATGCATACAGTGCACATGTAAGCCACCACCATGACAGTGGCACTGCAAAGCTGTCAATGATACAACTCAATAAATAAAAGGTCCCACAGGAAATCTGAGCACTGACAAGCAAAGTGAAAATGGACTAACAGTATATACAGAGCAACACATAGACTACAGTCTCTAAAAAGTGCACATAGAGATGGTCAGTGGAGTGGATAAGAAGGAAAGAGTACAAATAAAAAGGCTATTTTAATATTTTGGCTTATCGATGTGGGTGGATGTGTGTCTATAAGTGGACAGCAAAAAAAAAAAAAACCAGATACAGCTCAGGAGGTTTTTAGTCAAGTCTTATTTGCAGTAACAGCAGTATAACATACTTAAATAAAGACACTGTCAAAAAGTCACATTTCACTGTACAGGAATTACATGCCCTATACTACTGGGGAGACCAGAATTTGTCTCGACTCAGATTTCCCAGGAAACCCCCGCAGGGCTCTGAAAAAAGAAACACTCAGCCAGGCAACTGGAAAAGTTACAATAGGAAACGTGTCCTTCTTCTTCCTAGGTAGAAAGATAAGCAGATTTACTGTCTCAGCACTTTCCCCCCACCCCGAGTCCCCTGGTCACATGCTATATTTCTTGCTGGCATTATGAGCTTCTCAATCATTCTTTGTTTTATGGGTCAGATAAAAGTAATCTGGGCTACTCTGAAAAATGGTAGGCAAGTCAATAAGTAATATAGAAACCAGCTAATGCCACATCATTTTTGAATCAGTGGATCAATACACCACATATATATTATGCATGTAATATGACAACCTGAAATGTTGAATTATGAGCCAGTAACTGTACTCTAGTGAGACCTGTAGTAAATAAAGGGACTTATATAAGCCTATATTCAGACATTTTAAAATGGAGTAATCTACAAAAAAGCTTCAAGTAAAATGAATATTGTGTTGTCAGTGAAATTATGTATGTCATTTAGTATTTATTTTTAACATATCATATATATTATTTTAATGCTCATCAGAGAATATCTCATTATAAAACAATGTAAACCTCTACATCTGGAGGTTTTCAAATGTTTTATTCAAGAAGGGAATGTCTTGTGTGTCTTGCTACTAAACGATTGACTGCAGCTCTGAATTGTTAGCCCGAACTATGCAAAAATATGCACCTTTCCTCATTAAACCTGCTCATCAGGCTCAGTGTGTGCTGCTGTTATGGACAGGAGAACTGGGGCAAGGAAAGGATTTCACTCTTTCAGTAAGCAATGCAACTCATTCAACAGAAAGGAGAGACACAGAAAGATGCCGACAGCTGGCAATGAAAATAAGTGACAAAAGGAAAAAACAGCACATGCTTCACACTAATATTTATAAAGAAAATAGTGTTAGAGTTAATACCTTGTCCTTATTTGATAGAAGGAGACACACACGTCACATGCCCGCAGGACCACCACAGAGCAGAGTTTTATTTTTTATTTTTTGGTTGGTGTATCATTTTCTGCACGGCAGTGACACTGGTGTGGTGGTGGCATGTCAGTGTGTGTTGAGCCGGTATGAGTGGATGTCAACACCATGTCAGTGTCACTGCAGTGCTGAACTATCACACACACAAACACACACAGTACTTGCTGTTCGATCCTGATCACTGAAAACTGGGAGAAAGTGGATAACAACATGCCATAGCAACAGATACATTACAGTCTGTAACTGTAGAAATATATATATCAAAATTGTATGTTGGACACCACACTTGGAATAATTTAGGAATCATTTCATGAAAAAACATTGTTAATTAGATTTTAGCAGAATATACTGATGTAAACTGTTACTGCATATAAAAATATGCTGTATTAGGCGATTTTCACCTTCACTGTATTTTCCTTCTTCTTACATAAAGGACAAAATACACTTTCTCTTGTTCTCCTTCCTGCAGTGGAATTTTTTTTTACTTACACACCCAGCATACATCGTTGTTCAGATAAAAGAGCACATACAGGAAATTAAATGTTTCCATAGCTCATTTATTCCATCTAATTCAGTGGTTCCCCGCTACTATCCTGGAATACCCGGATATTTTGTCTGCTTTAGTACACCTGATCTAAATAATCAGATAATTAATGTGGTGCATTAGAGCAAAGAAACATATAATTTGGCTTCATGGCTTTTGTCATTATATGATGCTTTGCTTCTGGGAGCTCCTAATAACCTAGTCTTGCTCACTCTGACACAGGTGAGCGCAGGATAATGGTGGGAGGGAAGAGGCAGTCTGACCTTCTCACATTCTTCCTGGATGCTGCTGGAAAGCTCTTCAGGAAGAGGGTGTAGCTAATGTGATGGGATATCCTGATACTGCCACTCCTTTTCCCTCTCAGCCCCATTGTTCCCACAGCTCCAGGATGCTCCACACTGGCTAAACATTTATGCAGATCCAGGATCCTGACAACAGCACGGTCCGTGCCAGGTGCTGATGGGAAGATCCAATATGTTTCCTAAACCGATGCTTCAGTTTGTTCAGTCTTTTAATGAATCCAAAGCCTGGTTCAATGTTTATATGCATTTCTTTGCCTATTCATTGATGTTTTCTTTACATTTGTCCATATGTAATATGTTCATATGTAATACCTCTGTTAATGAGTGTACAACCAAAATTAAAATTACTCAGTGGAAAAAAAACCCATAAAGAGGAAATAATCTACACGCTCAGACAAAAAAAGGTACTGTATCGGTCTATTGTTGCTTAATTGTAAACAGGGTAAATGCACATTTAAAGATACAACAATGGTTTTAAAGTCCAGTTGTGTTCCCTAAAGGATAAATAATATTCTTTTCTACAGAATGAAAGGTGAATATTTGTGTTCATTATAGAACTGTGTAAAATAAAATAATAAAACATAAATCCTGGAAAAGAAGCTGCAGAAAACATACAAGAGTTTATTCTAATTGTTATCTGAAAATTGATGTTGATTTTACATTACAAAGGCAGATTGACTCATTCATTCATCTCTGCCACCCAAATATTCTAGGTAGCCTCAGGACTCACTGCATCTCTGGACAGGGCTAGGCAGTTCCAAGAGATGAATGAATGAATGAATTAAGTAATGAATGTTGAAGACTTTTATTGAAGTTAAAGGCAAGGCAAGACCAATTTTTTTCTGGAGCATCTTTCATACAAAATAAATTAAAAGCAAGAATAAAAATCATAAAATTCCATTAAAACAATTAAAATAGTGCAATAAAACGAAATACATAAAAAGAGTTAAAGAAAACATAAAATTATTAAAACAATTTAAAATGATACAATAAAAGAAAAGAACTAAAGTGCCGTTACAGAATAAAAAGTAAAAGATGTTGACCATTAATTAATTCATTCATTTAGGGTGGAAAGGTGGTGCAACAAGTATTGTTGCTGTCACCCTGCTCCAGGGTCCTGGGGTTGTGGGTTTGAGCCCAGCTCCGAGTAACTGTGTGTGAGGAGTTTGGTGTGTTCCCCCTGTGTCCTCTTGGGTTTCCTCCGGGTGCTCCGGTTTCCTCCCACCATCCAAAAACACATGTTGGTAGGTGGATTGGTGAATCAAAAAACGTGTCCAAGGATGTGAGTGAACCGGTGTGAGTGAGTATGTGTTAACCTGTGATGGACCAGTGCCCCTTCCAGTGTTGCATCCAGTGATTCCAGGTAGGCTCTGGACCCACCACAACCCTAACCCTAAGCCTAACAATTCATTCATTCACTCTAAATGTTTATTTTTTTTATATAATTAAAAGCCTAACTAATTTTAATTCATTCATTCATTCATTCATTCATTCATTCACTCATCTCTTTTAACTGCACAATCCTGTCCAGAGTTGCAGTGGGTCTAAAGTCTAGTGAGAATAATTGGGTGCAAGGCAGCATTACACTCCTGAAAGGGAACCTGTCTATCCCTGTGCATCTCATCCTCGCCCATCACTCACACCTCTGGACAATCTGCATTGCCAACCAGCCTACCAGGAGGAAACCGGAGCACCAGGCTAAACTCACACTGACATGTGGGGAGCATAACATACTTCACACCTCTCAGGTAGTGACCTGAGGTGAGGAATGAACACTGGACCCCAACACCCTGGAGCTAGACGGCAGTGACACAACAGGGTATGCCACAGTGCAAAAGTATTACATTGACCAGTTCATTAAAGTGCATATATTAGTCATTTTAGTCATTCCATTTCATGGAAGTCCACTGTTCACATTTATTTGGTTCTTTGTAATAATATTTTACAAAGTGGTTACATTCAAATCTGTCTCCTTTACATATTTAAATGATGCTGCTAGACACATCAGTGTTGCTTGAGTTTTTACTGTCTGTTCTGTTAGACACACCTTCCTCGTTGGTCCTAGTCGGTAGCTCATCTTTTACTGCACAGTTTATGTTGGTCACTTAGTCCTTCATCAGTGGACACAGTATACTGTTCCCAGTCCAGTGATAACACTGAGGGATTTAAAAACTTTAGCAGCACTGCTGTGTCTGATCCACTTGTACCAGCACATCACACATGAACATATCATCACTACAACAGTGTCGCTGCAGCACAGAGAGTGATCCACCAGCCAAGTCATACGTGCTATGTGGTGGCCCTGTGGGTGTGAAAAGACGCTAGGAAAGTATGTAGAGAAATATGTGGATTACAGTCTGTAACTGTAGGACTACAAAGTGCTTCTGTATGGTTAGTGGAGTTGATAAAATGTGTGTAGATACAAGGTATGTGTTCCTAATCCAGTGACCATTCAGTGTAGTTACCAAAAGATAGCTGAGATAACAGGGTGAGTGGCAAGTAATGTTGATGCCACCCAGTTCTAAAATCTCAGGGTCAAGGATTCAATCCCTGCCACAAGTCTCTGATGAGTTTTCATAATGTATTGGGGGAACAAAATAAATAAAAATATATTTATTTTATTTTTTGCCCACTAGTAAATGTGTGAGTGAAGACCACAATTATGAATGATTTCCCTCTTAAAGACAGTCCTCCTTTCATTGTAATCAAACATAGGCACAGTAAACATGACATTGCTTAGCACACTGCCATGGCAACATTTACTATGTGGCATGCTAGCTTTGTTTGCACACTATCGCTGTTCCTTCCAATTCAACACTGAGGCCTGATATAACTTTTTTTAATCTGTAAACACAGGCTGTTTTCTTCTCTGATTGATTTATGTAAATGGAATCTGATTTCCTGACCTTCTGCAACTGAAATTAGACAGACCATGTACACAATGCTATCAAGACCAAAGCCTGCTTAATAAATTGTTGAAAAACTCCAAACAAATTTCTGCCACTACTTTCAGATGTCTGGATCATTTCAAAGGCTACAACAGCACAACGTTTAATCATTTCCTCCGATTCATCTACATCCTTGGATATATCAACAGTCTGAACTGTGTATGTTAGATGTATTTATTGTTTAGGTCCATGAGCTTACAGTGAGTTAGCCACAGTGAATTAAACGTGTTGCATATCACTGTCTTTAAGTTGTCGTGTGCAGTAAAGCAATCATGACAAGAATTCTGGCAGTACTATTAATCAGAAATCTCTTTCAACATACACTGTTAAACATAGTTGCACTGTGGCACCAGAGGTAGTGTTGCTGTCGCACATCTCCTTTGTCACTGTTTGTAAAGAGATTGTGTGTTATTCCCATGTCTCTGTGGGATTCCTCCGGGGGCTCTGGTTTCTTCTCACAGTCCAAAAACACATGCTTGTACGTCAAATGGCTCTTCAAAAAGTGTCCATGGAGAGAACACAACAAAATCCTTACAGTGTCCCAAGGTTAGGTTTGAACCCAATACCCTGTAGCTAAGTGGCAATCACACTACCTGATGCCCAGCCATGCCCCCACAAGTGGAATAATGATGATATTATTTTAAATGAACTTATACAGGGACTCACCAATGTAATATAAAAGCTTACATCAATGAATATTAAATTTTGCCCTCACATGACTGAAAATTGATCTAAAACCCAGTAGGCTAATTTATAACTAACATAACAATTTGAATGGGATTACTTTGGGTAGACAAGGTATATTTATAACTGGTTCATACTGAACAAGAAATCTCAGGATAAACTACTGAGGTGGGTGTGGTTTGGAAATTACTACTAAATTTGTATGTTGGCTACACACCAACAAGTTCTGCATACAATATGGTTGGCTGCTCATGATTAGAAAAATATGGAATATTTTTCAGTGATCAAAGTTCCAATATTTTTATTTAATCATAACATGTTTGATCTCAAAAAAACAGGTCAAAAGAAAAACTGACTTGGGTTTCAACAGGCCTAAAATTCCTTATTAAAATTTCATTGCTCCGATATCCATGTAAACCTAATTAGAACAGTAATCAAAATCAAAAGGAGTGAATCATTTCAACCAAGAACTCAAAGCCAGTAAGATCAGGTTAAAATATTAGTAACAATAGCCATAAATATGGATAGGAATGTTGTTAAAAAGCCAATAGTAAGGGTGACAAAAGTAAAAAAAAAAAAATGAAAGAATATCTCTAGGAAATCATTACAACTGCCTGACTTCTCAAATCATCTCAGAGCATCCTGAGCAGTATTAGGGCTGTCTAACCACCATTCTGGGAAGAATGAGTACTTTTGAGACCTGAATATGCCAAAATACCACAAAGATTATTCGTTGTGAACGTATTTATTGCCTTTTTAAGCTTCTACAGTTGCAAATTATGATTATACATTCATGTATCTGTTCTTACCTGTACATTGTAGTATAGAGCTTTTTTGAAGCTTAAACTATTTACATAGCACATCATACAACCACCGAAAAACTAGTTGACTTTGTTCACTTTGAAAGGATGTTAGCAATGCAGTTTGTAGCTTGGTGAATGGAAAACAAAGAGAAAAAAAATCATTGCTGTGAATCAAGAGCTATGTCAGTAAGAGACAAAGGCAAAGGCATTACACTGCTGTCAGAGTCCACTGTGATGCTGGTGCATGGCCAGGATCTTGCTGTGAGGCGCAGCAACATCTCACTCAGTGAAGTAAAAAAAGGGCTGCATATTAAAGGACGCAGATGGCGTGTTAGCACGAGACTTCAACTGAACGGCGCTGTCTTATCCTGTGATGTTATGTGTTTTCTTCCCTTCTTTTACCTTTTTTTTTTTGGTAGCTCAACACTAGTGTTACCGCCCCTGAATACAATTTCTATATCATTATGTGTCATTGTGGTTTGGTGCAGAGTGCATCTCTCACAAAGACTATGTGGCTACTGGATTTTTCCCCCCACTGAACATCACAGAGAGGGCCTCACTCAAGCTTCAATAGCTTTCTGGCAATGTCCTCCTACCTCTCTGAACCTGTAATTATGTCTTGCCAGAGACATTAAAGTAATAAGTCACTGGGGCAGGATACAATAACAGTGTCGACACACTTCAAGGGGAGTTGAATGAATACAGATTTCAAGCATAATTGCATGAAAAATAGTTGTTGGATTTTAGCTAGAAATGCGGAGAGTGCTGCTCTATAGCCAGAAGGCCTCAACTTGAGTGTATTTTAGTTCTATGAGTATATGACACAATCAGTTTTTCCAACTAATTTGGCTACAAAGGGAATATGGTTTTTAAAGCCAATGGCTAGATATCATTTGTCAAACCAAAACAGTGTTTGTTTTAGTGCCTCTGTGCATTCTTAAATGTTTCAATACTGCCCCCTTGTGTAGCTGTACGGGTCTAGGCTTTAATGCATAAAGCATGTCTTTTGTTCTAAGGCTATTATCAGGTGATATTCATTCATTACTCTTTGAAAGTATGCTGACCTAAAAAAAGATCTGGGTTTCAGATAGTGTTAGTATGGAATTAACCTCTGATATTTTATGGAAGACTTAGGATAAAAATACTGTATATTTAGAGCAGCAAGCCAAAGGTGGTGTTGGGGTCCTGTTTTTCAGACATTTTATTGAAACTAATGACCAGACATAATGAACTGCTGGCTTGAGGCATATTGCTGACCAACATGCTGTGAGCATTCATAACATGAATGACTTCTTAAGTCTCAAAAGAAAGGCACATTTATTTTACTCCAAATTTTTGTCATTCTGTTATTATTAAATGCAAATGTAGCCGATGTCTTTTCAAAGTTAAATATTATGTACAACACCCGACACAACCAAATATACCCACACATTTATACAATTGAATGTTTATATGAACACACATGCCACTACATGGAAGACCTTGAAAATCTTCAGAAGGCGTATCAGGTCTGCAAATTTGGTGATAGACCATGAAAAGTCATACTGCTGTGTATGTGTGGGTGCACAAGCAATGCAATATTCATTCTGGCTCATAAACTACATCTTAAATAGCTCGGTGACCTACTTCAGACCAGACAACTTTTACACCAACTGCCACAGAGAAAATGTCCTTAAACCATCTTAATGTTGATGGCATGTCAGGCCCTTCATTATTCATAGAAAGACTGTCTGTCCTATTTATTTCAGCACCTCTTAATTGAGCTTGAAATGCCCTTTCTGCACTTCCCTTGTGTCAGAACCCCACAACGGGTATGTGCACAATGTCATAGAGTATACAATATTTAATAAGCAGGATACTGATTGAAGGTTCCCTCAGGGTCATAAGCAGCACCAGAATCGCTGCAGTGTTATGCTAATTTTAGTTAGAATGCCCAGTGCATAGTGATTTGATAAAAACATCTAGGTAGGTGGTGGTTTTAATTTAATAATGTAAAGCTGAGATGATGAATTATAATTAGGAAGGATGACTCAGGCACATGTCATTTGCATAATATTTCACTTAGATTAAATCAGTCAAATATTTTGACAGTGGTTAATGTTCATGTCAGCACTAAATTCAACAAGTTTTTTATATTTCTTTATTCGTTTTTCTTTTTTACTTCAGACGGATAGTTAAAGACATGTTTACATATCATTCCTGCTGGATTAAAATCTCATAACTACACAAACTTATTTTACAGGAGAATTAAAACATTTCAGTCTCCCTGAAATTAAGGGTATTAAAAGGGAATTTGTCCTTTTGTTCTCAAATATCAGTCTCTAATCTTCTGCCAAGATATTAGGCTAGATGAGGAATCAATGTCAGTCAGCCACAAGAGCTTTAGTGAGCTAAGATACCGAAGTTGAATGATTATTTCTGGATCACAATTGCCACTCCAACTAATTCCACAGGTATTACAAAGGGCTCAACCAATCCAGAAAACCTATTGATCTACAGCCCAGTGCTAGGGAGCTTTACATTCCAGCCCACACCTACCAACAGACATGGTAACCTTTGGTTCATGTGCCAAAGCTTCTGAGCATTTCATTTTATACATTCATGTCCAAAATGAGTACACATTAAAGAGAACATATGAAAAATTCAGATTTTTAGCGCATTAACACATTATCATTTGGATCTGGAGCACCAACCAACCCATAAACTGTAACATACACCCTGTAAATTTTTGTAGTCATTTATTCTTCATCTAACGTAGAGTACAGACAAAGAAGTGCAAAGATAGGTTAAACAGGCCAAAACAAACACAATGAACATTAAGAAATAAGAGTACAGATTACATATATCGAACATGAGAACCAGTTAAAGGAACACTTTGTGAAATATGTAATAATATTTCTCTTTAAAGGAACACTATGTAGTATTTCTACCTTAAAATTACAGCTTCTAAATGATAGTAATGTTGCACAGAGCTGTAATAGCGAGAATACAGCCTCTGTTGTGGCTATGCCGGGCCCTCTTCTGGTTTACTGCACTAAGCAACTTCTGAATCACGGTGTGGCGGACTTAACCGCACATAGATCACAGGTGGATGATTGCCTAGCTACAAGAAGAACCTAGCTCTGTATTTCTGGTACAGACATTATATGGCAGAGAGAGAAAGGATGAGAAAAAGAGAGAGAGAGAGAGAGAGAGAGAGAGAATGAGCGGCCATACTAGAGTTAATACTGGACTGAAACAGGCATGAGGACACATGTTCGAGCAGTATTTGTTGCCCTTTTTTCATGTGTTGCAGTGCTAGTTAGTGATAGTTTTGTTGACGAAAGTGTTATAATCAGTTTTTGAGAGTTACTGAGCAGTGAGCCGGGGTCTGCAGCTGCTTACCCAGATTAGTTCACATTTTCGTGTTAGAAATCGATTTTGGTAATAAGTGCTTTTGCCGGCTGCTATGTGGATTAAATAACTGAAGTGACACTTTGTGTCGGTGGAACTCAAGCTTTGTTGAGGACAGTGTTACTGGTGAGTGAGAGCGATGCTTACTTTAGCCGGATTAGTTCAGTTTTTAGCATTGGACATCGATTCTGGTAACAAATGCTTTACTGTCGGTTGCTGTGGTTATAATGGCTAGTGTACCACCAAAGTTACACTTTATGGTTGTGTGTTAGTGAGTGAGCAAGACTTGATTTCACGACAGTACTGTAAATGTGAATTACACTCAGCCGCATGTAGCGGGTGGTCAGGAGACAAAAAAGCCCATTCTTAAATTACACTTTTGTTTTTTTTTTTTCATTTTGTTGTAAAAATGAATTACACTAGGGGGAGCCACAAGAGCAAAATACCCAAATCTTGCCTAGTGTTCCTTTAAAACAATACAATGTAAGAATTGGCTTTTTTTGTCTCCTGAGCACCCCCTGCCTGCCACTGAGTGTAATTCACGTTTACAGTGCTGTTGTGAAATTAAGTCTCACACACATCTCTCTCTCCCTTCGCTCACTCAATTAAACATGAACAAACACACACCTCTCTCTCTCCCTCCCTTTTACTCGCTTACTCATCGAGTGATGTTTACAAAAGTAGCAAATGGCTCTGGGGCTCCAGCTGTTTTTGAGCCGGGGGGAATGGCTATAATCGAATAATAAAATTATGTTGACTGCATGACCCATATATCACTCATAATACACATTGCACCATGTTATTACAACCATAAAGTGTAACTTTGGTAGTACATTAGCTGTTATAACCACAGTAACTGACAATAAATCACTTATTACCAGAATTGATGTCCAATGCTAAAAACTGAGCTAAACCGGCTAAAGTAAGCGGGCGTTACCACTCACCCTCATTCATCAGTAACCCTCAAAACTGGATTATAACACTGTCCTCAACAAAGCTTGGGTTTGAAGTAGTTCTATTGGTCAATTCATCACAAACCTTTTACATTGTATGAAGGACATCTGCTATGTTCAATTGCAGTAATAAACTAAAAATGTAAATACATGTTTTTCTTTGGACAGCAATAATATACAAAAATATAAGAACAGAATATTGAGAGAAGGTATTATAAGGTGTAATATAACTTGGAACAAAAAGGCCATAGTTTGATACCCTCGAATGTCAGAAAAATGAGAACAGGAGGTTTGCCACAATGTTTTCTCCTCCCTCAACTGCTCACCAAGTAATGCCCTTGCCATTACTTGGTGGGTAGTGGTTTGGTAACATCACTTCTAGCTGCTGTTGATAACAGCTGGAGGAATGCATCCACATTGCCATTGCCCCATGGCTGACGGTCTGACTGAGGAGTCATATCCTCATTGCTGCTGAATGTGGATAGCAGCCTGCTGACTCTGCTGATGGTGTCAATTTGGGGGCCTGTTTCTAGCTGCCAGCCCACTGAAAGTGCTAGAACTTACAGTGACTATTTTTCAAAGCCTCTATTTACCCTGTGGGTCTGTGATTTTCATTGTGTTCTTGTTTGTTTTTTGATGTACATTTTTGTTTTGTGTATTAGTTGGTAATGCACTTTGGGCTCCAGAAAATCACTATATAAATATATATATGGTCCCTGAACACCAAGATGGCTGAGTGCCGCATTGAGTGTGTGTGGTCACTGCCCCTAAACACTTATGTGGATGGATATGGGGAGGGCAAATTCCAACATACTGCTGTGCAAGGATGAAAAAAGCCTTCATTTTTCACTATGCCATGAAAACGATCTAAGGACTAACATTGTTTTATATGATCCAAAAGATTAATTTCTTTATGTATGTTATACAGTAAATATGTTTAATAGATGAAGTTGTTCACATGTGCAATGGAGAGCTACCACACTTTACTGCTTCATACGGTGGTCATATTCATGATATATTTATGACTATTTTTTTGGTTAATGCAAAAAGAAGACACTAAGGTCACTCTCTCGCATTCTGCACTGCAGCACTCCAACAATTAACCTTCCAGTTGTGAAATGTCCTGCAGCACAATATTCTATTTGGGTCAGTGTGGTAAATGCGTCCTTGACTCTTGACAAAATGTCTCTATGGAAACACTAAACCAGGTGAAGACACCAGAAAAGAAGCTGGAATTTCTGCAAATATTTCTTTGTTTCTTTTTTATACAATATTTATTCAAAAGTATATAGAGAACACTTCCTAGTAGAGAAATTAACCCTTGTTACTAGAACTAGCATTAAATATAATTCGATTTTTTGGATGCATTGCACCATGAGAGTCACAACACTTATTGGCAAGTGTAGACTAGAGGGGTATTAATCAACATACCTTCAGGTGGAATGGTGTTTGTGATCCAGAGCTAATCACCCAATGTCAAGACCTGACCTCATTAATATTAACTTGGTTATTTGCAAACAAATCCACACAGAAATGTTCTAACACCTTTTGTGTTAGCCTTCCCAAAGACATAAATCCAGCAAAAAGAAATACACATGAATACCCTAAGAAATTCTGGATGAGTAAGGATCAACAAGAATTTGACCATATAATGTATATAATATATATAATGTATTCATATATTAATTATATAAGTATATATATATTATATACTTATTTGACCATATAATTTATACTTATATATCTGAAACGTTTGCCTACTTGGTTGGTAAATTTTTGTTATGAAGGAAGAAGGAAAATAAAGTCCTTTAAGTTTGGTAATTCCTTGTTGTTTTATTAATTATTTTAAATAGACTTACAGGAACATGGCCCTGAGAGTGTGAGTTATATCATTCAGTTATGTTAATGGCAAATAAAATAAAATAAATACAATAAAATTTTAAATACAATAAAATCAGTTGGTTCAATACACATTCATGGTCAAAGGATCAAACAGTACTTTGTAACTCTTTGGGTTTTTATGACAACCTGAAATATTTGAAGCTGTATATTGAGAACAGGCACAATGCACATGGAAATTAGTTTGATTAGAGTCCATGACTAAAATGCCACATAACTAGATGCAAATTTATACATAGCAAGAATCAAACCCATAGACAGGTCTAAAAGGCTACACACTAACAACAAGAATAAGCATTTACAAGCATAATGGGAAAAAGAAGAAGAAAAAAAGTACAGAGAAAAAAGAGAGCTTATAAACACAAGGCATGGAACAAGCAACAAGCACCTGGGACCTAAAACCATGAGTTCTGACCACTCCCTAGTGCAACACATGTCCAGGGCAGAGAAAGGAATGAGAAAGAAGGGAAGGTAAAAAAGGGCAGGACTTTACAGAGGCATGCACTGTTTCCAAAACTGTTCAATATTCCCTTTATTACTCACTATACAGTGCACTGTATTATGTGGAACTGAATTCAGAGGGTAGTGAATGCTTTGACATGGACTGGACTAATTTTTAAAAATTTCCGCTATAAATATTTGATCAGATTGAGACCCAGAATGTTTGTTGGCAATGTCACTGATGTGCCTTTCCTAAAGATCATCATCATCAACTTTTCTGCTTAATCCATTTCAGGGTTGCAATGTTTCTTAAAGATAATTATATTAAATATAATGCATGTGTGGTAAGATGAATAATCTTTCTGAAAAATGACTTAAACATCATTATTAGACCTATATTCTTTCCATGGAATGAGAATGTTGCCAAAAGTTTATTGTAAACATGTGCATTGACGGTTGAATTAATGACTGCCATCTGGTCCTTTGCCTGACATTCAGCCTGCTTATCATGAATGAGTGAGGGATTTTTTTTAAAAGACAGTCATATTTATAAAAAGAAGAATAGGAATAAGAAGAAGACGAAAAAGAAGTGTTTGTTTATAAATCCCATTGGGAAAACTGAGCCTCCACATTAAACCCACATTTGTGGAAGTGAAGATGTGTGTCACACACAGAAACACACAAGTGAACAATTTAGCAAACACACACTAGGTGCATTAATCACACACACCTGGAGCTGCAGTGATCAGTCCCCCAGCCCCCACAAACACACACAGACACACACAGAGCAATACATTCCACAGCATGAAAAAGGCATCGTCTACTTGGCCAATGTAGATTTGTGATTAATGACTTTCTTTCATCTAGTCATCCACACACCATGACTGCTTCTCTTTACTTTCCCTGCAATCACTTGACTTGTTTTTCTTCCGTTTAGGTGTTCATAAATTTAATTAACATCTGTAATCACTCCCTTTTTTGCTGCAGACTAATTAGCATTTTTTAGACTTGCATTTCTTTTAGAAATGTAAATTACAAGATTACTCCATATTGTTTTCTTCAACACCAAGTGATTCCATTAGATTTCCTTCATCCATATGAGATATTTCCATATCTCAGGAGTTCTCAAACTTTTTAGACCAGATACCACCCATTTTCAAACTAAACCTTCCAAGTACCACCTATAAGTCAAATCACAGAAACACTTACACAAATGCATTTACCATTTACCATTTTAGCAAAATGACTGAACCTAGCCATGCAGTGGAAAGGACTAGATCCACAAGCTTTAACAAACACATCTGTCTTAGCATCCATTTTGTTAATATACTTAGTCTGGGTCTTGTCATCTCTTTGGCAAGTTGCAAAAAGTTCATCATCAACTTTGAATGGCTTACCTGCTAACTCTGAAAATGTTTCTTGGGCTTTGAAAAATGCATGGGGTGACAATATTCTTTATTATGTATATGCATTATTACAGATATTTAAGTTAATATTTGCAGACATCGTATGTTGTTAATGCACACAGAAATTAATTTCTATTTAAACAGAATTGCACATAAAAACATACACTTTCCAATTACTCAAACATTCCTGAATGTAGTACATTTTCAGATGTCATCTAGCATACCACCTCAGGATGCTTAACACAGTTCAAGAACCACTGCTCTATCTGCAAATATGAATTAATAAAAATATATTTAATTTGGAGGTATGTTTTACGAAGTTCAGGTAAATATTTTTGTGTCACATTCGTGATTTGCTTATTTGCTACACACTTAAAAAGTGGGTGAACATCCTCTATGGTTTGGTGGTTTCACATTGTTTGTCAGGGGTTGTGTCTGCAGCTGAACAAATATTTGACCTACTTTTTCTCTCTTACTCAAATGTTTTTATTCAAGTTTGTTTTGGGCTAGTTCACTGGCATTCTGAAATAAATTATTGAGTGTATAAGCAAAGAGAATATATCACTGCACCATGGGTATTTCTTTGTGTAGAGAAAAGAACAGAGCAAAGAAAAAAGAAAAAAAAACAGTATATGGTATGAACTAGAAATGCCAAAACTCCTTATCCAAAAGAGTATAGATTTAATTACTGGTCAAGAAAAGCCAGCATTGGACAGATAGCAAAATATACTTACAAAAAAAAGAGAAAAGAAATCTGTCATTGATTTGCATTTCTTTATAGCAATATCTCCCAATTTCAATGCTAAAGTCTGCCTGGACTGCACAATTTTGTGTTTTCCCTGCCAAAACAAATCTGAATTAAGTAATTAGCTCATTTTCATCCCTTCTTGAACTGAACGAGGAGGGTGTTGCTGTGCAAATATGTTTCAAATACTTGAGATGACAGAATGTCATAATTTTATGTACTTTATAATTGAATAAACATTTAGCAACTAATTGCATTTCTGCTTCATTGCTTTCAGAGTTAAAGATTTGGCACAGCTAATAGCCACCACATTCTGTACCAAAATGGAACGCAATCATGTTTTCTATCCTTTTCACTGCATGAAGCTTACACAAGGAATGAATAATTAAATATGCTCCAAAATGAATATGTACATATATTAATTTATATAGGCACGGTGGCGCAGCAGGTAGTGTCGCAGTCACACAGCTCCAGGGACCTGGAGGTTGTGGGTTCGATCCCTGCTCCGGGTGACTGTCTGTGAGGAGTTGGTGTGTTGTCCACGTGGGTTTCCTCCGGGCGCTCCGGTTTCCTCCCACAGTCCAAAAACACATGTTGGTAGGTGGATTGGTGACTCAAAAGTGTCTGTAGGTGTGAGTGAATGTGTGTGTGTGTGTCTGTGTTGCCCTGTGAAGGACTGGCGCCCCCTCCAGGGCGTATTCCTGTCTTGTGCCCAATGATTCCAGGTAGGCTCTGGACCCAAGGCGACCCTGAATTGGATAAGCGCTTACAGATAATGAATGAATTAATTAATTTTTATAGGATGTGTGTGCCTTCTCTTTTAAATTGACCACTTACAAATACACTTTTAAAATATTTTGACAGTGATATTATGTTAAAAATATTTGCATTAGCACGGTGGTGCAGCAGGTAGTGTCGCAGTCACACAGCTCCAGGGACCTGGAGGTTGTAGGTTCGAGTCCCGCTCCGGGTGACTGTCTGTGAGGAGTTGCTGTGTTCTCCCGTGTCCGCATGGGTTTCCTCCCATGGTCCAAAAACACACGCTGGTAGGATTATTGGCGACTCAAAAGTGTCCTTAGGTGTGTGAGTAGAAATTACTTCCTGTTTGACACATTTACAAGCTGCATTTTGAGAAAAGATGGGATGTTCTACAAAATGTATATAAAAACTTACTGTGTCCACGTGGGTTTGCTCCGGTTTCCTCCCATGGTCCAAAAACACATATTGGTAGGTGGATTGGCAACTCAAGTGTCCATAAGTTCGAATGTGTGGGTGTGTGTTGCCCTGCGATGGACTGGTGTCCCTTCCTGGGTGTGTTCCCACCTTGCGCCCAGTGATTCCAGGCAGGCTCTGGATCCACCGTGACCCTGAACTGGATAAACGGTTACAGACAATGAATGAATGAAGGTTTCTAAACTTAAAACTAGTAAATTTCCTGGGGAATTTAACATCTACAGTACACTGTCAGGAATACAGTCACTGTGGTGGTACCCTTGCTGTCACAGTGGTGGTACACTGAAGGGTACATATTCTGTACCTTTAATTAGGGAACATATATATATATCTTTTTTAATTATAACTGTAACAGTTTTAATTGTGTTAAAATCACATGCTCCATACCATCTCAAGTGGCACTGCATTTAAAACAGACATTTTTGTAGTGGAAATCACAGCATGGGCTGAGAAACTAATATTTTCGAAAGCCATTGACTGTGTATGTTGCTGCATCCACAAATACAAAATAAACTCTGTCAAACAAAGAATACATTACCTTTAAACAGAATCCATATATGCTACTTTCTTCTATGGGCCTGAGCTCATGTCAGATGGACTGAGGGGAAGTGGAAAGTGTCTTGTGGTCAGATACATTGAACCTTGCATTTCTTCCAGGGCTAAAGAGGAGTGGGACCATCTGGCTTTTTACGTGGGGGTTCATTAGTGCACATGGAATGGGTGACTTGCACAAATGTTATATAATGCTTTAAGTTTGTTTAATGGCAAACAAAATAAGACCAATCCACATTCCGCATGGTTTACAAAAGCATGGCCCCTTAATGAAAGATTTAATGTGCTAAATTAGTCCAGACCTGTCACATATTAAAATCAACGGGTGCATAATAAAACTAAACACTCTATAATGAGCTCCCAAATATTTATTTTTCAAAACAACAGCAACTTGTCTCCTCAGTTCCCAAACATACAGAATGTTGTTAAAATGTGATGCAACACAGTGGTAAACATGGCCCATTCCACATTTTTAAGAGCGTGTTACTTGCATCAAAATGGGCAAATATTTTTCAAAAAACAATTAACTTTCTCAGTTTCAACATTTTAAAAGTTGTCTTTGTACTGTTATTCATTTGCATATCATTGCACTTTGTTTTTAGTCCCATATATTTTTCACTTTCTTTGTATAAAATACAAAGTACAAAGCATTTAATTTACTGCACAAATAAAACATATAGTTTCAATATTTTTTAATGTAAGTATAGATTGTCAAACAGTATATATCTGCAACAGAAGGATCAATAACTCATTTTCATTCTACCCATTCCTAATGTGCCGGTTACGGTTACAATGCATTAAGCATTGATTAAACAACATTTTTATAAAAAAAAAAAATTCTAGCACTTACATGAAAACCAAATATAAAGGCTCTTCTTCAGTGCTCTTTTGTGTTCACAGACAGTTGTAACATTCCAGGAATATACATTCATTGGTGTTGTTTTGTTTGTCAGACTTCTGGTTCCAGAGCCTTCCTGGAATTACTGGGCGCAAGGCAGGAACACACCCTGGAGTGCGCCAGTCCTTCACAGCTGTGGACACTTTTGAGTCGCCAATCCATCTGCCAATGTGGATTTTTGGACTGTGGGAGGAAACCGGAGCACCCGGAGGAAACCCACGTGGACACAGGGAGAACACACTCCTCACAGACAGTTACCCGGAGCAGGACTTGAACCCACAATCTCCAGGCCCCTGGAGCTGTGTGACTGCGACACTACTTGGGCCACATTGTCGCCCAAATATCTGAATCTTACCATCAAAATCGTTAAATATTTGTGCAGCAGTACATCGCTGCATTTCCCCCACCATTTTCAAACAGTATTGTGCTGTACATGAGGGACTGTGTTTGACTTAAGATCTCTAAGTATACCCGTAATTTCCTTCTCCGTGGACATACAACCCTACAAGGCCACCACAGATTTTGTTAAGAACCCAAGGTTTGCATTTAATTTAATAATTCAGTGTTTTCATCATAATGTCATACTATAGTAATAGTAGATTTCACTTTATTGATGTTTGCTACTACAATTTGTGTTGCTGTTATTAAAATAACTTAAACATGGGAAGAATTAGTCACTGCATTCATTATGATTTTAATCAAGGAAAAAAGCACTGCATCAATTTGTTCTGTTTCTGAGGATAATAAAGCTTTTGTTCAGACGATTTAAAGTTGGTGATTTTGTTGTTAGCGATAGGGTGGTTTTTACTTTTTTATTTTCTATTTTTAATTAAATGACCACTGTACTTCAAACGGGCGGCACGGTGGCGCAGCAGGTAGTGTCACAGCCCTGGAGGGACCTGGAGGTTGTGGGTTCGATTCCCGCTCCGGGTGACTGTCTGTGAGGAGTTGGTGTGTTCTCCCCGTGTCCACGTGGGTTTCCTCCGGGTGCTCCGGTTTCCTCCCACAGTCCAAAAACACACGTTGGTAAATGGATTGGCGACTCAGAAAAAGTGTGTGTGTGTGTTGCCCTGTGAAGGACTGGTGCCCCCTCCAGGGTGTATTCCTGCCTTGCGCCCAATGATTCCAGGTAGGCTCTGGACCCACCGCGACCCTGAATTGGATAAGCGGTTACAGATAATGAATGTATTTCAAATACACACGTGCACTGTGCATTTTTTAAACAAAATACAGGATAGTGAGCTCCAAAAACAGCAGTGTTTTTTTAACAAATAGTTATTTGAGATTTAGCCATGTCTTCACACTGCTACATTTGACTAATTTACACTACAGTGTTTTATCCAGAATTTCATAACTTACTTGTCACCCTGTTTGTAGTACTGCGCCCTCAGAGATTCATGAATCACTTCAGTGCCTCGCAGCAGAGTGTACACACGAGAGAACTTCAACTACCACAATGCACCGCGGCAGAGACGCCTCTCTACTCAGCCCGTCCACATCAGAAAGAGACGGAGGGAGAGAGAGAGAGAGAGAGAGAGAGAGAGCGCTTCCCTTACTGCACACAGATGACAACGACCGTTGAGTGTGGCACTTATCTCCCGCAATGAGGAGGTACACTTTTCTGTCATATGTAAACTGCTGTTGTGTGACCTGGCGAGGTAAGGACTCTGTAGTTTGCCTGGACTTCGGTGTGTGTCCTGGAATTTTGTGAAGGGCTAACGTTAGCAGAGCCAGGTTTCATCAGCGCAGTCTGTTAACGACCTACACCGAACTGAAGTTGGGCTCATCAGTCCAATGTTCCGGGCCACCTTAAAAGCTGCACCTTTTAAGGTGGAACTGACCATTCGAATGAAAAGCTTTGAGCCCACTTAAGTCTCATTTATACAGAGACAGCGAAACAAGGGCAGCTAGAGTGGTACTTGTTATAATGAAGTTGTAAGCAGGTGTCTTTTTTGAAGAAACACAGCCTGTGCTAGTTCACTGTTGGTGTTGGTGCTGACACTCGTAGCTTGTTATGAAGTTGGGCAGAGGATTACCACGCCACTGAGTGAAAGTGAATTGCTGGTCACCTAGATAATGGCTAACTTTATTTCGCTTGAGAGACTAGTCCTATGTGAATCAAGTACACGTTAGCTTGTAGCACTGACAACTAGCTCTCTTTACAGGGTGCCCACTAGCTCGCTGGCTAGCTGCGAAATGAATTATTCAGCGATGTGGACTTGCGTAAGTTTCGGATGCTATACTAACATTCATACTGGATTTAACTAGTGTCTAGTTTTGTCTCATATGTATGTCGTTAGTTTAGGGGACATAGCTGTGCTACTGCAAGCTAGCAACGCCTGCATGTTGCTGACCGTCACGTCATCACGTGAGGAAACACACGCTCTTTATCTGGTGTGGCTCAGTATCAATATTCACTCCCCTGCTGTTCTGGAATCATTTAACAGGACCATGCCTCTCATAAGTACCGAACAAATTGATCTCAGAGCAGTTACAACTGCTTTGTGAATATCAACCCAGCTTCGCAACTGTCATAGTGCTAATAAAGCCAGAGTTTATGAGATATATCTGAGGACAGACAGATGTTCATGTTCTGTCTAAACACACCTTTGCGTTTGTTCCTAAGAAATGTAAATGAGTTATAAAGACATTTCCAAGCGAGGATGTTCAGCTTATGTTAAAATGTTGCCATAAATATATAAGGAGCATATTTGTATTCCAATTAGTATTTGGAATGCAGCATTCATGAATAATAATTGGACAAAACCAATGCTAATACCTTTCAAAATGATCATCTCCAACAAAGCAAGGAATATCTCCTCTTAAATCGCCCTTTGGCCTTTATCTAAATCTTTAAAAACAAATTGCTGTTTATTGACATTATATGTATAAGAATTATTCCCAAGAAAATTCCTAATGCCTTTAAATTGGCTTAGAGCAAACACTACCTTCACATTCATTCAGTACATACAGATCTACAATTATGCGTTTAGTCCTTGCCTCTATCTCCACTTACCTTTCGCAACTCACCTGCAGCCTGAAAACCCCTGCCCCAAAAGTTGAAGTTTGGTTCTTGAGAATTATGACATAAGGAAACCTTGTTGTTTGAATTAGCGACATTTGAGATTGTTGTTGAAGCGCTACAGTTTCAGAGCTGAAATGCTCAGCCATGGTGTTGAATGGTGAATATTTTGTGCAAAATAGGCCTATGTCTTTGCAACATGGACATGTTAACAAGATAAAAAGTGACTAAATCTCATTAATAAAGACTAAAGTTGTAAATAACAAGAAAAATCCTTAAAGGATCTTAGTAATACCTCGTATTTCTGTTTCCTGTCTCTTTTTATAACTTTATTTATAGCTGCACTGATCAGCCAAAACAGAAATTCAGCTCCACTTGCCACTTGTAGTTTTACAGTTACACACTGTAGTCCATCTGTTACCCTGCAGACTTTATTTGCTGTTTTTCACCCTGTTATTCAGTGTTCATGACACCCATGGGAGCAAAGGAGAGGAGGAATTACAGTGAAACCTTGACTCACGAATGAATCAACTCACAAAATTTTCGAGATATGAGCCGTGTCTCAGTCGATTTATTATTTTTCTTTTATTTATTATTATTTTTTTTGCTTTAAGAGCCGAGATGTGAGCTTACGCCACTCGCCACTAGGTAGCACAGTGAGTGTTCAGTTCACTTAGTTATCTTGCTGTGCATCCCTGTTGTATCGCTGTTTTTTTGTAGCATTAAGTGTAGCAAGTAAGTTAAGTTATAAGTCGTAGAGCAAGAAAAGACAAACTCCCCCTAACCTCCTTAGCCAATCTCCTACAGCTCTGCCAGCGTCTTCGTCTGATCTTCAAAGTATATACACTTAACAGAACCAGTTTATTTCTTTACATTCTCATTTAATATCTATTATTATTTTTATGCATAATTTGTTATTTATACATTTTTTTTATTTAAATACATGCAACAAAAATGTTGTGGTTTTTAGGGAGCTGGAATGGATTAATAGTATTTCAATTCATTTTAATGGGGAAATTTAATTTGATATACAAGCAAATTGAGTAATGAACTCAGTCACAGAACGAATTAAACACGTATATTAAGGTATTACTGTATTTGGAGCGGCAGTGTTGCTGGAGTTTTTAAACATTTCAGTGTAACTGTTGGACTGAGAGTAATCCACTGTCCTGCCAACAGCATTATGTGGATAAACTCTTTAAAACACTGATGTGCTGCTGGAGTTTATAAATACTATGGACACTCACAGATCATTGTATTAAACATATTGACTTTCTTCTTTCACCTTGTATTGCTGCATATAGAGAAAGAGAGTGTATCTCATATTTTTGCTAAAATGTTCGTTAGTCATTCTTGAGTGCGTAATCTGTAGTCAAAGGACGCTGTCCACAGATGTTGGACTGTTCTCAGTCCAGCAGTGGCACTGAGGTGTTTAAAACCTCCAGAAGCACTGCCTTGTCTGAGCCACTTGTACATGCATGACATACACTGTCATGTTACCACATCAAGTGCTGAGAATGATCCACCACCAAATAATACCTGCTCTGTGGTGGTACTGACAATTGAAAAACAGGGTGAATGGGGGTTAGCAAGAAGACCCTGGTCATTAAAGGTGGTAGATTGATCAGAAAGCTCAAGCATCTGTAGGACAGGGATATACAGTATTGAAGATCTGGTTCATACCCTATGAATAATAAATTATTGTTATTTTGTAAACATTATATTATGATAATTAAATCATACACTATATTGCCAAAATTATTCGCTTGATTACTTTTTTACGAATATGAATTTTATCAACATCCTGTTCTTAATCCATAGGGTTTAATAAGATGTCAGCCAACCCTTTGCAGCTATAGGAATATGTTTATGGGAATTTTTGACCATTCTTCCAAAAGCGCATTTGTGAGGTCAGACATTGATGATGGATGAGGCCTGGCTCATAGACTTCACTCATCCCAAATGTGTTCTATTGGGTTGAGGTCAGGACTTCAGTCAAGTTCTTCCACATCAAACTTGCTAATCCATTTCTTTAAAGACCTTGCTTTGTGCACTGGTGCACAGTCCGGTTGGAACAGGAAGGGCCATCCCCAAGCTGTTCACACAAAATTGGGAGAATGAAATTTCTCAAACGTTTTGGTATGCTGAAGCATTAAGAGTTCTGCTCAATGGAACTAAGGGGCTGAACCCAACTTCCTAAAAAAAACCCTCCAACACTTACACAGTTACACTTGGCACAATTCACTTAGCAAATGCCAAACCCAAGCTTATCTATCAGATTGCCAGAGGGAGAAGCATGATTTATCACTCCAGAGAACATGTCTCCACTGTTCTAGGGTCCACTGTCGGAGTGCTTTACACCACTGCATCTGATGCTTTTCATTGGGCTTGGTGACGTAAGGCTTGGATGCAGATGCTTGGCCTTGGAAATCCATTCCATGATGCTCTCTTAGCACTGTTCTTGAGCTAATCAGAAGGCCACATGAAGTTTGGAACTCTGTAGTGATTGGCTCTGCAGAAAGTTGGTGACCTCTTCCCACTATCCCTCTCTGTCATTTAACATGGTCTGCTACTTCATGCTGTTGTTCCCAATTACTTATAACAATTTGTTATAATACAAGTTGATTATGGAATATTTAGTAGAGAGGAAGTGCCATGACTGGTCATGTTGCATAAATAGCATCCTTTCATGGTACCACGTTCTTTCACACATGTTTGTAGAAGCAGTTTGCAGGCCTAGGTGCTTGGGTTTATACACCATACAACAGCTGTTTGTAGTTAAATAGGTACATGGTCTTAAGTATAGAGAGGGGGGAAAAAAGTAAAACTGGTTTGCCCGGGGAAGGTAACTATCACAACTTTTTCTGTGCCAGCTTTGTGTTTACTGATCCTTTCTCTTCATCTCTTAGGTGGATATCTATGACACAGTGGTGGAAGACCATGACATTGCTTGGATTTCTCTGTAATACCAGTCAGTCTAAAGATGCAATTTGAAGTTTTGGTGTGCTGAGGACAATGAATCTACACCAAGTACTCACTGGGGCTGTCAACCCTGGGGACAATTGTTTTGCTGTGGGGAGCATAAACAACATACCTTTCACAGTAAGAAAGACTTGTGGCTTGTAGAATACACTAAATGTGCTTGTGATTCTAGAGTAATTGAGTATGGCACCATTCCCACGAGTCGTTGCTCAGAGGATTTCATTCTGCTGCATGGACAGAAATCAATATCTGTCTATTTTCTGTGTCTCCTTATTCCAGGCTGTTGCCTAGGTGACTTTATGCCAGTTCATGACATGCCGTGCACAGTCATCTTTTCAAGTACATTTCATTGTAGGCCTAATACATTACTCAAAAGCAGGCTTTATCATTTTTTTTTCATTTAATTAATGGTGGTTGTCTTCGGAGATTGCCCTGCTATGAGAGTTCAGACTCTCCACTTATCTGAAGTGCTTTTTTGCCAGTAACCCTTTTTGAGTTTTGAATGAATATTTATAGGGCTGTAGGCTGTAGTCATTTTTGTCAAACTTTAGGCTTATGTGTTTTGAATAAACATTTGCGCCCTCTTTGCTTCTCTCACAGGCCTATGCCTCAGGATGTGATATTGTAATATTAGGGAGTGACTTTGAGAGGCTTCAGATCATCCCAGGTGCCAAACACGGGAACATCCAAGTGGGGTGTGTGGACTGCTCTCAGCAGGGGGGACAGGTAAGGATATATTGGACGTTCCTTGCTGTGTAACTGTGACTGTGTGCAGTTTTCTTAAGTCATTGCATTGAAATTAGAGTTAGGCTGTGGTTAAAAATTTGTTTTTAATGATGTGAAAAATCAACATAAAATGTTACTACAAAATGAAAATTGCTATTTATCACTAAGCCTTCATTGTTAGGGTGTTAATTTTGTGCCAAATGTATTACAAGTACTACTGAAATTTGCAAACAACATTCTAAGACTCAAATGAAAAAAGTATATGCTGTAAAGGCAAAAAAATACTAGGAACACATTTTAAAATGATACTTGAATACTTTATTACACTGTTTTTTTTCTTAGAATTTTTTTGTGGATTTTGCTCAGAATCTTGTTTGCTTCTGCTTCTGGGTTTTATTTTTATTATTTTTTTTTTTTCTGAATTTTAGCACACTTTTCCTGATTGGGAGGGTATTGAAAGAAACTGTTCACTTTAAATCTCCATCAGACTTTGGACTGACAGGTGCTCGTCTTCTACAAAAACAAAACCTTAAAACACACTTCACTTATTTGTTCTTGTCAGCTGGATGCAGTAAAAAGCCTTACGTTCATAGGCAAGAAATATGAGAACCCACAACATCTACTAACCATTCAGCAATAAATTTATAACATCTGTATCAACTTTTAATGCAAAAATTCAGTTTACCTTCTGTTGTGTATGTGAACCTGATCGTTCCATCATGTTGGAGAACATTTCGGTGTTGGTGCAGTGGGTGTAGCTCGGTGTTAGATGAGGTTTGAGAGCACCTGTCAGTACAAACTCCACTGACAAAAGGAGAAATGAGATTTTATCAGGAAAATCCACAAAAATTAAAGCATGAAAATAAATGAAAGCAAAGACTGGCAAAAAAATATATATCAAATAACTGCAAATAACTGTTTTTTTTTTTCTTCCTATTTTGTATTCACAACATTTGCATTCAAAACACAGAATTTTGTTTGCAGGTATTATTTTGTGTTCGCTCTATACAGTTGTGCCCAGTGGAATTGGCTTGTGGTTTTAGTGCCATAGATCATGTGCTTTAGTTGTATTGTTGGAAGAGGAAGTGGATATGGCTGCTATCCAAAAACTTCTGCAAACATACTTCACGTGTGTATTTGAAGAAACATTATGGACATGTAGTCCAAGTTGTAATTTTGCACGTTTATTGGAAAACCAAGTTATAGGAATAATGCTCTAATTGTCATATGTAGGCTCTAGTTACTGCTTTAAGTTGTGTTTCTTATGAAGAAACATGAGATCAACTGGATGATACATGACTATGGTTTATTGTAGACATGAGCTAAATGTGTCACAGTTTTAGTGGCTCACTGACTCATGGTTGCATGACAGTATTTTATCTTTTGCTGGGTCTTTAACATTAGATCTATACTTGTACTTGCTTATAACTCTGTCTAATAATAATAGGTGGTAAAACTAAATGTTCTGTGAAATTACATCTTGTATTTAAAAGGTGATTAGGAATTAATCCTCGGAAAGTGCTATAGGACAACCATTGTGACAAGCTGCAGAGCCCAATGAATAAGCTATTAGAAGCACACATTTTCCTCTTAATAGCATAAGCTGTCTGGTATTTCTAGAAGGGGATTAGCTAGACATATATGCTGTTTATGACTTGTGCACATCTCTCAAAAATTGTTATTTTGCCTGAAAAATATTTTTTCCATCTCATTGCCACAGATAGCTGCATCCTATGGAAACATTATTTGTATATTTGAGCCTGTGCAGATCAGCCCAAAGGAAAAGGTACAAACAGTGAGTTTATTTCACAACCAGATTCTCAATGGTTTGCCTATATTTATTATTTTTTCTTGTGTCATTTTTACACATTCTGTATTGTGATTCTCAGCAGAAGCTGAGCTACCATTGGCAAAAAACTGGCCAGTTCCTTTTGCAGTCTATTGCACACAACCTTGCTTGGAGCCCCACAGGTACCAGAGTGTGTGTGTATATATATATATATATATAAAACTCTCACGAGTCTGTTTAAACTTTTACTCTTTAGAGTTAACTCTTTGTTCTTTTTGTCTATGTGTAGGTACCAGTCTTCTGACAGGGTCAAGTAGCCTGCAGTTGTGGTCCAATGAGAACGTCTGCTGTAGTGCTGACAGGGAGACAGGCAACAATGCTCTGTGTTCATGGAGATGTGTATGGAAGTGCAAGTAGGTTGTTTATAGAATTGCTTGAAATTTGCATGCAACTAATTTAGCTGGGTTTGTTTTTTTAACTGTGGTCATTGTCCTAATTTAGTCCCAACCCTGTTTATAATGTTCTAGGACTGCTTCACCTATTCACCTAATGAAGTTTTCTCCAGGTGGGGAATTTTTTGCCACTGCGGGGCAGGTTTGTACACAGAATGTCATGGTACTTATTGATAACTTGATTGCCGTTTGCACAGTAAACTTTAGTAAACTTTTTTTCCCTTCTTGCATACAGGATGATTGCTTGGTGAAGGTGTGGTACAGTACAAGTAAATGGCAGTCCGATGTTATGAAGCTTTTCATTCCCCCTGAGATTGGCTCTCAGGGGGAAATTGACTTCTCTTTTATCTACTTGGCCCACCCTCGTGCTGTTACAGGCTTCTCATGGAGAAAGGCCAGCAAGTACATGCCCAGGTAATACCCTACAAAGCTTTCGGATACTAAACACAATTTAATAAAAAAATCTGTGTTGCATCAGTTCAAAGGATGTGAATCAACTATGATGATTTTACTTTTTTTTTGTAACATAAAATAAAATGTGAACTAATTTGTGGGCCAGTAAATTTGTGATTTTAAGATTAATTTAAAAATAATCACATCCTGTGGATGCTAATAAAGTTTTGGGAAAAGATGTTGGAACAGAATTTGCACTTCTTATATCTGCAGTCATGCCAGCAAGTCAGTTAAACAGCATCCTTTATGCCTCCAGGGGTGCCGTGTGTAATGTGTTACTGACCTGCTGCAAGGACAGCGTGTGTCGGCTGTGGGCGGAGACGCTGCTGCCTAGCGACAGTCTACTGTCTGGACTAAGGCACAATCACAGCAGCAGCAGCAACAACAACGATACACTGAAGACAAATAACATGAAGAAGGCCTATTGTAATAACAAAGGCCAGAGTGGGACACCATTAGAGGTGAGTCACGCTCTTCCCTTTAATCAAAAGACCACAAATTATGTCACACATTGGATAATTTATACACTTACCTGTGTAGTGGATTGGGGCCAAACAGACTTTTATGGAACTGAGCATGTCAGATGTGGTGGACTTTCAAACGTAAATGCAGATCCTTTCATGTTTTTTTCATGTCTGTAGCATACTAAAGTAAATCTGGTTCATCACAAAATCTTCTGATGTGCTGGGTTTCTGCCATCCTAGGGATCTCACAAAAAAGAGTTTTTAAATTTACATTAAAAAATAATAAAATTGCACTCAATGTAGTTTCAATTCACACACTGGCCGTCAGTTTTGCATATTAGAAGTTCTACAGCACAAACCTGTGTTTATATATACTTTGACCATTCATTTATTTAATTTCCAGTCAAACAGCCATTAAGTAATACTTTTTTTAATTTAGAAAATAAAAATTATAACAGGAAATAAAACAACCAGGTATTTCATGGTTTCTACCAACTTTGAAGTGATTTTTGGCTTTTTATTTCCCCTTCCTTATACAAAGCAGTTTATTTAATATCAAACCTATTCAGAGACATTGCCTGTAAAAGAAATATCTTCTACTTAATGGTTGTTTTCACTGGAAATTATTTAAATAAAGGGCGGTATTTTATGTTTGCCCAGTACTCTATATAATAATAGATCAACATGTTGAGGTATAGTAAAGTTGTAAAATGCTCATTTAATTTGATTCCCTACTCAATGGAGATGGACTGATGTGTTTGTAGCTGGAGTCAAATGTCTTGACATGTTCTGTTTCCATCGCTCAGATGAACCTGACAGAATCGTGGCGAGGGCCAGTCAGGTGCACTGCCCAGCCGGCTCACACAGGGCCGCTACCTCATCAGCAAAACAAGCATTTCACCCACAGGAAAAGCGTCCCTCACGCCAATGCTCTGTGCCACTTTCACATTGCTGCTAGCATTAATCCAGCCACAGGTAATTTCAGTTTCATTTACAAATCATTTAGTTTCAGTTCCCTTTACTACATACCTGTCACACTTCATTTGCAACCCAAACTTTGCTTAACATTGTCTATGACTGTGGTCTGTTGTTTAAAGGAATAAAAAAAAAAAACAGAGGAAAAAATGGAAATGGCAACATTTACAAAAAGAGTGCTGAGCCGTGAGATGCTGATCTATTGTAGGAGTAGAGAACTGAGGGTCTGAGTGTAGGAAGGTGGCCAATTTCACTGACACAACAACAAAACCTGCTGTTTAACTGCTGAGTTGAATCAGCTGTGTTTGAGCATGGAAATCACCAAACTGTGCAGGAATTCACCACCTCTAGGACTGGAGTTCCCCACCCCGGTCTGGTGTGATCATTAGATAATTGATAATTAGCATATGAAAGGGAATTTTCCTTACAGTCAGATATCAGTGGCAAGCAGAGGTTGATATTCTGCGTCTGGGTGAGATATTTGTGTTGGTGAATAGCCAAAAAGAGAGGTTATGTCAGTGTGGGAGGAAGTAAAGTCATGGATGTTTTAAGATGTGGTCCTGCCACCATAACCACACAGCCTTTCAGTGTCAGCTGACTTTTAGCAGTAAGAAATATCAAACGGTTTGTTGCCCTACGCTATAGTGTAGTACTGCTAAAACAGAGTCAAAACTATTGGTTCTACTAGCTAATATAATTCTACTATCACAGCTTACAGCTCAAAGTATTATTTATAAGTAGGTCCTTTTAGAAATATGTATATTTAGAAGTTAAATTAATTTAGATGTCTGGTTATCCAGTTACAAATTTGCTGTGTAATTCCAGATATTCCTCTGCTGCCCTCCATCTCTTCATTGAGTGGTTCAGATGAGGAAGAGCCAGGTGGACCTTTTACTGTCCATTGGCTCAACAACAAAGAGCTGCAGCTCACTCTCACCATGGAGGTGTTCATCCAGCAGATAAAGAGCAGTTTGGAGCAGCAGAACCTCCCACAGACCAATCGGGCTGATGATGGTTTGTATCATTCACATATTTGGGTTTTCAGAGTCGATGCCTGTAATAATTACATTATTGCACTGAATGAAATGATTAAAGATTAATTTTTGTAAGTATTGACAATACCCACAATATGCTCAGAACTGACCCATCAGTGTCTTGATAGTGTCTTGTTGTATGAATATATAATACACAAGAGTGAGTGCTATAATGTGAGATACTGACACTGGGGTTCTGTGGTACACCAGTGGCAGTATCTCATGTTGTAGCACAGACCACTGCTCTAGAATGTGCTAGATCTTGAGGTGTTGACAGTGCTGTGTGATGTGTTCTATAGAACATGACAGCGTGGTAGCCAATGCTCCTGTAATGAACCAAGATATAAAAATGAAGCTTTCTGTTTTCCCGTTACAGAGTTTAATGAGGAAGGCAGTTTTGTTAGCCCTGAAGCCAGAAAAGAGGAGACAAACTTAGATGCAGCCTCCTTCCCACTGCCTGCAGCTGCAGTGGAGCACCAGGTAGATGTGTTACTAGGAGAATGGAACAGGGGGGCCGACATGCTCTTTAGCATCCACCCTATGGATGGCTCTCTGCTGGTGTGGCACGTAGACTGGCTGGATGAATATCAACCCGGGATGTTTCGTCAGGCTCAGGTAGGGCCAACAGACCACGTTTCCTTCTACAGGTTATGCCCGTGGCATTTATGTAAAATAGAGATGTCGGGATTCATTGTTTATTATCGTAATTGCTTGTAGTATGATGCAGGGTTTCCACAAGTAAAGTGCTTATGGAAAATCCTATATGGGTCCTGTACTAGGAATTATAGCCTGGAGATTTTAATCATTTTTAATAAGGCATAGTCGGCTTATGGACTGTTTTAAAGATGAAACTGATCAGCCACAACCTTAAAATAACAAACGTGAAGTGACCAATATTGTCACATTACAGTGGCATCTCTTGTGTGGTAATACTTATTGCAAAGCAAGTGCACAGTCAGTTAAATATGTTCCTGTGTGCCTCACTTACCTGAGGAATGCTGTGGAGGCATTGGGATTGTGATGTGGGTGATGTCCTGCTGGTTAAACTTGGGACCTGGCATTTATGTGGACATTGCTTTTGAAAACATACCACCTACCTGAACCAAGTACACCCCTTGGTAGCAGGGGAATTCTCAAATCACAGCGTGTCATACAGCAGGATAATGCACCCTGCCACATTGTAAAAATATATTCACTAATGGTGAATGGAGTAATATGACAAAAGTTTCAAGGAGCTGACTTGGCCTGTAAATTCCTAGATCTCAACCTGCTCAATTAAATGTAGGACGTGCTAGGAATATAAGTCCGATCCATTTAAGCCCAAGCTCACATTAAAGCTATTTCAAATCTGTTGGTGCACCTCTGCTGATCCTGGCTGAATTTTTGGGAAACTGTCCCAGGGCAGTTTTAACAGCACAAGGGATACAAAATATTAGTTGGGTTGTTGTGTAATGTGTGTCTGTCTGTATATTATCTTGTTTGTTGTAAACAATATATATGTATATCTGAGACACTGTATTTGTGATAATTGGTCTCCTAAACAATGGCACAAAATGTTGTCTTCTCATTGCAGGTGTCATTCGTGTCCCGAATACCAGTTGCTTTTCCCACTGGTGATGCCAACTCGCTCAGTCGTAGTGTGGTGATGTATGCTTGCAATAAAAATGTGGACTTAGCCATTCAGCATGGCCGTCAGCGACCTGTCGGCTTGCCCCGCTCCTCCTCAGTCCTGATTGGATTAGGACAGAACAAGCCGTGCTCCAACAGCCTTCGACTGAGCATCTTCACCCCTAACGTGCTAATGATCTCCAAGCATGCTGACGGCTCCCTAAACCAGTGGGCAGTCAGCTTTGCTGAAGGGTCAGCCTTCTCTACAGTACTCAGCGTCTCACACAAATCCCGCTACTGTGGACACCGCTTTCACCTCAATGACCTAGCCTGCCACTCGCTTCTGCCTCTACTACTGACCACCTCGCACCATAATGCACTGCGTACACCGGAGACGGAAAGCATCCTGACCCAGTCCCTGCCTGGCCTTGCCTCCTCTGGCCGGAAGAGCTGGTCATCCCCTGGCCCTGTGTCCCAGGATCCGAATGCTATTTACAGTGAGCTGATCCTGTGGAGGGTTGACCCCGTTGGTCCCCTGTCCTTTTCAGGCGGTGTGTCCGAGCTGGCCAGGATCAATTCCCTGCATTCGTCTGCTTTCTCCAATGTGGCCTGGCTGCCAACACTCATTCCCAGCACCTGCCTTGGTAAGGTTATCTTCTCCTCTTTAAAAACAGACATGGACCTGCCTTGTAACCTTGCTAGACTGCACATATATTCATACAGGTTTTGTAGGTCGAAGGGCAGTTACTGGCTTTCAAACAGCTTTTATGTTCATCACTGAAATGAAGGGAAGAAAGATCTTGACAAATGCACCTATGCTTACAGTTATAGTTTGTTAATATAAGAATGATAACAAAGTTTCTGACACGAAACCACTATACCCAAAAGGTAAAAAAGCTGCATATTTGCAGACAACAGAGACATGCCTCATGTTAGACAACTTGTTGGAAAAAAATATGCTTAGATATTTACACACTAGAGAAAAAGCATATATTTTTTTTAAAGCGACAGTCCTTAAGTTTCGGCGGTGTTTATGGGTTTTAGAGACCTCTCTAGAGTTTTGTAATTGCAATGATAATTGTTTTTGGGATTTAAAGAAAATTATCTAGGGTTGCAACAACTAATTGATTAAAAAAATATCTATTTCAAAAACTGTGAAGGAGTAGTGCAACAGGTAAACAGTCTGGACAGTTAACATTTCTCTGACATTTTAAATGAGTGTGTGCTTTAAAATCTGAGGACTAACACTAGATACTAAAAACGGTCACAATTAGCAGTGTTTACAGAAAAGATACAGTGTGAGTTTCTGGCCTTGATTTAATCATGAAAGATGGTCAGATATAGGAATGAAGCTTGGTTTGGTTCACATGTGTAACAATGACACACATTGCAGTTTCTCCTCTAGACTTTTTTTTTTTGCAGTGGTGGCAGACAATCTTTCACGCCCCCAACCGGTGCAGCGCAAAATTGATTAAAAAGTGAAGAAGAATACATACACTACACAATACATTTTACACACTGTTTATTTTCATAAATCCAGTTGCATAGAGTGCAGCCTGGGTTAGAGCACCTAATGTTCTGTGATTTCTTTCACCATATCATATCATAGAGAAACTCTGTCAGAGGTTTAATCACAGGATTAATCACACTTTTCTTTCACAGATTTTTAAATTTAAAATAAAAGAATCATTGTATGAACAACACAACATGAATTATATTCATATTCAATACTTTTATTAATTGCAACAATAATCTGTGATAAATTAAAAGTTAATGCTAGTAATTCTTTGTATGGGGAGGAGTAAAACAAATACATGTGTAAGCTACTGTAGTATACATGACAAACTGGACAGAGGAATCTTTTTTCTTTATTATAATTATCTCAGTGTAGTTTTCATGATTTCTGAATTAAAATTTGGTCATATGATTAATCTGTGTTAAAAATGAACACATTAACCTTGACAGCACTAGTTTTAAACTTAACAGGCTCCAGTCATTATGCAGCATGTGCCAAACTGAAAGTAACATTCTAAATGTAAAATTGTAAAACTTAACGTTAGCTAGTTTAATCAACTTTTCTTTCCTCTCCTCTATTTCTCCCGCTCTCGCTTGCTCGCTTGTCAGGTGTGTAGAGATAGAAGCAGTGCATTAGGCATAATTTTTCCACTTCCTGTATTGCTCACTCCAAAATAAAAGCCCTCTGCTTTTGTAATTGCAGTTTCATGTAATTAGAGCGGTGGCAATAATTACTGCCACAAAATACACGTAGCTAAACCCTACATTGGATAAAGCAAGTGGATCTGATGCCGGGATCACAATACACAAATTTGGTCCGATTTTGGAATAGTTTTTGTGTCTGAACTGAATGAGTGTCAGGGATGAGTAACGGTCATGTAGTGACATAACCAGAAATAAGCGATGTGGTGTCTGTGATGCCCCATGACACTATGATGAAAAGTCCAACTTGTTAGACTTTTTTGGATTCTGGTCTGACACATCCTATGGCATGTTCCTTGACAATGACCAATAGGAGGACAGAGCGCTGTCTAGCACACATATGTAAATATTGAGAACAAAGAGGGAGGCTGCTGGTCCAGCTGCCAAAAATATTGGCAGGATATTACCAAGTTCTCTTTGCAGGACAGACAGTCCATACTGTCCTCTACTAAACACCCAGGAACTGGTCCACAATCTTTATTTATTTATTTCCGGAACACAAAACCACCAGCAAAACCAAAACCACACACAGTGCTTATGTAGACTTGACAGTTTCTTGACCCACCTCCCCGAGGACCTCTGAACTCATGCGATGACACAAACAAAGAATGGTCCGTGTCAAATATGTAGTGTTGCCAGCCTCCCGACCAAGACACGGCAGAAATGTATAGCCCTAATCATGGTGAACGTCATGAAAGGCAAAATTATCATGTAGTCTGATCAGTCAGTGTATGAGTGCCATTTTGTATTTTTATATTTAGCATTTTATGTATTATTTTAAAAAGGACATTGTTCATTATATTACATGAAATGCTGCAATAAACAGTCTTTTTTTTAAAGTATTGTCTTTAGAAGAGTGTAATAATTATATAGTGTATATATAATTATATATTAAGCTAATAATTAGCTGCATCTCTAGGGATGAGCGGTATTCACATTTTTCAAGCTACATCAAAACTTGTATGCTTATGTATGTGCTTTAAAACCATACCTTCTAATTCAGCTCCTGTTGCCGAGAGTATGTGGTTTTATATGTGGCTGTTCAGCAAGAAAAAAAGCCAGCTTCACATCAATTTTGAAACCTTATAATTCACAGAGCTCTCGTAACATTTCAAAATCAAAGTCAATGCTAATACTGGTTTTAACAAGGATTCTGTCACATTTCTCTTTGCAAGCTGCTGTTCTGATTCTGCGTTTCTATATTTTAAGTGATTGAGTGAATGAGCAGATGGAGACTGAGATTGGTGTTCTCATATCTCCATCCAGAAATACTGCTGTTGCTCATGTAACCGAGAAAATGTGTCAGAACCTCTTTTTGAGTCTGTGCATGTGACCTTGGTACGTATAGATGTGTGCCATGGCCAGAAAACCTACCCTGGGATCTGTGGTACACCAGTGGCAGTATCTCATGTTGTAGCACAGACCACTGCTCTAGAATGTGCTAGATCTTGAGGTGTTGACAGTGCTGTGTGATGTGTTCTATAGAACATGACAGCGTGGTAGCCAATGCTCCTGTAATGAACCAAGATATAAAAATGAAGCTTTCTGTTTTCCCGTTACAGAGTTTAATGAGGAAGGCAGTTTTGTTAGCCCTGAAGCCAGAAAAGAGGAGACAAACTTGGATGCTGCCGTGGCCAGAAAACCTACCCCACCATTGTTTTTAACGTTAGACTTTGCAGGGATGCTCACATCAGGAATATTACTGCTGTCAAAAAAAAAAAAGATCTAAGGGACTGTCGCTTTAAAAATTGAGAACTAATACTATAAAATAAAATGTGTAATTAATGAGTCATTTACACTTATAGTGGGTTTCATCTAATTTGCTTAAATGTTGCAGTGTGAGTATTTTTGCCCTTGTCTCCTGCATAAACATTTATTTATACATGTCCCATAGGTGTCTATGGCAATTCGCCAAGTGCCTGCTTTGTTGCAAGTGATGGCCAATCGCTGAGACTGTATCAGGCAGTTATTGAGGCCAAGAAACTGCTGAGTGAACTTTCCAATCCAGAAATATCAGTAAGAGCAGGCCATATGTCTAAAGTGACCTTTTGAGTATCAGTATTATTTATTTATTTATTTATTTATTTATTTACATTTTTTTCCTTTCACTTATTTTTATCTTGTACAGAAATGTGTTGGGGAAGTGTTCAACATCATTAGTCAGCAGTCTACTGCAAGGCCAGGTTGCATCATTGAGCTAGATGCTATTACAGACTTTGTAAGTACTGTATATGTTCTCAAGCCTACGTTGCAGTTAGAAAATGGTAAATGAATGGAAATGAGTTGTAAATGTTGTTACAAGTAGTGGCTTTTTTGAATTCATGATTAAAGAATGGTTGGACATGAATGATCATGTATTTGCCCTTGAGCCCATTTACCACACTGCTGTGACTTTGCACTGCTTTTAATGCCTTCCCAGCAGGGGAAGGATATCCAACTGTTACATGTGTTTGAGGAGGACCTGATCTTGGGAAACGAGAAAAAAGATGATTGCTCACTGGAGTTCCCGCCTGCCGAGACTGGTAGGGAGCCTCTCAGAAATTCTATGTGATCTATGCTAAATTTCAATTTGCCCCTGTGAAAACGAATATGTCCATGTCCTTCACTTAGCCTCTAGCCCAGCACTGTTTTCGGCACGCTTCTTCCTGGTGGTGATTGAGTTAACGCAGAGCAGGAGATCACTCTTACATATGTGGCATCTGCAGCTGGCAGCAGGTCCTATTAATATTGGTGCGTATGTGATTTTGCACAGAAAAAATATAAAAGATTTATTTTACCCAGTTTTTGACTATTAATGAATATTTTCATTTTGTTTGTAACAGTATGTCCTATATTCTCATTTGCTCTGATTTTTTTTAAAGATTTAACATAATTATCTAATTTTTCCAGAAGAGACCTCAACCCCTGTTGATAAGGACACATTGCCATCTCCCAGCAAAACTTTCAACTTTGAGTCTTTCAACTCTCCATTATCCCAAAGATCTAAGCTAAGCAGGTCCAATCTGCGAAGTGCATGTCGCCTCACTCTGACACACTGTGAGAGGGTTTTTAGCCAGGAGCTGAGCCTTCCAGAGGGAGTTGAAGTTTTGCGCGTAACTCCAGCAGCAGGTGTTGACTTATGCTTATTAACTCTGGCCAGGGCTATTTTAAATACAAATAAGGCATATTGCTTCTGTTTAGCAGAGCATCTGTTAACTACAGATCTTTTAATATACAGGTGCTGGTAATAAAATTAGAATATTATGAAAAAGTTGATTTATTTCAGTAATTCCATTCAAAAAGTGAAACTTGTATATTATACTCATTCATTACACACAGACTGGTTTGTTTCTTTTAATTTGATGATTATAACTGACAACTAATGAAAACCCCAAATTCAGTATTTCAGAAAATTAGAATATTACATAAGACCAAAACACAAAAGTATTTTTAGAAATGCTGGCCAACTGAAAAGTATGAACATGAAAAGTATGAGCATGTACAGCACTCAGTACTTAGTTGGGGCTCCTTTTGTTTGAATTACTGCAGCATGGCATGGAGTGGATCAGTCTGTGGCACTGCTCAGGTGTTATGAGAGCCCAGGTTGCTCTGATAGTGGCATTCAGCTCTTCTTCATTGTTGGGTCTGGCATATTGCATCTTCTTCTTCACAAAACCCCATAGATTTTCTATGGGGTTAAGGTCAGGCGAGTTTGCTGACCAATTAAGAACAGGGATACCATGGTCCTTAAACCAGGTACTGGTAGCTTTGGCACTGTGTGCAGGTGTCAAGTCCTGTTGGAAAATGAAATCTGCATCTCCATAAAGTTGGTCAGCAGCAGGAAGCATGAAGTGCTCTACAACTTCCTGGTGGATGGCTGAATTGACCTTGGACCTCAGAAAATACAGTGGACCAACAACAGCAGATGACATGGCACCCCAAACCATCACTGACTGCGGAAACTTTACACTGGACCTCAAGCAACGTGGATTCTGTGCCTCTCCTCCTCTGCCTTTCCAAAGGAAATGCAAAATTTACTTTTATCAGAGAACATAAATTTGGACCATAGCAGTCCTGTCTTTTTTGTCTTTAGCCCAGGCGAGACGCTGTCTCTTGTTCAAGAGTGGCTTGACACAAGGAATACAGCAGCTGAAACACGCATACGTCTGTGCGTGGTGGTTCTTGAAGCACGGACTCCAGCTGCAGTCCAGTCAGCAGTAAATCTCGCCCACATTTTTGAATAGGTTTTGTTTCACAATCCTCTCCAGGGTGCGGTTATCACTATTGCTTGTACACTTTTTTTCTACCACATCTTTTCCTTCCCTTTGCCTCTCTGTTAATGTGCTTAGACACAGAGCTCTATGAACAGCCAGCCTCTTTAGCAATGACCTTTTGTGTCTTGCCCTGCTTGTGTAAGGTGTCAGTGGTCGTCTTTTGGACAACTGTCAAGTCAGCAGTCTTCCCCATGATTGTGTAACCTACAGAACCAGACTGAGAGACCATTTAAAGGCCTTTGTAGTTTTGAGTTAATTGACTGATTACAGTGTGGCACGAGGTGTCTTCAATATTGAATCTTTTCACAATATTCTAATTTTCTGAAATACTGAATTTGGGGTTTTCATTAGTTGTCAGTTATAATCATCAAGTTAAAATAAATAAACACTTGAAATATATCAGTCTGTGTAATGAATGAGTATAATATGCGTGTGTGTGTTGGTCATAAAATTAGAATATCATGAAAAAGTTTATGCACTGAATAGCTAGACCTGATTAAATGAATCTTTCACCATTGCAGGCCATTTGAGCTCATCGTCCTTGCAGCCAACCGGACGTGCACCTTATCTTCTTGCCACTTCATCTTCAGATGGGACTGTTAGGTTCTGGAGTTGTAGCACAGCTTCTGACAATGATGAATCTACACCTACATACATCTGGGAAGAATGGCCTTTGTTAGTGGAAGAAGGGCTGGACAATACCAGTGCTGTTAGCATTCCTGGCTGGCCAGTGGGCATCAGCTGCTGCAACACTAGTCGAGTAGCTGTGGCCTACAAGGACTCAAAACCTCAGAGACTTATAAAGGAGTCCCTTATTCAAGTGAGTATATTCCAGTGTGAGTCCACAGGGGGTTCCCAGTGGATGCTGGAACAGACTCTTAAACTAGAAAGTTGTGGTAGTCTGCCTATGAATGGCTCTGATAAACATCTAACTGTCCCAAGCCTCGAGGAATGTCTGGTGGTTTCTGAGGACTGTTTGGGCAGCAGTGTTAAAAATCTAGTTCATCTGGATTGGGTTTCTAGAGAGGATGGTTCTCACATATTGACAGTAGGTCTTGGATCCAAACTGTACATGTATGGACCACTTTTGGGAAAACCTCCAGAGCTGGGACTGTCTGACAGCAGCAGGGAGCATTGCTCCTCTCTGCTTGTTCTGTTACGTGTAGTAGACTTGGTGTCATCTGTAGAGGGCTCCTTACCAATCCCAGTCTCGTTGTCTTGGGTTAGAGATGGTATCCTGGTAGTAGGGATGGACTGTGAGATGCACGTCTACTCCCAGTGGCAACCACCGGCTCCAGCCAAATCAGCACTGACCACGAGTGATACAAATGTTGGCAGTGTTAGCTCACTTATTGCAGCAGTGAAACAAGAGGGTTCAAGTCTCCACCCTCCTAAAAAGACACTTACCAGGTCTATGACCAGTCTGGCCCAGAAGCTTAGTGGTAAGAGGACAATGTATGATCTTCCAGCTGAGATGGAGGACTATGGATTATTTGAGACAGCACACCACCTGTTTCCAACCCTTCCTCAGTATCACCCAGTACAACTTTTAGAGCTGATGGACCTTGGAAAGGTGCGACGGGCCAAAGCCATCCTATCTCATCTGGTCAAGTGCATAGCTGGAGAGATTGTGGCTCTGAAGGACACTGCTGTCAATCAGGAGCGACGTTTACGCTCCCTCACAATCAGTGCAAGTGGCAGCACTGCAAGGGTCCCCAGGATGTTTAACAAGTCAGAGAACCCAGACTACACAGAGATTGACTCCATCCCACCACTGCCTCTCTATGCTCTAATTGCTGCAGATGAAGAGACAGCCCCCCAAGCCAAAGAAAAAATGACCAGCATCAGTGGGGACAGTGGCCACGGCTCTAGTCGGACAGACACTTATGATGAGCTTTTCCAGGCCACCACCTTGAGCATGGATGATGTGAATCCTTTAGATAGTGAGGAAGAGGATTCTAAGCCCAAAGTCATTGATCTGTCCCAGTACAGTCCCACTTTCTTCGGTCCAGAACACGCTCAAGTTCTGTCCAGCCACCTGCTTCACTCCAGCCTGCCAGGCCTGACGCGAATGGAGCAGATGTCCCTCATGGCCTTGGCGGACACTATTGCCTCCACCAGCACGGACATCGGGGAAAGTCAAGGAAAAAGTCAAGGTTAATGCCTTTTGCTGCCTTTGTCCAGCATTGTTTGTTGGTGTCTCTGCTCAAACACTGTTGCTGAATAGCTGCTACTAGACTTGTAGTGATGCTCTGAAATGAAAACTGTTAAAACTGTTTGTTTTGTAGATTTTTCTTTGTGGAAAGGTTATGGAGGGAACAAACCTGAATATACATATTGTCTACAAAATGAAATGAAAAATAATAAAATGTAAAATATAATTTAGACATAATAAGTCAGTCCTACATGTTAAAGTCATCAAACAAAATAAGCAGAGTCAACATTTCCCTCTGCTACTGCTCAAATTGTTTTATTGCACCTGTGCTGACCAGAGCAGGGGAGTTATTAGATAAATCTTCAAAATAAATAAACAATTTTTTTTCTTTGAAATGGAATAGTATTTCTATTATTTCAACAGTAACATTTTACATTTTCATCAGTTTGTTATTTTCAGTCTAGTTATTTATTTTCATTTTCTTTGTGAAAATGTTCACTGAAAACATTGATGTGAAAAGTGGGTTTGAGCAGAGAATGAATAAACTGTGACTGGTTCCAGTTGTTCGTAATTAGACACCCTTGACTTACTGTCAATCTATTTATATTTGACTAACATCATTGCTGTATATGTTTAACCAAATGTAATAACATCAATCAGGTGGAGAGACGCTGGATGAATGCGGTTTGAAGTTCTTACTGGCTGTTCGTTTGCATACTTTCCTGCTGACCTCATTACCTCCAGCACACCGTTCACAGCTCCTCTGTCAAGGTACACTTGCCAAACAAACAGTATAAAATAGTATTTGTTCATATACTGAATACTGAACACTGTGTGATAAATATAGATACAATAAGCTTAGCTGACACGGCAGATTTAGTTCCCCTTAGTTGTTTGTTGTTATTTGTGTTCAAGATGTATACATCAGTATGTAATCCTCATTTCTGGCTTGTAGGACTTTCTACCTGTCACTATGCCTGGGCATTTCACTCTGAGGCAGAGGAGGAACTGCTCAACATGCTTCCTGCCATGCAGAAAGGAGAGCCCACCTGGCCTGAGCTCAGAGCTATGGGTGTGGGCTGGTGGCTGAGAAGCACTAATAAGCTTCGTAGGTGCATTGAAAAGGTTAGTGCAGACAAAAGATCCAGTTTCTGACCTTTGAGAAATAAAACAGCTGTCACAACAAAACCTCCTAACTCCATATTTTAGGTTTTTCTCTTTTTTCTGCCACTATTTGAAACTACCTTTTTATGGTTGAATTTCCCTATGAACAGAACAATATAAGTGCTCAATTTTGACTTGAAATAAAATCTTCTTACATTAACGTGCATTGATTTTTTTTTTTCCTCTGTTATCATTTTGGAGGTTTTTTTCTGATGTTTATATGTACAAACTGATCAACTGATCACAAGATTAAAACCACAGAATGGAGGAGGGAATAACTAATTGTTTTGTTACAGTGACATCTAAGATCCCATTCACATGGATATGGATATTTTCAAAATTAACATTTTTGTCTGGGCTTTGGCACCTCATCCACAAACAACAAAAACAAGTTTTTGCAAACACTTTCCAAGGTGGAGATGTAAAATATATATATATATATATATATATATATATACACTTTTTTTCCCCCCTCTTGTCACTGTTCTCGTGTGGACATGGAAAATGTATCATTTTGGAAACATCTCTGACTGAAATTCAAATGGCCCCTCACTCCCTATATAGTGAAATATATAAGTCACAAGTAATGAAACTACAATGTATAAATGCATATTTCAGATTCCCACATATGAATAAATATCAATTGTTGTATTAGAAATATATAATGCACCATTAACTTTTATGGGTAGAATTTTTTTTTAATGTAGATAGCTCATTCACTCACTACTGCCTTAACTCTTAACAGGTAGCAAAAGCATCTTTTCAAAGGAACAATGATCCCTTGGATGCAGCCCTGTTCTATTTGGCCATGAAGAAGAAGGCTGTAGTCTGGGGACTATACAGGTACACCTTGTGGAAATCCTTTGTTTTATCTATTGTCTGATATAGGCTTTAAAATAAGTAGCCTACTGTCTGCATTGTTTAAACTCACTGAGAACCTCTGTCATGTGAAGGTCCCATAAGAATATGAAGATGACAGCCTTCTTCAGTAACAACTTTAATGAGGACCGATGGAGGAAGGCTGCCTTAAAGAACGCTTTCTCTCTGCTTGGAAAGCAGCGGTTTCAGCACTCAGCAGCCTTCTTCTTGCTGGCAGGCTCCCTCAAGGATGCTGTTGAGGTAAAAATGTCCTTAGGACTGTCATTATTTTACATAATACAGACCCCTTTAGAAGTGCACTTCCCCTCTTTTGAATTCAAGTAGGAAATAAGATCTTTTATTATTTACTCAAGCCCTCAAGGTAAGGACAGTGTTCATTTTTAACATTTGTGGTTTTGCTTAAATGTTCACTTTTGGTCCTTTGCTAGTGAAGGATTGTTGCCAGTAATTTCAAGGCTTTGATGGGTAGGGGGTGGGAGGGGACGTGTTGAGTTCAAATTTTGTTTTTATTTAAAGTTGTGCTTTGCACAACTTTGTCTCTACTACAGGGTGGTGTTGGAACTGGTGTATCTATGTTTCATAAATGTCATTTATTTCTATGCATTCTCATTGCGTTCATGTACATACAAACCTAAGATTGAAAAATAGTTTTGACAAAATGATATTGCTTTTTTAGGTTTGCTTGGAAAAAATGCAGGACCTGCAGTTGGCATTAGTCATTAGCAGATTATATGAGTCTGAGTTTGAGACATCCTCCACTTATAAGAAGATCCTACAGAGGTATGTGCTGGGTCAGGACCATCAGATCCCAGTTCACCAGGATTCATTTCTACGTAGCATGGGATACTGGGTCCTAGAGGATTACAGTAGAGCACTGGATACTTTGCTTGAGCAGCCCAGGCCAAAAGTTGAAGCTTCAAACAAAGGTAAGAAGTGATCTTGTTTTTTTGTTTTTTTAATTTACCTGAATATGATTGCTTTCATCTTACATTGATGACAGCCTTGTGGGCACTGCAGTATATTTATAGATAAATGAATTATGCCTTATGAATAATTGGTCTTTCCAATTTAATGTTTTCCATATATTTCTCCTGAGGTTCTGAAGGTCTTTTATAAAGTTATATAAGCTTATACTCCCATATTATTATAAATATTCCCTTCTACTGGAATCTTCTTCATTTTCTTGAGTCAGAGCAACATTGTGAGCAAAAGCAGTCCTAGTCAGTATTCCCTCTTGTTATAACTTTCTCTGTCAGCCACAGAAAATAGGCATTCGTTACTTTGGTATATCTTCCTCCATTTTTCTATTCAGAAGTAATTTCTTTTAAACTATAAAACACTGAAATATAGCTTTAAATCATTAAAATAAAATTCAAAACAGCACAGCAAGGTGTGAGCACAAAATGGAAGTGGATCTTTAACTGCAGTACCTTTTACAGGAACCACGGCCGTTCCCCCCTGTAATCCAGAGGTTTTCAATTTCTACACCTACCTCAGAACACACCCACTGCTCCTTCGCCGACATTTTGGTTCCTCAGACAAAGCGAAGGTGGGACTGACCGCAGAAGGCCGCATGGCAGACTCCATTAGTCTCATAGAGAGGAGACTGTTCTTCACTGCTGCTTATGCTCACTTACAAGCTGGCTGTCCCATGCTAGCGCTAGAAGTTCTTTCTAAAATGCCCAAGGTTATCAAGCGATCTAAACTTCTGCTGGACCAAGACAAGCCCTCACCTTCTTTTAGTGGTTCTGGCAACCCACATGGCCAGAACAGTAAAGACCAGGCCTCTGTGCTTGATTGGTCCCAAACCATGTTTAATGGTTTTGAGTCCATTTCAGACACCCTGTCCTCTCCCAGAGAAGACCACAGCCATTCCGATTCTGTGCTGAGTTTTGACTGGAGCCAGCCTTCTGTAACGCTGCAGGATGAACCATTGGATTTGAAGTGGGACAGTGACAAAGAAGACTCTGAGGATGAAGATGCTGGGCTAGCAATGAAAAACATCAACCCAGAAAACTCCACAATCATTCAAAATAGCGGCGACTCCAATTCTGCCTCCACAGATGTGGCAGACAGCTCCCAGCTTCTCTCAGAAGATATCCTGGCTGCCCGGCTCAAGTTTAGTAGCTGTTTGAAAATCCTCACCGCTGAGCTGCGGACACTCTCCACAGGCTATGAACTGGATGGTGGAAAGCTGCGACACCAACTGTGCCATTGGCTGGAGCGAGAGTTAGTGGCCCTCCAGAGTTGCTGTGGCTACAACCCCTGCCTACAGCAGCTAGCTGGGGGCATCTCAACTGACCTTAGCCAGTTTGGTGCAGCTGGAGATGAGCAGGAGGCGCAAGGAGCTGCCGAACAGGCCAGAGCAGTACAGAGAAGACGCAGGCTCTGGCTCCATAGAAACCAGCCTCTACTGCGCATCTTCCTCAGCTACTGTAGCCTGCATGGCTCCCATGGAGGAGGCCTGGCCTCTGTCAGAATGGAGCTAATTCTCTTGCTGCAGGAATCCCAGCAGGTATGTTATTCCACTGTAGCTGCAAACACTGCAAAATTCAAATAAGTACCAGATTAGTTTTACCATGGTATTGTCTCCAGTGGTGGGGAAAAAAACGTGGGGGAGAAAGCCTAGCATACAGGACAGAGATACTTCACATATTAGACTAGTTTCTAGCCCACAAACAAACTGGAGAACTAGCAAATGGTCAGGAAACATCCTCAGAATGTTAGAAGTTTTTTAATTGGTATATTATTATTACTATTATTATTTTTTTTTTTTTTATTAACCTAGTCTCACATACGATGGAGATTTAGGGCCATGGCATTGAAAAAAATAAGATTCTGACAACAATCTCTGAATAATTTTGAGAAAAATCTTAGAATAATTCATTGCACTTATAATGGGGCAGACACACAGTGTAATTGTGGAATGCAGTGTGTTGTTTAAGTCATACATTGGTATAGATTTCAAGAATAAACACTCAGTTCTCTTCCACATCAGGACCAGACTGTGATTAGTATTTAAACCCTGAATCGGTGCACGAACCCATTTATTATGAAGAGGGCATGTAGGTTCACAGGATACAGTTAATGATCACAAAAATGATCGATCCAGAGCGAGTGAAACTCCGGTGTGCCCATTGTGTTACGGTCCTGACTCATACAATAAACTAAAGCCTTATGTATCGCAGTCAGGGGCTGCACTTAAGGGGTATAGTCGTTGTGTCGTGTGGATGCATTTAATAAATAATTCTGCTCACTTCACTGACAGCTTCTTTCACAACTCACTTATGGCGCACAGACTGACATATTCTGACTATATTCTCTGAATTATACAGACCTTTTTTACTCAATTATTCTGAGAATTTTCTCAGAATTCTGACTTTTGTTCTGACAAATATTAGTTCCCTCTAATTAATTTGACACATTTTTTAATCATTAATCTCTGACATTATGAATGTAAATAATTAATTTGGGTGATCTTGCCAAAATAATTTTTCTTTGTAATTTGTTTGTATGGAATTCTGCTCCTTTTCTTTTATCTTGCTGCTAACACAATAAGTTCATATCATCAATTAAAATTATAATGAAAGAATCTATAGGTATTAGATATAGGCTGCTTTTCATATAGCTCTTAATACCATGGTATGATCAAAATGTATTCTCCATAGACCTTGACTAATTAATCTTGAAGAAACTTTTTCAGAGATAGGAAACAGCTAAGAAAACCTTACCAGTGGACAGAAGTGACAGTTCCAGCACTGGCTGACAGATGGAGCTGAAGCATAGGGCTCCGAGGAACTTGTCCTCTTTTTCTACAGAGCTTCAAACGAGCATACAGACACTAGGAGTGTCTGAATACACGCAGTGTCAGGCCCGGCTGTCACAGAAATCAGCAGCATCCTTTGATTAATCCTAATTGATTTTCTGTTTCCGTCTCTTGGTGCTGACAGCTGGGCTTATGAGAACTGCACTGAGTTAGCCGTAGTGGAGTTTATGATGTAGTTTTTATTTGAATATTGAATGAATTATCTATGATTTTTTTTTCTGTGCTATTCAGCCTTGTTTTTGGATAAAACTTTTATTTATTTTCCTTAGGATAATGGCCCTCAAATTCCTGTTCAACAGCAAGCCTCTGTTCCTCTCCTGCTGGCCTGCACAGCCAGCTCCAAAACAGTAGTGGCTAATCCCATAGTGCACCTTACCAACCTGACACATGATATAATGCACACCATCAATGCACTGGATTCACCTCCACATCCAGATGTCATTAACAATGAGGTAAGAATGTGCTCCAGGACATTGGCAAGTACAGTAATACATGTTTACAGTGTATTGATTTGCATTGACATTCTAACATGGTTTTTAATACTGTTTACAAACCGAAAATGGAATACGCATCTACTGATGTACCTTGACCATGTTCATACTTTCAGGGTTTAAGTACAAAGCACAAATTGTTTTGATGTTGCTGACACAAAATGTGTTGTTGCTGCCGCTATTGTTGTGATACTCTGTTAAAAGCTCGCTTCAACACTATTCATGCGGCTAATCTATTTTGAATGGCTACTCTGCTCTTAGATCTACGTGATGCACACGCTGGCAGCCTCCCTGTCCGCCTGCATCTATCAGTGCCTCTGTGACTGCCACAATTACAGGTGGGTCAGGCTCTGTGGCTCACTCTTATTGTTAGAACACATCTCACTGCTTTCCGCCACAAAATGGCCACTTGGAGTTGAGCACATGCTATACTGAAAAGAACTTGGAAAACATTGTCAGTGCTTTTAGTTAGGCTTGTTTTTGACCCAATTTCAGTTCCTGTCTTCTTGCTGACTGGATTTTTTAAAAGACACGAAATTTCTAAAGAGCATCTTGCAGAACTGTCAGTGATGCAGAGTAGAATGACCTTAGAATGTCAGTGTCATGTCATATTACAGTGGCTCCTTTGGCTGACTCTTGACATTTTTCAAGGGGGTGCATTTTCTCTGAAGTGCACAAAGCACACAGGCACATTTAAGTTAAAGGTTACACATTCTTTTCTAACAATTATGACTATGAACATTTCATTGTCCTTGCTTATTGTAGGGTTTATAAATTTGTGTCTGTAGTGCACTGTACAAATGGAGGTGGAATCAATATCCTAAATTCATTTTCAGGTAAATGTGTTGTTAAAATGGTTGAAGTAATGCATCCTTCTTAATACATCTAACATATAAGGACAGGAACTAAAATATGTTGGATTCTGTTCTTCTCTATTTGGTTGCTTTTAATCTATTATTAAATGCTCAGTGTCGGTGGGTGCAAAGCATTACAGACATTTTCTCCCAAAATATATAATACAATAAACCCCAAAGGAATCTGTAACTAAATTAGACTCAGTAAAATGTCAAATATGTACATTCCTTTACTCACTCACTAGAAGAATGAAAAGTATTTGAAAATTATATTTTTTGCAAGGCCCATTAAATGTATCCACTGTATTCTTTGCATTATTGGAATTTGAAATATAGCATGACTTGAATTTTATGTATTTTATCACCAGTGTATTTATTTATTTATTTATTATTTTCTTCTTAGTCATATCAACCAGTTCACAGGAACAGTGTACCAGAGCATACTTCTCTCCCATCAGCACCCTGTGCGAACCATCAGCATGGAAGAAGCTGTCCTTCCGAATACCTCTCCTGCGCAATGGCCTGGTAAAATGTAGCTTTGTCTTCTGTTTAGATCTGTATCTCCTGGGTTGCTGGATTGTAGTGGCCTGGCTGAATTCTGGTGATTCTGTATAAAATCTATTTTAAATACAGCCAAACCTCTTCAACTCCAGAGACCAGCTCTGTTGAGTTTTAATTAGTTAAATCACTGACTACATAACAATTTGATTCTTCTTCTCATGAGAGTGGCACATTAAAGAAAAAATAAGTATAAAATAATTAATGATCACTTTCCAAATTATTTTTTGTTAATTTCATCATGCAACAACTTAAAGCTGCAGTCTTGCAGAAAATGGAGGTTTCTTCAAAAGTGGCAGACCAAATTTTATGTTCCTGTACGTTATATCCAGTAGATTCCCTGCTATTTTCGAACTATATCTGTGATTTGAATTGGCCCCTACAGGTATCAGTGCTTTAGTCCGCCTCCTGAACGCTGCGGGAGAAGAGAACCAGCCGAGTCTGGGGGTGTTGCTCTGTGAGATCCTCACTGCTGTCTACCTCAGCCTGTTTGTACACGGCCTGGCCACCCACTCCAGCAACGAGCTATTCCGCATCATGGCTCACCCTCTCAACGGCAAGCTGTGGGTGGCTGTGTTTGGTGGTGGTGCTCGCATTCCTGTGGTGGAGAAAGCCAGCCCGCCTCCAGGTTGGTGCCTTTAACAAAAAAAAAAAATTCTATGCTTAAGATGCTCCTAGGCTTCTACGTGGCACAAGTATAAAGCTGTTTCTTAAAGCAAGTCTATTTGAGACTAAGGGACACAGGATGATGAAGAAAGATCACATGTTTTTACGCTTGAATCCAACAACCCAGCAATGCAGCAAGTTGTCTGTTCAGTGAAGTTTTTAAACAAGGAATCTCCTATTATTTATTCTGAATATGGGAATGTGTTGTGTAGTTTGTTGTTCTATTCTATAATAGAAATAATAGATGTCTGTTATTTTAGCTGACTATGTGACTGTGTAAATATAAGCAAAGTTGAATTAGATGCCTGCCCCACACTAAGTATGTTTACCATTACTGTTTGTTTTTAAAAAAGTTTCTAATTTTAGTGCTGTTGTTTTGGAATTTTTGCCCATTCTTGTCTGACACAAGGCTTCAGCTGCTCAACAGTCCATGGTTGCTGTTGTCTGATTCTCCTCTTCAGAATGCCCTGTAGGAGACAGATCAAGGACTTATGCTCAGTTTCAAGAAGTCTCAATGTTGTAGCACATGCAGAATTCTTTTTTTTTATTTACAAAATACAATCATGTTGGTCAGCCAAATCTGTTGTTTAATCATCAGTTTAAATAATGTTAAAGAGAATTAACAAATCAGATGAATTTTTATTGCATTTTACCAAATAAATCCCTTCTTTTCCAGAAACAGGGAATTGTAATTATATTATATGGCAGCATTACTATATTTAAATCTTTCTAATGTAGAAAACCTGTGCTTTAAACAAGAGAAATGACTTATCAGACGAGACGGTCAACAAGCTGTGTTACCTTTGGGATTTTAATTAAGAGAGTAAAGAGAGAATTTCCCTTTATTTTTCACTTGTGTTCACAAACAGATCTAACACGTACAGTAATGATGGTTAAAATTTTGCCAATACGTAAGTGACTAGGCTAGTGATGAAGGGTCCTTAGAGGTTGTTAGGTTTATTTAGAATTAGAATCACAATATTGGCTACTGTGCTTGAACACAGAGGAATTTGTTCTCTGCATTTTAACCCAAATGTGAAACACACATTTACACACACTACTGTACACTAGGGGACAGTAAGCACATGTGCCTTGCTGAAGGGCACTTCAGTCATGACTTGCTGGCAACCCTCCTGTTACAAGCCCAGTTCCCTAACCAGTGTATATACTTTACATAATGTATGCTGAATATTGAAATGAGAGAACATGGAAATGATACTCTTGAACTCTGTCAAACCAATCAGGCTAAGCGATAATGTGATGGAACTGCAGAATAATATATGCAACCACAAATGTACATAGTAAACTTTATAATGACATCACAGTGACAACAGAGAAAACTGAGGAAATGTATTTTTAAATCATTGTTAGAGATGCAACAAAAGGTTGGCCATCCACTATTTTTGGTGCATCAGTAGACCTCAATGTAGTGTCTTTTGCCCAAGTTTAAATTTGGAGTTTATTAGTTATAGACGTGCCTCAGTTTCCCAATGCTGGTCTCTGGCTTGTTTGTATCTGTAACCCTTACATTATGAATGCACATTTTCAAAGTCTCAGAGCGTATCCTGTATGCGTGCCAGTATTGCCAGTGACTGTGTGTGTGTGTGTGTGTGTGTGTTGGTGCCAGCCATGGCAGAGGACCAAGAGCGGAAGCAGAGGCGCTTTAGACTGCGTTCTTCCAGAAGCAGCTCCAGGGATGTGCCAGACAGTCCTGCCAGCCCCATAGTGGAGCAGGAAACATCCACCTTTAAAGAGCGCTTTGTGCCCCCTGAGCTCAGCATCTGGGATTTTTTCATTGCAAAGGTACGCAAATGATTTTCTTGCGTATCGTCCTTTTTAGCTCTACCAACTTCACATGGCATGTACTTCATCATGTGATTTTTCCCAAAGCCTTTCTTGCCGCCATCTGAAAGCCGGGTTGAGTATGATTCTGAAGAAAGCCAAGGCAGTGAAGATGAGGAAGAGGAGGAAGACAAGTTTGGAGATGCATTTGACACAAATTCTCCCCTTCAAGAACATTCCAACAACAACTCATACAGGTTTAAAACAATGCTTTTTTTGTATCTTTACAGTGTGTCATCTAATGTTCATTTAAAGGATCCAGTGTAAATTGCTAATTTCCTTTCTCCTCAGCTGGTGTTTGATGCGTTTGGCCATGGTGCAGCTTGTGCTGGTCAACCTGAAGTCATTTTATCCTGTGGCTGGCCATGACCTGTTGGGTAATATCTAAGATCATTTGAACTCTCACAGTGGCAATGCATTATTGGTTTCCTGGATGCTGTTTTCCAAAACGTTTTTCTGCAGCTTATGAGTTGATATTTTCTTGTCTCTGATGAATGATTGACTAGAGATTATTTCATTGTGTGGTAGTCTACATTGTATGGAAGTTTGTATTCTTCAAAACATAGTGAGTGTTACTTAGTTTTTGGCCAAGTGCAAGAATTGCAAAGTAATTTTGCATTTTATATCATGAACATCCCAGAATAACTGTAATTTAATATTTTGTAGTTTCTGTGTAACAGGATTTACATTTATCAATGTGTATATATATACTTTTTTATTTTTTGTAATATAATTTGTAAGCAAGCATGTTTTCAAAGATTTTGTCAGTTGCCAATTTAAATGCAATATTGTTTTATATTATATTTGAAGACTAAGATTTCTTCAGGGGGAAAAAATACAATAGACATTTAAAAAAGAGTATTTATTTATTTATTTATTTAGCCCGCCCTGTACAGAAGCTAAACAGATGTTCTTTGCAAACAGAAGAATTTAAAAGTATTAAGTGTAATGGGATGTTATGGTTTGGGGAGGTTTTATTTGTGGTTTATTCCTTGTTGTATGTCTTTTAGATCTCCCTGTTTGCTCCCCAATGTGCCACTCTGTATTGAAGACTCTACAGCGATGGGAACAAGTGTTGCTAAAGAGGCTAGAGATTTTTGGAGGTCCCCCATCAAATTACATCTCCACACAGCCTATGGAAGAGACCATTGCATCCGGACCAGCTCTGCTTAGACACAAGGCCTTATTCGAGCCCTCTAACACACCTTTCAGGTCTGCTGTCTCACACTATTATTGCTTAAATTAATTTGAATAACCTAGCTAGATGTTTAACCCAAGTGTCTGATGTCCTACTGTTGACTATTTTGTTGCTGATGGTGAGGATCAGATGATGGATAGGCCTCTTAGGACAGCAATGTAAGATCCAAACCTTTCTGTAGAGAAAAGCAGAGAGAACTTCCAAAGAAGTTAGAGGGACAAAGGGTCTGAGTGGACAATGTTCAAGTGGTTGTACATAACAGGGACCTGTGACCATAGCCTGCTTAACCCATAATTGGGCCAACCCAAGTATCAGGTGTTGGACACCAGTGAAGAGAAAGGACATCACACAGAAGAATTGTTGTTTTTTGTTTGTTTGTTTGTTTTTGTTGTTGTTGTTTGCTTGCTCAGTGGATTCCAGAATAAACAGAAGGGTGGAGGCAGGTAAAAAAAAAAAAGCTCAGAATTCAACTGAGAGGATATACTAGAGGTCAGATTCCATTTCCCTGACTGAAATTATTGAGGTAGATGTACTACTTCTCTGTGGTAAGGCACCCTAAGCCTCCTTGGCATAGTTGATACCAGAATACAGGAAAGGAGTCTCTGTTCTATGATCAAGCTTTGGATTCATGAGGAAAAAATAGGAAATTGGTCCTGTCTCTAGAACATTAGACCTTTTTTTTTTTGACTATGTAACTATAATAAACATATATTGTATTGTTCTGGAGAAACAGTGTGACTGAAATTCCTAAACATTCAGGCTTTTTTAGTGCAAGCTTTGGGCTCAGACTAGGTTGTCACTTGTCCCCATTCCTGTTCATAATATTTATGGACAGGATAGCAAGGCATAGCCAAAGACAAAAGAGCTTCTGGCAGGGGAATCCAGATATTGTGTCTCTGCTATTTGCAGATGACATCCTTCTGGCTTTTTCATGTGGAGGCCTTCAAACTGCTTCAGTATAGCCCGAAGCTATGTGCGAAGCGGCCTGCATGCAAATCCAGATGTCTAAAAGCTCCCTTAAATGGAAGGCATGCTCTCTCCAGAGTTGCAGAAAATCGAGTCATTGAGTCAAAATTGAGATGTACGGTTCCTCACTTGTGAATGAGATCAGCTGTAGGTTAGTCTTGCCAGACTCTATAGGGACTCTCCGTCAACTTGTGGGCGGAGCGTTTGTGGCTGAGACTAGCTATAGGTTAGATGCAGTGGCAGCAGTAGTGCAGTCGCTATAGTGGGCTGTTCCCAGAGAAGTGGGAGCACTCATGTTACCGCTCACCTGTGGTCATGAGTTTTTGGCAGTGTCCAGAGAATGTGATTGCAGATCCAAGTGAAGTGAGTTTTTTTTTTTGTTTTGTTTTGTTTTCTGTTGAAAAGCTGGGCTCGCTCTCTGTGTTAGGCTGAGGAATGCTATGATCTGGGAGGAGCTCCTGTATAGAGTAGAGCCGCTGCTCCTTCACATTCAGAGGAGGTGACTGAGTTGGTTCGAGCACCTGATGAGGATGTCCCCTGTTTGCCTCCCACTGGAAGCATGTCAGACATGGCCAACTGTGAGGAGGCACCAAGGTTGAGCCAGGACCTGCTGGAAGGCTTATGTGTTTCGAATGGCCTAGATATGGGAAGATTTCCCAGGAAGCGCTCAAGAGACAGGAACGTCTGGGCTTTTTATGCTTGCTCTGTTGTTGAGAAGGGAAAATGATAAGATAAATCAAGTTACAAATCTGTAGTTTAAGAATGTATTACATTTATTAAGTTATTTGGTGTTATTTATGACACATGTTAATTACACAGGTCCCGGCATCATTCTGCTCTATCTGTTAAGAGACTCTGGCAATATTTGGTCAAACAGGAAGAGGTCCAGGAGACTTTCATCCGCAATATTTTCACCAAGAAGCGAGATCAGACTGAGGTACTTGTGCGCCTGCATATGTTCTTTTTTGCCTTGTTATTGTTATTGCATGTTTGTGATTAATATGTCCAGATTACAGAGAAGTGGTTGGTGGGTGGGGGCTGTTTCCTGGGAACAGATTTAATGAGAACACAAACTAGTTCTTTGTCCCATCAATTTTGACTGTATGCACCTGTCGGTTTGTTGGTACTGAGTTTTTGTAATGAACACTGTATAAATTGTTTCTGTGCATTTTTTTCTTTTCCAATTAACAATCTAATTCTACATTTAAATGTGTCCCATTCACTTGCATGTTTCACCACATTTCTGTGTCTAATTTGACTTTTTTGAATGATAAGTCGGTTGAGGACTTCACTGACAGTATGAAATACTCAATCATGGAGGAGCCGGGCCTAAATCAGGTACTGCTAGTCAAAAACTTACAGAAGGTAGTCTTTTTGCTGTAGTGTTTAAGAAATTAGTATATTAAATTTAGTTGTGCATGTTGTTTTATACTGAGGGAAAAAACCCGCTGTGCATTTACTGCTTTGACAACTATTTTTATTGACAAGGTTTTGGCCTTAAGTAATTGCAATGTAATAATATTGTTTATCTGAAGGGGTAAGTCTTTGTGAGTACTTTAGCAAATTATGCCTTTAATGGATGTATGTCTCCATTAACTCTAAGAGTAGTCTCTCTCAGGGATTTGCTAGACTATGTTTTTGAACACTTAAAATGATTTGATGTGGTTGTCTTTTTGCAGAAGTTAGACCACTGCAAAATCAAAAATTAAGAAAAAAAGCATGTTATATTTTAGATAGGTAGCATTGCTAATCATGAATGTCAGAGGATCTTTAGATTTCTATATATTTCATATCTTGGTCTTATTTTTTTGTCTGGAAAGCTTTAAAGCTCAATACCTCTTGCAGAAAATACCTCTTTTTGCTTTTGTGAAGAAACCAATAAAGCAAACAACACTTCAGGAAAAAAAGCATTACTCTAAACATTACTCTAATTTTTCTTGCAAATATGTAATACCGGCCAATTTTATCAGCATTTGGATCAAGTTTTCCGTATGTGTTCTTTTTAGTCATAAATTATACACCACATCTGTAGTTTGTAATCTGTTGATTTACACTTCTTTTTCCCTTATTTCTTTAATATTTAATATGCCCTGTGTATATGTTTACTGTGTATTTCACAGCCTATCTTGATCTGTTCAACAAGTCTAAACTATTGTTATACAATAACATTATCCTACCCCATTCTAACAAGTGCACTAATTCAGATAACTGCTCTTTATAACCATTTGAGTCATGTACACTGATGGGGTTTCTTGAAATATCAATTATTAACTCTTAAGCAAATATGAAGATAACTGTAGTCAGAAGTTTAATGTTAAAGCCTGAAGTTAACAACCCGTTCCCACAGATTGAGGCAGATCTGGGCTACCCCGGAGGAAAAGCACGCATCATCCACAAGGAATCTGACATCGTTACTGCATTCGCCATCAACAAGGTGAAGCATGGAGGAAGAGTAGTGACGGCTTATTACACTAAATGCTTTTTCTGCTTTTAGCTGAGCGGAGTGGGAAAAGTTTTAATTAGTGCCATTTCACTTTGCAGGCCAATCGGAACTGCTTAGTAATTGCCTCCACCCATGATATTCAAGAGCTGGACGTGTCCGCAATCCTGGCCACTCAGATCCTGACGTGGATCGATGACGAGGCAGAGACGGAGATGAAAGGGTAAGGCTGGTCAACAAAGCTTCACCTGCGTTCTCCACATTCTCTTCTCAGTGGGAAAAGCACTTAATTTTGGGCACTGCGCTTTGAAACACAAATATCTATAATAATAATAATATTTATAATATTTTATAATAATTTATAACAAATATAATAATATTTTGTCAAACCTGCCCAAGCAAGAGGAATGCATAATGCAAACAGTAGGTGGCTGTGGTGCAGAGCAGAGTCCCAAAACTGGAACAGAAACATTGGTTAAATTTTCTCTTCATCTCCTTTTTGATGTATTTTTTAAATGTAGCATGTTTTGTTTCATGGGGGAACAGGCCATATTTTTATTATTTTTTTTATTCAGCAGCCCCATTGTGATTGTGCTATTTTCAGTGTTATAAATGTTCAAGCCTGAGTGTTTTTTTGTGTTTGTTTCCCCATCTTTTCAGTTCTAAAAAAACATGTTTTTTGTCAAAAAAAAGGAAACGGCAAGGGACATTCATTGATGCCCCTGCCATTCATACTTGGGAGTCTCATGGAGCGTAATTGCCTTTATATAAATGGCCCTTCCTCTTCCCCTACACTCAGCATGATGCTAGCCAACCTGGGTATTTGTAAAGAAATTTAGTGTATTTCTACAAGTTTATTGAGTTTTTCATTGGCAGTTTTTGGCATCAGTAGGAAATGAAGTGGTGGCTGTCTCAAAGGAAGCTTTCCTTCACATTCCAAGTTTGGCTGCATCATGTGATTGGTAGAAACCTAGATAATGAGTAAAAGTAAAATTGGCTAAAATTTAATAAACAAAAAAAATCTGTGATATAGCCCTTTTAAATTAAAGTGAAGACCATCCAGAGTCATCCTGAGATGCATGGCTCATTTACAACTGCATTGTCTTGTGCTTTATTTCAGAGGCGAAGACTTCTTGGTGGTCCATGCCCGAGATGACTTCAGTACTTTGCATGGCACCACGCCCTACACCCACAGCAGCCCGGGTACCCCCATTAACATGCCGTGGTTGGGCAGCCTCCAGACTGGGAGAGGAGCTGCCATGGTGCGTATCTCATAACCCTCGAATGTCTTCTTTCTCTCCTAAGCCAGTTCATTTTCTACTGCCTGCAAGTGGGAATTGTTATAATCCTGTGGTTTGTATGATAATACAGTTTGTCACTTATGGCTTGACACTGTTTCACATTCATATTAATGTCTTGCCCCTTAAAAGCTACCTTGATATGTCAATTGCAGTCTTAATTTCATAAACCATGTCTCTTTAAGCTATAGTTTTCTTTTGGAAGTAACGTAGTTGTTTGCCCTGTTATGCAGCTAATCAAACGGAACATTAACAACGTGAGAAGGATGGCGTCCCACCCTACCCTTCCATACTGTAAGTGACACCAAGCCTTTCTTGCTGTAATAGGATGAGGGAGAACCCCGCCAATGAGTTCCCCTCATGTGCCATGTTTGGGCTAATCTTTTTCCAGTGTGAAAGACAAATCCGCTTAAATAGTCTCATTATCCTCTGTGTGCGCACATTCTGGGTTAAGGGATTTTTATTTTTATTTTTATTTTTTGGATGAAATTGCAAAGGCTGCTCAATAGGCGGAATTCTTCAGTGCCATGGCTGGGACAGTGATGACAAGATCTTTTCTTTTTCTGCAGACCTAACCGGTGCTCAGGACGGCAGCGTGAGGATGTTTGAGTGGGGTCACTCTCAACAGATCATCTGTTTCAGGAGCCCTGGCAACTCCAGGGTTACCAGAATTAGGTTTAACTATCAGGGGAATAAGGTAAGAGTCTCATGAGAGTACTAAAAATTGACACAATTCCCCCTGAAGCCTTGTAGCTGAGGATGGTCGTGGAAAACATATTGTTCTTTTATGTTTTGCAATTTATCTACAGGGCTAATCTAAATAACAATCATGAAAGCCTCTGCAGGTTAAAAAAAATGCATAACGATTGACATGTGTAAAATTGCTTTGAAAGTGTAGTTTTTAGTCAGTTATTTTATTTAGTGTTCCAGAACAATTTAATATAACAGGCCAGTGCAGCTCTAGCTCTTCTGCATGCTGGGCTTGGGCTTAAACTTTTACACTAAACAAACTTTAACGGGTTCATAGTGAGGCAGGGTCATGGTCAACCGCCCAAATAAAGTATACATAATATATGAGCTGTACTTTGGAGTGCAGTATTGTGCTACGTATTGCCACCTAATTTTGTACCAATCACAGATATTGGTAAATATTTAATACTTTGTTGAACCTACTGAATCAATCATTCATTCATTCATTCATTGTAACCGCTTATACAGTGATGGGTCGGGAGCCTACACCGAATCACTAGGGGCAAGGCAGGAACGCACCCTGGAGAGGGCGCACAAACTCACACATTCACACACTTCTACATAGCCAGTCCAGCGGGTCTTTTGAGCTACTTAATTATCACAAACTTTAACAAACCTGTTTGTGTTTTTAAAAATGGTTTAAGATGCCATTTCAGTTGTACTGGCTACTCTTTTGAGTCTTTTATATAGACAGCATTCTGTGTTTGTAATATCAAGAGTTTTAGATTTTTAACATGATTATCTTTCATTATCAATATCAATAACAAATACATTTTTTCCCCTTCTAGTTTGGTATTGTTGATGCAGATGGAGCTCTGCATCTCTGGCAAACAAATACATCTGGAAACACACCTAAACCTTACCTGGTAAACGTATATTCTGTTAGATTTTAGTGTAATCATATTTATGTGCATTCTTGTGATTAATATTTAGTTGTTGTTTTTTTCCTCCTCTTCTCTCTCTGCAGACTTTGCAGTGCCATAATAAAACGGCTCATGATTTTGTATTTGTGGGTTCCTCTTCTCTCATCGCCACTGCTGGCCTCTCCACTGACAACAGGTACACCTTGAATGACAGCCACTGTAGATTTTCACCCACAGGCCATATGATCACACCTTTGTCCTGTTGTTATACTTCACACACTGGCCAGCTGAAAAGACTTCCATCAGCACCTTACTCATTTCAGTCTAGCAGAGCAATGCCAAGTAAGTTTTTTTTTCTCTTTCTCCCACCCTTTGCCACAGAAATGTGTGTTTGTGGGATACCCTGGTGGCCCCGACCAACAGCTTGGTTCACGGTGAGTTAAACAGAAGCACAACTCCTCTGTTATACAAACAGCACGCAAGCTCACATGTGCAAACACACCGAGTCCCATCTGTCGAAATAAATCAAACTCGCAAAACCTCACTGATTACAGGCTTCAGCTGCCACGAGTCTGGCGCCACTGTGCTCACTCTAGCTCCCAAGCAACAGCTCCTGATCAGCGGCGGGAGGAAGGGCTGGATCAGTGTGCTGGATCTCACCCAGAAGCTCCAGCGCCAGAGCTTCCAGGCCCATGACTCGTCTGTCAAAGCCTTGGCCGTGGATGCCACCGAAGGCTGCTTCATCAGTGGCTCAGCTGAAGGCAACATTAAGGTAAAAAGGAAGTCTGAGAGGATTGGTTGCATTGGGATGCAGTCTTTCTACTTGAAGTTGATCATTTCAAGGACTGGGTGTAATTTCTTAAGTGCAGTTTATGCTTCTGCACCAAATTCTTAAGAGTTGTACCATACACTGCACCCTACATCGTAGGCTGATGAACCCCCCATAAATGTAACAGCAGACTTCAACAACTGCAATTGGTCTGCAGTTGGGCGAACATGGATCAAACTGGGGAGAGGTTAGAGGACGTTTGTAAATATGAACATGGCTCCTCTGCCACAATACAGTCTGTCACATGGCGGCAAATGCATGGTGAGGGATTTCCTCAAACATCAGTTTGTATGTCATTTAACGTAGAAAGAGGAGGAAGAGACAAACCTACTTTCACCTTGAGGAACAAATATAAAAAATATTTAAAAAGAAAAAAACAACCCTTGCTACAGGGACCAGGTCCCAAGCAAGAAAAAAGTGCCAGTGTTGTATTTGTTTATTTCCTGGCTGCAATTGCAGAGCAGTGCAGATGTACCAATGCAGAAGTAAAAATTCATAACGATGTAAGCCACTTGCACCGTCTACGGAATAGACTCTACATGGATTGGATACAGAAGCACATATCAGCCTTTATCCTACAGAATACGGGTATCAAATGATCAGAGGTATACTGTGAGTTGGGGTGTAATTTAAGTCTAATTTTTAAAGTTGTAAAACTGGTTGAGGGAGATAAAATGATCAAAGAGTTAACCAAAGAAAAAAAAAGACAGTGTTGGAAGTCTAGCATTCAACTCTCAAAATTGAGCCCAGTGTGATGGCAAACGATATGGCCAGGAATTTGTAGACACTTGTTCATCTGATGTTTCTTCTGAAATAAAAGATTTCATTGGGCATGGTGACCTTATGCCTTTGTATGGCTTCTCCAAACCATTCTTTCCAATCTATTACAACTGCTTTTCTGTGGAGACATAATACCTGTGCCAGCAGGGAGTGCAGTAAAGTAACTGAATTTAGTCATTTGAAGAGGTGTCTGCAAATTCCGGTACATGCGGTGTTCAGGTTTAAATTTCTATTGTTTTTGTTGATCAATGAAAGTACTATTCATCCCTTAAAATACGAGGAAATGCTTGTAAACAATATTTAATCGCTATGTTGATTTAACATGGAAGATGTATATGGTTGCTCTCCAAAAGGCCAAGTATAAGAGAACGAATGGATATGAATGTAACAAATGAACGCAAGTAATTTTGGACCATTTCTACGGTCTGACTAATCATGATTTTAACACCGTATGCAAAGGGTAACAAGTTTTGAATTATACAGCACTGATGGTCATATGCTTGTTGGCCATATTGCACAAGTCCTAATGTAAACATGAAGTTGTTTAGCTTCTGCTGCTGTTAGATTAAATAATGTTTTTATTCTGTCTTTCTACAGGTTTGGAGCATGTCCACTCAAAGCCTGTTGCACACCTTCCTGAACGAGCACGCACGGCAATCTATCTTCAGGAACCTGGGCACAGGCGTCATGCAGGTGGAGACAGCACCCGGAAATCACGTCTTCTCCTGCGGAGCTGACGGAACTATGAAGATGCGAGTCCTCCCAGACTGCTTCAGCATGTACAGCAACAATGTGAAGAACGATGTCAAGTTCATCATGTAGCACATCCTCCAGCATGGACACACTTTTGCACATGGTAAGACGAGCAATATGAAGCACTTGGCTTGTGGGGGGTGGGGGGCGAAGGGATTGATTTGTGGGGATTTGAAGACCTAAGCAAGCTCAACTCTTGCAACACTGAACATTTCATTGTTTTCAGAATCCTGAAAGACTGAGTAGTTCAGGAACTGAATTATTGATGGTGAACTCAAGGAGGAAAAAAAAATGTAACCCTTATGTATCCACTGAATCAAGATATCAGGATCAAGCTAAAATCACTGCATTTAAGCACAGTATAGGAAACATTCCCCTCCCTTCTTTTTTAGGTATATAATGAAGGTGAAATCTCACTCAAACATATATATAAAAGAAGTAAGCCTTAAATAATCACTATTGCTAAGCAGTGTTGTGATTGTGGTCTAGACTAAATTAGTGATAAGTGTCCTTATATTTATACCTAAACCACATCAGACTTGGACCTCGGAGATACTAGAGACTTATTGGTTCAAGCGGGGGTTTGTGAACTCCTTTGCGTTCTGTGGCTTATACATGTGTGATCCTTCTTACATTTCTGTGTGTGTCCGTTTCTACTCGTATACCTCCCTAATAGTGGTATGAGCAAGGTATTGTGTATTATTAAGAAGCAGTATTTGGTTAGCTGTAACCTCGTCATAATTGTGCACCTCCTGAGCATGTACAGCTATTGTGTTTCCACAAAGGCAGTCATTTAGTTTAGAGGTTTTTAAACGTCTTCTCCAAAGCATTGAGTTACACGTAACCAGAGTGCACTATATCTGCAGTACAGCATCGCTCTAGGTGCAATATCTTTCAGTCCTGTTCTTTAGGTTTCCCATGCTGCACATTTTTGGGTTTCTTCTGCTTGTAGACGTACTTTTTCCAACCAATGCAGTTTTTTTAAACAAGCTAATGAGTTGTGTGCTGGGAGCAGTGAAAACACTAAAATGTACAGTGCAGATGTGCCTAAGGACCAGGACTTATACTGTGCTCTAGTGAGAAGGTTGTATTTATTCAAAGCACTTTCTTTTAAGCCACAGAAATACACACTCACATGTATCCTCACTGTTGGAGCTAAACCTTATATCTCCCTTTTTTTCTTTAATATTACTTTTTTATATTTACATTTAATTTGCATTGATATTTTTGGTTCTTGGATTTTTGTTTTTTCTTTTCCCATCTTCCAGAAATTGACCATCTTGGAGACATGAGGTTTTGCACTGTCAGTGACAACATATTCTGCATTTAAAGTGTGCTAAGGTGGAAGCATCATTCCATAATAAATTCTGTTGCCTCCAACAAACTATATTTTGCAGATTTTGGTCCATTGTGGTCTGGCTGACAGCTAATTGTCTCTAGACTTGCTTGAAGAGGTTTACTTCAATCATTGGAGAATCTTCTAGAACTAGTGCTGCACAGATAGCATTTTTTTTTTTTGACTGAGCACCTCAAGCTAATTCTCAAGCCCTTCTTGGGCAGGTTGAAGCAAAACATGAAACTGTGCTGTGGCTCTTGGAATGAGCCTCGCTGTGCTTGTAAAGGCTCTAGGAGTAACACAAGTGAGTAACGTCCTGTCTATGTCATGCTGCCAAAGTCTAAAGCTTATCACTTCTATGCCTTTAGCTTCTCTTTTCTGCAACTCTTTCTTAGAAGTGAAGGTAATGGGGGCGTACTTATGGCCCGGAGTGAAGTAGTTAGACTGATTATTGTCAGCCTCGCGGTTTTCGAGGACTGATTTACAATCGGCCTTTGCACAAGAATCAAACTTAATGGCTGTAAAAACTGTATATTAGCTTTATTTTGGGGGAAGTAACTGAAGAGTGTAATAAATGGTTATTGCCGATGTAATATAGAATCAGTATCTTGATTGAAGGCCTAATTAACTGCAGTACACACAACCTTTATTTGCTTTAACACAAGGAATATTTATAATCAGTGTCAGTCACGTCAGCTCTTTCAGATAATTGAAGTTTGGCATACATTTATTTTTAGAATTGCTTTCAGGCTATTCGCCCCCTTCCTTTTTAGCTATTGCCATGAGATTGACCCCATGCACAGACTTTGCACACAGGTGTCATTCATGCTGTAGGTACATTTTAGTCTCAAAGTAGTAATATTTATCTCCAATAGGACTTTTTTTTTCTTATTTAAATGATAGAAGAACATATATATATACCAAACTATAACATTTATCATTTCCTTAACAAGGTGGAAATAAGAAATCAACTGTAGTTGTAATGTGTAGCTTCTCAAGCTTTCTCTCTAATCTCTGAAATGTGAATATACACAAATAAATCTAATTTTATAATGAGTACAAAATTATTGTAAATTGGACTATGTAATATACAGCTAATGTAATGGTATAATAAATCAACTTGATGCAACATTCATATGTCTGTATCTTTTTTTCCCCCCTTCACTGTTGAGAAATATCACTGAAGAGTCAGGTGTGTTGCATGAGATTTTTTTTACTGAAATTTTATTATAAATTAACAGCTCATATTGAACTTGTACTCCTTTAATTAGATAAACTGTTAGGTCATGGCAATTAATAGCAAAGTCTCCATGAATTATTTTATAAGGCATAGGGTTTCGACACGGACGATATACCAGAAAGACTGCTTGAGATTTTCTGCCTCAACACTAAAGGAATATGTGCTAATTATTGATTATTAAGTACTGCACGATCACCTGCCTGGGCACTAGTAGACGTCTACAGTGTTTTGTTTATAAAAAAAAAAAAAAAAATACAGTATGAAAACTTCTTTTTTTTAGTTCCATTCTCCTACACCTTTCAATCCCATCTGCTTTGATTTGAATAAATCAGAATTAAAGAAAATACCTAATTTTGAATACATTAGATGTAATCAGGTTAGAACCGTCTTCACCACCCTAAGGTCTGTATTACCAGTTTCAGTGATTTTGGACTAGGAATATAGCTTATAGGAAATGTTAGACATTCTCATTTCTTTGTTTAGATCTTATTACACACACTGTAGGAGTGAGAGTATCAGAAAGTGTGCATTTGCATTGGCCGCCAGGCATCGGATGGTTGGAGGCTCACAGCTTGGCATAATCCTTCAGTATCATCTCCAGCTTCTGGCTCATCATGATATTCCCCCTGACCTTCAGTTTGCCAGCGAAAAATGCCTGTAGGGAAACAAACAAGCAAACAAACCCCCATTGATCTCTGAACAGCAGGATTATTACAGTAGATGAATGATGACATTTGCACATCTGGGTGAATCAGAATTCATTTTTCACGGCTCATCCAGCAGTTTAGAACGTGACAAATGGTGAACGGTCTGTACCTTCTGAGGATTGAGTTTTCCCATCACCACGTCCATGAAGTCCTCATCAGCGACAGTGAAGGTCACATCAGCTTTGCCGGTGTATGGGCCCTTGTGGAGGGCACCATTTCCTGTCTTCAGATCAATCGCTGCATGTATGGATAATATTATTAGGTCTTTGTTTTATTAATATAGCTAATGATCTTATACTATATTCCAAATTGCACATCTGACTCCTGACACAGCTTCGTTGTGTCTCACCACATTTAAATCTTCTTAATTTTGGCCTGTGTATTTTGCAGTTGGATTTTTCACCACTGGAATCTAGTTGGTGGCTGGTTATATACAAAAAACTGCCACTCTGAGTGCTAGAAAATTCTCACAGAAAAGGTTACAACAAATAAGCCTTGCCAGAAAAGTACAAGCTGTTACAACAGCCAAGGGGAACAAACATTAAAATTCTTAGTTTCAGAGGAAATGCTGGATGAGCAGGTGTTTAAAAACCTTGATGTTTCAAAATAATAGCTCTAGAACATGGTGTGATTTTTATTTATTTATCTGTAATTATTTCAGGGACAGGAACAGTTGAGTGTTGAACTGAGGGGCATTGGTTGCCCAGTAGTGAGGTGAAGAATTACATATACAGGTTTTTTCTTCTGTATCTATACTGGTTAAACATGGAAAATAAATTGTTTAAATGACTCAACTACAAATATGATAAATTTAACTTACTCCACTGTGCTGCCATCTTTCCTCCTTTGGTGATTTCCCATCCAAAAATGCCATTAACTTTCTTCACAAGTTCAGCACCCAAGTCTTTGATTCGCCGGCCAATCTCAGCAAACACTAAATCACTCTGGAGACCCCCAGTCTATGACAAAATCAGAACTGTGATCATATCATCATCTTTACAGTGAGATAGATTATATATATTAAAATGGAAACATCTCTTACCTGCGCTGGAGCAGTAACAACAGAAGCTCCAGGATCTGCATATAAATCTATATATGCCCCAGATAATACCACAGCCCCACTCTCCTTGACCTACACAGCCAGAGCAGATAAGCAAAATGATTCTGAAAGCAAGAACAGCACGTACGGAGGACAACTTCCCAGGGAGCTAGTGTTAGTGCCCTTTGGGGACTGCGCATTTTCAAAAACTTAAGATTAACTGTTTCAGTTATTTCTTATTGTTACAGTTTCTTAAGACTTATACACTACCTGTTTTAGCCAGTGCTTTCACCTAATTAAATGTAAACCTATATTCCCTGTTATCATTTTTGTCAGCTGACCATTTGAATATCATTATTATTCAGAATGCAAATACATATTCTGAAACATCAGTGTTGTATCAGTTTGTTATAAGAGTGAGGAACAGAAACCATGATTTTCCAAAGAAACCTTAGGGTGAATCTCATTTCAACTCTTAGCCCTACCCCTCCGTTTTGTCTAGAGGTAGGGTGTCTCAATATTTGTTGTGAAAGAGGGGTGGACTGTATAATCCTTCAAAACTTGGCAGCGCAAGTAAATAAAATAAAATAAATAAATCAGCAAATAACAGTATTTTCTCCTTTAAAAACTATGAAAACCATTGTACTACCTTAGTTTAACGGCAATTCAGTGCATCATGTCCCTTTACTTCATAATAAGCATAAAACATCACTAGCAGTCTGCTGATGTCTCTGATTATCCAGTTTCACCTTAAATGCTGAAGCAGTTACGTTCTAGCGCATGTGGCTGCTGCATCATTTAAGGTGGAACCTAATAAGCAGCTGAATTCAGCTTTATGTCACAGAGAGTTAGGAGTGGGTGATAATATATGATTGTGGCATGCTTTTGAAGGAATGATGCCCTAAATTTAACAATGTTAAAGTCCAGAAGCACTTCACTGGTGTCGCTGCAGACTCGCAGCGTCGTCCCATTTCGTATCTTAAGATTTTAAACATTAACCCCCAGTAACTCCATTCTAAGGGCCAAGATAACGCTCTAAAACAAGGAGTAGTGGTAAAAATAAGAAATGGGATTCACCCTTAGACTTAAAAGGCTTAAGCAAATAAGGGAAACATGATGTGTTCTCACTTTACACAGAAGGTGAATCCTGTTTCCCTCCTTCCACATCTCTGTCTGAAGGGACTGCCCTGGAAGCACAGGCTTCACAAACCGAACCTGTCCCAAAAGAGGGTAAAAAAAAAATAAAATAAAATAAAAAAAATAAAAAAACATGCACACGAGTCAGAAAAAGCCCACTGGTTTTAAGAGTTAAATACCATTTTATTAACGCACTGAAAATTAATGACAACCCTTGCAGACATTAATAAAGCCAAGCAAGCAACAACATTTAAAAGGTTTGTAGTCATTCTGATTTCAAGGAGTTGAAGATTGATAACTCTAAACTAAAATCATTTACTAGAGCTCAAATGTAATAAAATCCAGATGTTTTAGATAAACTGCACTCTCCTGACAGATGTGATTAAACTCAAGAGCTTCACAAAGTTTTAATACAGATATGTATTATAGATATTCTTGCAGTTGTTTGTTTGTTCTCTTTTAATGAACTTTTATACTGATGTTTTCTTTCTCTTTATAGAAGGTTATTGTTGTTTTTCCACATGGTAGGCATTAGATGTATATTCATGTTGATGCTGTTGATATCAGTAGGTGTTGGCCAAGTGTAGTAGTCCCTATTAAAAATGTCCATATGAGCATCAAACCCATAAATCCTCAGAAATGACTGATTTTTCCACTCATCAGTGTCTATTCCATATCATATAAACAACTAATTTTGCATGACATAATCGGCCAACCAGAACAGCCTGAGCCCGAAGAAACATTCATAAATGTGCATATTTGACTAGTAATCTGTTTTAAGACTTCTTAAATGGGAAATAAAACTAAATTAATATATGCATGAATGCTGAAATCCGAAGTACCACCATCTGGTTTTACCTTACCTTGATGGATTTGAATCTGGAAACATCATTGCCAGCAAAATGCTTCAGGACATGGCGAGCAGCAAATCCAAAAGAACAGAGTCCATGCAGAATTGGGGTTTTGAAGCCTAAAATTTTAGACTGCTTTATAACCTCTGATTGATAATGCATTTTACTACAAGAAAAGCTATGATTATGATTTGCTCAGAAATGTCCTACCTCCCATGACCGCAAAGCTCGGATCTATGTGAAGTGGGTTCCAGTCTCCACTTAACCTGTATAAAGCAGCCTGAAATGCAGAAATGACATATAGAATTTTGAGTTAAAGAGATATCATGTGAATGGAAAGATTCTTCTTCACGTTATGAAACAGCCATCATGCTGACATCTAGTGGACTGGACATAGAGATACTGTACAAAAGCTATTTTAAACACGGCCATCCCTATTTGAAAGTCCACTCTATGGAGCATAAACATTTTCATTCAGGGACTACAAAGCAAGTGCATTTAAACTTTTTTTTTTTATCTCAGGTGAACATAATATATATTTTAAAATATCACAATTATTGTTTCTTACCGACAAGTAATATAAATGACTTTCATGAAAATTCAGGACACAACGTTATTTCTGTTTTTCCTCCAGAAAAATTAATATTCTGTAGATGCAAGATTTTGTTCAGACAGCAGCGATCTGCATCTGTGCATCTGTCTCTCCAGATTTGCTATCAGTTGCAGATGCAAGTCTGTTTCATCTCGTATGCAAATGCAGAATACATGGCTCCACCACCCACTATTCACACATCAGAACATGTCACTCCTTCTACCATCTTTTATACCACTGCCTACAAGATCCTTAGAGAGAACAGCTTCAGACACCCAAATGTTATAGCCATCACATTTTTAGAGCCAGCGATGTGCCCCCATAAACTTTATAATCACACTCTTACCTGATCTCTAGAGGTTTCGTCCACAATCACTGCATCTGGGGCTCTGTTTGGAGCTGGAACTGTAGGCTGGAGAGATGTACAACCATTTGTTAAAAAAAAAAAAAAAAAGTAAAACAATTGAGACACTATCTTTGGCCCTTATTCCTCACACCACAGAAATAAGTACAAATCTGCATGCTCTGAACGATGGACAAAATACTCCTCATCCCCACAACCATATGACTGCAGGTAAGCAATGAATGAGCTTTAGCACATGGGGTAATAAAAGCCCACACACAAATACCTTAGTTACATATCATTTACATTAAGCAGCCTTAGTACATGGAGATATTTAGACACTTGTCCAATTAAAAAAAAATACATTAAAGAGCTCCTTAGCCAATGGTTGTCTTTGTGAACTGAGTTTCAGGTGAGTGCACTGTTCCTTCTACTGGCCAGAGCTTAAGCAAAGTAAGTGTTAAAATCGCATAGATTAAAAATGTGTATGTGCTTTCTGTACTCTTGTTTGCTTCTGGTGTTCTTTGTACGTGCTTTGTGTTTTGAAAAATGATGAATTAATAATAAATAAAAGCTTAATAAAATTAGGTAATCTTCTTTCTGAATATGGAGTTGTGTTGGTATGAGTATGTTCATTAAATTCCAGCTGGTTGCACTATAACTGACAATAGCTTCTACTGTAGAAGGTAAGTTTTGCATGTTTAGAGACATAAATGTAGTACAAAAATGTATTGTATTTGTTTAAGAAATACACTTTTTTTAATATTCTTGATCATTTAATCATAAATCAAGCAGTTTTTTATACTGTTAATATATTCTGCTTTCACATGTAGACACCAGATGTGAGTTTGATTATACAGATATGACAAAGATGACACTAATGAATCCTGAAAGAATCTGATGAATATTGAAGGTAAAATCTGAGCACTCATTTTATGATCAGATTTGATCATATGCAAATATGATGACTAAAAGCCATTGTGTACAAAGCCAGAACACAGAATGGGTATTTACCACAGCTTTATCTGAAGATCTCTTTCCTCCGAAACCTCCAGCACCAACAATGAACACTGAGAACTGATTGTAGCACACCAGCTCCTGGTTGTTGTATGTGTGAACTTAAAGAAAGAAAGATTCTCAGATTATTTGTAGTATTAATTTGGTGTCATTCTAGTGTACCCTCTTCAACGCAGGTGTTTTAAGTGAGTAGTTCTAATGTACATGTGAAATTATATTGAAAATGTCAAAAAGACATTCACCATCCAAGAGTAGGACTGCACCGGAACCCTTGTCGAGAATATCGGCTACCGTTGCCTTTGAAGTCAGTGTTCCTAGAACGTAGACATTAGTTATAGAGCCAGTTAAAAGCAACTGCAACTGATTAGAAATGTCTTGGAAAAGACAGATGTACCAGAGGTGGGTAATGGTTTGTACAACTCCAAGTACTGCTCTCCATGCAAAAGCTATGAAGGAAAACAAAAAGTAAGGAAGCATTAGGAAGAAAGATTCTACTTTTCCATTGTAAGATCTCTATAAGGCTATACATAAGACTATGATTCTTATACATTATATGCAAACGGTTTGTAGATACACCCTTAAAATCAGCCTAAACTCTCTAGTAATAACCTTGATATAAGAACAAACATGGGGGAATTGGAGTTTTCAAAATACAACAAAGTAAATGGCATTACTAACCTAGAACAAATGATTCAACATCAGTACCTGCACTCCACTAATGTTCTTGTGGCTGAATGCCACCAAAAGCTGATTCTAGATTAAAACATTCCCGGAAGTGCAGTGGGGACAGATTCCATATTAACACCATTCATTTCAGAAAAAGTTGTTAAACAAATGTTTAAATGTAAAACCCCTGTATTTCGATTATTGTTTTGATTTGTATGTAAACCTGAATTACAAATTCACATTGTAATATACTTTCAAACTTAAATTTTTCACAACTCATATTAGGGCATGTAATGTATGTATGCATCATTTTCACAGCAGCCAATTGACTCATTTCTATCAGGTTTTATTTACTATACCGGATATATCTGATCTGTAATGGATCAAAAATATACGTACACTTTTTAGTATGTAGTGGTTTGGCCTATTAATTGCTGAACATAAATAAAACATAGGATAGGGTTTCTCAACCTAGTGAAGCACCCCTGTGGTCTGTAGGCCCATACTCAGGAAAATATTTTCTGCTGGCGGAAAACAATCACAGCATTAAACTGCAGGCACTTGGCACTAACAGGTAGAAGCAGGGTAGCAGTAGGATATAATAGTAATCAAATGACTGGCACTCAGCCAGTTATAAACAGGTGGGCTGTGAGGTTGAAAACATTGAGAACCCCTGGCTCAGGACAGCCATACACAAGCTTCTTACAATGATTTTCTTGAATTGTAGCATATTTCTCCTGACAAAAGTGGTGCGATTCAATTAAGTTTGTTGGGCTTTCTGCTCAAACATACTTTTTCTGTTAAGCTCACAAATTTTCTAGCCTAGCCTTCACCCCTAGGCACTTGCACTACATCTACATCCTGTTACATTGCTTTCTGTGTTTTGTTTTCTGCATTCTTGCCTATTGCTATTCTTCTTTGGATTATCTTTTAATTAAAAGGAGCAAATTATTTTTGTTAAAAATATTTTACTAGGCATATCCACATTAATTTGCTTTTTTCACATTTTAATTGCAGAAGATTCTTTTTAAAAATTATATAATATATACATATTATGATATGATTTTCATAAATGTTTTGTTAAATTTTTTTGTTTAAATAGTATTAAAATAAATTGTGTAAGGAATTAAATCATGAATCATTACATGCTTTTACCTCAATTTCTGAAATCATGTTTAAAGGCACATTATATGAAATTATATGTACTTTTTTGATCTACTGATAATCTAATATTATAAATTAATGATCAAATGTCTCTAATCAACTAGAAGAGGCATTTTCGCTTACTGACTGACTGACCCCTAATGTTGAAACGCGCATGCACAAGTAGGAACTGTTAGTTCAGCCGTATTTCACAGAGAGAACTTAAGGTGGCATTAGTGTGTTTATAAAACTGCATGTAGCTGTGCACAGCCACCTTAAACTTCACATGCTTTACTCTAACCTGATACGTTGAATAAATAAGTAATTGTAATTCTTAAAATCAACAAAATGTTATTGGTCTTCTTTGGTCGTAGATAATCTATATGTTTTTAAAGTTTTGTGACAACGGTTGTATAGCTAATGGGGGTCCGGCAAAACTGGGACTGCCTAGTTTCCCTTTGCTCTTGTTTCAAAATTACCTTTGATATGAGAAATGTAGATGGCCTGACGTGTATTGAGTTGAAGTGTGAAAAATTGAGTTTGAAATTCTTTAGCTTAAGTCTATGAAAACGTTTGGCCTCAAATGCTTTAGAGTAAAATAAGGCAATAACACAATGATGGGTGGGGTCTGCTAAGGATTCATTCTTATTCCTGCTCCATAAGTGAGTAATATTAACTTATTTTTGCTATTACAGATAACTTAAGGTGGAAATGTCTCGGGAGACAGCTAACTGTATTTCTGTAAATGCTACATAACTAAACAACTCAAGTTACAAATAAGATTCTTTGGTCATTTAAACAGTGAATAAAAACCTACAGACAAGTTCAACTTCAGCAACGTACAAACAATAGTTGTTTTGTCCACTCAAACACACCTTTCCACATTAAAAGACGCAGAGCTTCTGAATAAAACTACCAGAGATATCTGTGTTTCCCCACAATTGTGTACGTTCCCTTTAAATGATATGATGAATTGCACATCACATGGGGGAACATGTGTTAGGTAAATTGATTGATTGATTTTGACCTGATTACTGAGAGAATTTTTTTGAGCTAAAGCAAACTATTACTATTCCAGTACACATGCAAGAAAGAAAGAATGTACAAGAATGATGAAATAACCTAAGTGTGTCCCAGTGCTCATCAGTTCAAGCAAAAGCCTTAATCAGATACATAGTAGCTCCTTGCGTATTATAAATCACACAGCTGGAAAACGTTCTGATTCCTGAAAAGGAAATTCCTGAAAACATCTTAGAACAAAGATGATTCCTTAAATGTAGAGCAAGCATCATAAATATTCACTCTACCAGATGCAAGTTTAGCTCTAAAATGATTTAGTGGTTTGCTGTTGCTCACCTTAGTGGGGTCGAAATTGATCCCTGGAAGTGAGCTGAGTCCTCCTTCAAACATAGAAGCTTGAGCTGGGATCACACCAAATGTCGGCAGGCAGCTGAAGTCCTCATGGCCTTCATAGAGAAACCTGAGGTGGTCAGGTTCCTTAGTGGACATGCCCACTCCCAGAGCATAGAGGATACAGTGCATGTGGGTGTAGCTGAAGGTCATTTGTGGAAGCACTATACCCACAGCCTCTGTCTGCAAAAATGCAAGAAAAACAGCTCAGCCTTTAAGCATGAAAAAGCATTAATGATCTGAATGACCTTGGATATAAAGAATGTTAAATCACAAGGCAAAATTACAAAGATCTGTTTAATAAGCAAATGTAATAGTAGCAGCAGGGTCATGGGTACAAGAAACGGGCTCTAAATGCATTTATTTAGGGATATGACATAGGAATCCTATCATAATAGCTTAAAACTAAACCATCAGAGCTGAAAAATAATTATCCATGTAGTAATCAATGAGTCTAGTTCTAATACCTACATTTTAGAAACATACTGCTATGTTTTTAGCAGATATTTGTTAAAAACACAATTTCTGAGGTTAGACATATGTTTAAGCCTATATTTGGTAAAATATTCATTGTACTTAAAACAATGTATCAAAACCCTTAGGTGACACTGTGATTTTACCAAAATGTCTGCATTTTAATCACATGAAGTCTCCCCAAATACATGGTATATTTCTCTGTACCAATATCACGGGTGTGCCTAGGTCCCATTTCTGATTTTCAGAAGGACACGAAAATATCAGATATCAGCATCAGTACACAGCCACACGTATTTACTGTACTCCAATAAAGAATATTTAATCCTGGCATTTGAACCAATTTTGTGCATATTCAAATTTCTCCAAAACGTTATGTATACGAATCCGCAAATATGTACAAGTGTCATATTGGTGCATTCAGATATGTAATGCTTTCTGGACTACTCACTGGGTTGATGCCGGATGCTGAGGCTAGAGCACTGGTGGGATTGGCTTCAAGTCCTTCCCCAGCCTCCACTTGTGACAGCACCTCCACCAGCGTTTGCAATGAATCTAATGGTAGTGTGCAAAAGGAAGGGATGTTAATTCACTCCTCCATGCTTCTCATAAAGACAAAGAGAGCAACATGTCCTTCCAATATTACACAAACAACAAGCACTACAAAGCCATGCTAATGAGCCTTCTACCAACTCTGCCGCCTACATGCAACATATCCTGAGGGCAGCTAGATGAAGAGAGGAGCATGCTGTGGCCTTCACTTCTTTCTTCTGACCTTCGTAATTATGAATTCATTCAATTCATGATCTTTAGAATTTTTCTGTTTCTGAACCTTGCCTGATCACTGCTGACACTATGTGCTTGCATTATGTGCTAGTGTTTTCAAACAAAGTAACATTAGTTCAGGTTTGCAGTTAGGCCCAAAGGCCATGTATTAACCCACTTCAACAATTACCTTGTATATTAGCTGGCTTAGTGGCGTTGGTAAAGTCACATATCTGATCCCACTTTTCCCGTACCTCCTCTGGGCTCATGCTCTGGTTCTTATGCCGGACAATACTACCCTGAGTCCTCTCCCACCGCACTGGATCCAAAGAAAATTTTAAGAACATAATTAGGGATTTTTCTGAATAATTCCTCCAAATTTTAGCAAAAAAAAAAATTGACCACTAACTAGGGATGCACAATGATAATGGTATGGTACTATTATTGTCTGATAGTTACCAAAAAAAAAAAAAAAAACCCCAATAAACAAATGTTTATATATTTTTTTATATAAATATTTATATAATCAATTTATAATGTATTATGTACTATTTGCACTGTGCAGTAATTTTATTTTATTGTGACTCCAAATATAACTGTAATTCATTCATTCATTCATTCATTCATTATCTGTAACCGCTTATCCAGTTCAGGGTCACGGTGGGTCCAGAGGCTACCTGGAATCATTGGGCGCAAGGCAGGAATACACCCTGGAGGGGGCACCAGTCCTTCACAGGGCAACACACATTTATACCTACGGACACTTTTGAGTTGCCAATCCACCTACCAACGTGTGTTTTTGGACTGTTGGAGGAAACTGGAGCACCCGGAGGAAACGGGAAGAACACACCAAACTTCTCACAGTCACCTGGAGCGGGACTCAAACCCACAACCTCCAGGTCACTGGGGCTGTGTGACTGCGACACTACCTGCTGTGCCACCGTGCAACCCTATAACTGTAATATTGTCCTATAATGCTAATCCAGGTGGATCTAGTCTCACTTTAAAAAATAACTCAGTGGGGATTTGCACGTCCCTACCAGTAAAAAAAATAAATAAATAATTGACACACATGTCATTTCACTTACATTTGCCAATCCAGCCAGCACCAACCTGAGAGAAGCAGTAATAAAATGTGTGCTGTTTATAACTGGAATATCAATTAGTGTGTATTTATTTATTTGAAAAAATTCAATTCACCAATACACCCACCTCAAAAAGACTGCCATTCTCCTGACACTCCTCATGGCACAGCCAAAGAACAAGAGGAGCTACATATTCTGCTTTCAAGGACTCCAAGAGATCTGACAAAAGAACAAGCAAGATGTATTGTCATTCACAATTAGGCGTGCACAACGGGCAACTCAGAGTAACACGCATCACACTGCTTAATATCAAGATTCAAAGTGGTCTATTCAGCCACAGGCAATAAAAGGTTATTTGACAGTTAGAATTATCTCACAGAGCTTTCCTTTGTTCCAAAGGACAGCAAGTGTCAGCTGCTACTGAACAAAGTGTGTGTGTGTGTGTGTGTATATATATATATATATATATATATATATATGAAGAGCTGAGCAAAGCAAACAGGATGCTGTATTGCTTACAAGCATCATTGATATTTTTGTTGCAAAAACAGACACTTTAAAAATACAATATCACACCTAACTAGAGTCAGGAACATAAAAACGCATGCAGTGACACCCTACATTATAGTGTTGCCTCATTATCATAATTTAACAAAAATGTTAATGACAGCACTGTAAGATTAAAACATTTGTACAAATAATGCTTTACTAAACTGAGATTGAATATTTTGATACTGTACAGAATGACAAAGAGATCTTAACCTGGAGGCATGACAGTCTGTGTGAGGCGTGAGCCTGCAGTGGGGGCTATGGTATTGCAGTGGATATTGTACTTATTGCCTTCAATGGCCAAAGTATTTGCCAATCCCAGAATGCCCAGCTTGGCAGCGCTGTAGTTAGCCTGACCAAAGTTGCCATAGATCCCAGCAGCTGATGATGTCATGATTATTCTGATTCAGCAAGTCCACAATATAAATAAAGAAATGACAAATTAACAATTTTTTTTTTCAAAATACAACTTTTTAATAGTAATATTGGTAATATGCACTGCTATTTTTATGACACTACCTGCCAAAATTTTGGTTCTTCATGTGATTCCATGCTGCTCTGGTAACTAGGAAAGAACCCCTTAAATGTACTCTATGAATGAGGTCTGAAAAAAACAGAAATATTATTCAAACAGCATAATCAATCAGATTCTGCTTTAAGGCAGTATAGATTTTAGACATATCCACAATCCATACATACCCCAGTCCAGGTCACTGGTTCTAGCAAATGACCGATCACGCAGGATCCTTAAAAATAGGAAAATATATAGGTATACTGTAGTTCATAGAATCAGGTGGAAGCTTCTTTGTGTGAGCAATTAAAAAAACAACAATATGTCCATTTCGTTAAGACTTTTTCTACTTACCCAGCATTATTTACTAAGATATCTGCAAAGCAAAACAAAATGAGACCGTAAAGAACAGTGATCGCCAACAATGTTCACAGAATATCATTTTATAACTCTTAGAAGTGCTATTACATTTTTGCTATTAAAATATTATGTAATTACACATTTAATAACAGGTTATTTTGAATGACATTCCATATAAAATTAAAGTATGATCTCCTTCAAAAGCAAAACTGACAAAATCAAAATTCAAATCCTGTATTTATTTACAAACACAAGTGCTTTCAGATAAAGCCACAATCAGTACATTCAGAGGAATACCTTCCCACGTTTCCATGACCTACAATTAAAATCATATTTCACCACCTCATCTGTGTTATCTGTGATTTGCAAGGGAAAAAAGCAAACGGCCTAGCCAGGTTTAAAGTCTAAATAAAATTTACTACAAATTACACATAAGTTATATCTATTCTCACCTATTCGTCCAAATGCATCCAGGGCTGTTTGAATGACTTTTTCCCCATCCTCTACTGAGTCTGTGAAGATACAAGGCATCATACTCAAAACAATAAATTCACGTTTGAGATTCAAGTTTGATCATCAGACAGACAATTACACTTATGCTGTGTTGCACTCTCCTCACTATGAGCACAATGCAGGTTTGCCTAATTGTCTATTAGCCAATATACCCAATATACCAGAACAGGTGATTTACTGTTCTGCTGTCCAATGTTGTTGTTTAAGCAGCAATCTGAATAAGAATTAGTGGCTGGCTGCATATGTCTCAGAGGAAGCATGTGTTAGACTTCATCCTGCCAGCTTGGTAGAACAGTCTAGAGGGGGAATGGAATTGGCCGTGAAACACTACAATCTGAATTAAAAAATGAAACTTACCAAAACATATCATTTGAACAGGGGTGGCAAAATTTAAAAAAGATGTTATCACAGGAGTCGTTAGCTTTAACAGTAGAAAAATTCCTCACCATAATTTGCCACAGCTTTGCCACCTTTAGCTTTTATCTCCTCAACCACCTTATCAGCAGCTGCCGAACTCTTCCCTCCTCCTTTTATATCTCCACCAAGGTCATTTACTGTGTGTTAAACCAAGAGTCCAATGTCAGGCAAATATCTATGAATAAATGGTCTGAATGAAATAAAACTTAGTGAATTGATTTAGAATATGACCTACCAACAACAGAAGCTCCCCTTTCACCAAAAGCCAATGCATACTCTTTCCCAAGGCCTGAAAGAAAAATATTTTAGAACATATTCCTATATACATTTAGTACATTTACAATATTCACTAAGCATCTTGCTAAACATGTGCTTTCATGTAATCGACAGCTGTAATTGTGCAAGTAGACACTAAGTGTCAAATAACAAATGTAGTGCAAAAAAAAAAAAAAAAAACACAATAAAGACGGAACATTTTTAGTTTTTTTTATATACTGCAATTACAATTTGAAAAACTGCAGTTTTCATATTGCAAGACTTGCCAATGTAAATATAGACAACATTATCAGGAACAATGTTACATTTCTAGACCACTCAGCCTGTATTACAATAACTAAATACACACCCAATATTTATGGTGAAATTAGTTATTAGCATAAAGGTTGTAGAATTTCATTTTTACTTGCCACACCAACTAAGCTTGTACAATATGGCAGTTTACTCAACTCTACACAATTATTTGCACACTATCCCAATATTCAGTGTTTTTACTTGATTATATTTTAAATTATATTGTAGTGTGTAGCATGTTTTGAGTATAGTTTTGGACATGTTTGTTCTTGATAATTATACAGGCACAGTTTTCATAGTGCTTATTTAATTGGCAAGAACGCTACAATGTATTACATTATGAAACCTGAGTATAGTTGAAGAGACCAGGAGCTGGAGAAATGTATAACCAATATGAACTACTTGGCTGCACATACATCACCACCAAAAGTCAAAAAAAAAGAAAATCTAGTCATAAAAAAGAACTAGAAAACGCTCCATGCTGCAGGAAGCCATCATTAATGTCTGAGTATTTTTTGCTGTTTAAGTACTATTACAATTCACATTGCTCTCCTCTTAGTATAATAACCCATTACCTACTGTAGTTCTGCCCTTTGTTCTGTACACATCATTTATAACTGACTCTGTTGCAACTTTGGGAATCTAACCTGCAAAGAAACTTTGTACTCTTAAGCCATCTGAGTTTCACACATTTCAGTTGTTTTTTTGTGTGTGTCCAACCACATTCAAATCAAATTCAAATATTTTCAGTAAAAAGTAAGTTTTTGCCACTGAAAAAAACATCACATCAGACCTATTCCAACCAGTCACTCTAGCAAACAGACATGGAACATCATTTAGCCATCAAGTGACTTAAATACTGAGGAAAGGGAAAATCTCTTCAAAGTCATGGTAAAGGCCTTTGACAGCTTGTAGTGTCGTTTCACAATCAATTTGTTCGGTCTGAACCAAAATTGCAGGTGTTAAATGTGCTTCAGACCATGGTCCAGACCAAAGGGCCAAAATTTGGTCTGACCCATAGAAGTGGTCTATATCCAGATCAAACAGAACCAAGGATTGTTTTGTGTGCAGCATCAAAACAATTTTGAATTTTTCCCAGTAGTCGTGGCTATACAAAAGATAAAGATGGACATGACCAAGCAATTTACTCACAGGAAAAAATGTAAAAAAAAAAAAAAAAAAAAAAAAAAAAAAAAAAAAAATGTAAAAACATTTACTTTTACTGTACATTCATTGGGTAGGTATTCAGTAATGAATACTCAGATCTGAGTATTCATTTTTTTTGGATAAATATGACAATCGAATAAGGCAACGCTCCACTTCAACTGTATTCAGGCTCTACAGTGATTAAAGGAAAAGGGAAAAAAATTCAAAATTCAAAATGGCTCTGCTTCCTTAGAACTCCTAGGGAAAGTCAAGAATGAAGCCTAAAAGAGCCTAACACCCTACAACAATCTACCTACAGCTACAGTCCACTTTGACCTCGAATTAGACCAGACCACCTCTACAAATCTCTAGTTAACTCGTGTACTCTGTGCCCTTAGCCAAACAGTGTATGTGCGAGTTAGGGAGTGAGTTAGTGGGAGCTGTAGCACAGACTCAGGGCTTTAAATCAGGCACCGGATGTAGATTTTCTAAACAACAAACAACCCCCCACAACAAATTATGCTACCAAAGCTCCGAAGCCCTAAAGAATGGTATTCGGGACAGCCCTGTGAACAGTGAAAATCATTTATTCATTCATTCATTCTCTGTAACCGCTTATCCAGTTCAGGGTCGCGGTGGGTCCAGAACCTACCTGGAATCATTGGGCGCAAGGCAACAGTGAAAATCAGTTGATATAATTTTTTTCAGTGGTCATGAGTGATTTAACTTTCAGAGCTGTAAACATGATGGAGAATACAATATAACACCTTTCTCCAGTCTCACACATGAGCTGACTTGTTTTTTTATATTGTGCATATAAAAAAATATAATCTAAAATTTAAACAAATGTGATTCTCACTGCCTTACTTCTGATTTATCCAAAACTGCATGCTAACACAAAACATGGGGTATAAAATATACTGCATCATTATCAGAAGGGGACTCGGCAGTCTAGAAGTTCAACCACTGAAACTGGAACCAAAAAGGAAGCTGGTCAGTAAACAATCAATGCCTGGTCCAGACTTTCCAGAAAAGCTAGTCCAGTGTTGATTCCTGTCTTGTGTTGCGCTCTGCCAAAAGCTAATATTTAGCTGATATACGTGTTTTTATCAGAGGAATATTTGGGTGGTCACTTTCTGCTTAACCTTTCTTACTGCACCCTGCCATCTTGTATGTACAATCCTGTGTTAGCAATCACTGTCTTTTCTCATGAAGAGGACCAAAGTTCCTAAAGGTCGGGAGTAGTGTGCATGCGGGGCCAGGCCGTCTAAGGAAACGAGGTGCCGAGAACAATACACAGAGGGTGTGTGACTTCCTTCTCAGCTTAGGTTGCCTTTATTTCACTATAACTTTACACTGAAATTAGTAGTTTGCTTCTATAATAATGTTAAAAATTTTAGATATTTGAACTTTAAGAAGACTGATAAAGAGTATGTCCCCCCTTTGCTGCAATGACATCTTCTACTCTTATGGGAAGTATTTAATGTTTACCAAATACTGAAGCATCCCTGTGAGGAATTTGACTGCAATCAGCCACAAGAACATTGGTGACATCAAGTACAGATGTTGACTGATTGTGGTTCTGGATTCCAAACACCACTACAACTTATACGAAACGTAATTGAAGGAGCTCAATCGTTACAAAGAAAGCAGGCCCACTGCTCTGCATGTCAATGCTGGGGTCTTTTATACCTCTCCAGCTCACACTTGGCAAAGCTTAGATTCTTAGATTCACGTGCAACTATCCCAGAGCGTCTCAATCTACTCACAATACCCTTCTACGGAGACTACGTAAAGAGTGTGCTCAGCCTATGTCAATAGTGGATGCACATTTATGCATCAGCGTTTATTCACTACAATAACCAAAGTATACTACACTAAATAACAGTAGCCACTGACAAATAAGACGACCAAGACATCTGTAACTCCTGCTAGTGATATACAGCACTATGCTACCGTATTGTCAAACGTTTTGTCTTTCACAGACCCAATTCTGACCCAATTAGCCCAAAACTAGTCTCCTAGTCTTTAAACCGCTATAAATCGCTTTTGAGAGTACTGAAAAAAGGCGAGTGTGCATTGTTTACAACAGATGCAGCAAAAGTTGAATGTTCCGTTTGGTCCAAAGTTTCTCTAAGTTATCTGGCTAACTCTATGACATAACTCTCAGTGTTGGAGCTAGCTGTTAGCGCAATAGTTTTCTGGTTTGGGCTCGGTTAGATGTCACAGTCTCGCAGCTTATTGTGCTTGTTTAAAAGCTACGCTCGTGTGTGTTGCTGTTTCTTTTCCTTTCAACACAGAAGGGATATCCAACGTTAAATAACGAGCTGTTTACTGTTGCTGCTAGCCAGCTAACCACAGTCAGCTGTAATAGGCGCAGATAAATTGAGCTCTTAGCACTGAAGACTTGCACAAGGACAGCTACAGTCCTTCGAAACTCACCTCCTCCAGCTCCCGTAACAACAACCACTTTTCCAGAGAAGGACAGTGGCGCAGACATGATGAAGAGCTGCAGTAACAAGTGGACGGACAGTTACTATACCTTGACTCTTCACCTACTGCCTTCAGATTACGTCACTGCGTCACGTCACACCAGCAGCCAATCAGAAATCCGTCTCAGGTACACTGCCCAATTGGTTCACAGCGTGTACTTCTCAGTATTGAATCTACTAATGTGGTTACTTTAAGGTGTACGTATTTTTCCCCAACTGCATCCAAACACACACACACACAACCGTTTGTTTCTGTAAATTGCGGGAACATTACACAGATTTCTGTATATTGAGACTTTCCATAACTTAAACTACTCACCCTAACTGCACCAACACCAAGCTTAAAACATATCTTCACCTTAAAATGTAATGATTTACCACAAACAGGTCCCCACAAGTAAGATAAATAAAAGTAAGATGCTCCACAGCATGATATATTTCTGGTATACTCACAAACTCACACAGAGACCGTTTGAAACATCTCCATGAGCACCAGGCACCTGTGGTAAATGCCTGGTGTTGGAAAGAGGGATATAAAGCTCTGGGTTGTGAAGTAGTGGAACTGTCCTCTGCAGTGATAGAACTCCATCATTACCTTGTAATGAGTTGGCATGGTATGATCCAAAACTAATCATCATATATCAATAACTTGCCAAACAAATATTCTTAAAGCTTAATTCATTTATACCCTCACAGCAAACTTATAACATCTTGAAATAGAAAAATATTGGATGAGCATGTGTCCATAAAATTTTAGACATATAGTTTACTGCATATGGTGATATGTGTCCAATAGCTGTAGAAACAGCTTGATGTCTGAGGTACAAGGGTGTGAGGCAAGTTTATACAGATCATCTTCAACATGCTTTACAAAAGACATAAAAGCACAAAAAATATGAGTAAACAAACATAATTTAAATCAAGATGGGCAGTCTAAAATTACCCAATAATGAATCCAAAAATAATGTTTAAAAACAAACCTATTATATATTATACATTTTTGTGAAATATGATCTAAATTGAGTGTACAGAAAACTGATTCTTCACAAAAAAATAAAAAGTCAAAAACAGAAATAAAATATTTTTGGTAAACTTTAAAGCAGTCACAACAGAGCATAAACTGTATGGGTTCATTTTCTTTATGCATTCATTCATTGTAACTACTTATCAAGTTCAGGGTCACGGTGGGTCCTGAGCCTACCCAGAATCACTGGGCGCAAGGCAGGAACACACCATGGAGGGGGCGCCAGTCCCCCACAAGGCAACACATACACTCACACCTATGGACATTTTGAGTTGCGAATCCACCTACCAATGTGTGTTTTTGGACCATGGAAGGAAATCGGAGCACCAGGAGGAAACCCATGTGGACACAGGGAGAACACACCAAATTCCTCACAGACAGTCACCCATAGCAGGACTTGAACCCACAACATCCAGGTCCCTGGAGCTGTGGGACTGTGACACTACCTGCTGAGTATAACCAATGAACCGTTCTATCATCCAGTCCTAACTGTGGCAGCCTGGTGTCTAAGAGTTTCCTCCTTTCCTTCCACACATGATACTACACTGCAGATATGACTATTGTGCAAAATCAAGGATCTTATATAATTTATTTAATTTAAAATCAACAAGGCCATTATTGTCAATTTTAGTTCATTGGAACACAGCAGCTGTCCTTCACTTTGTGTAAAAATTTCAAGATAAACAAACCAATAGAAATGTGAAAGCTCCAGATTTTCTTGGAATAAAATCTTTCTACATAGACTTCCATTGAAATTAACAAGTTTTTCCCGTCTCCTATACTATTACTATTTTTAAAAATATAATATAATATAATATATTAGGAAGCATGGTGGCACAGCAGGTAGTGTGGCAGTCACACCGCTCCAGGCACCTGGAGGTTGTGGGTTTAAATGTTCTACTCGTATTCACGTGGGTTTCCTCCCACAGTCCAAAAACACACATTAGTAGGTGGATTGGCGACTCAGAAGTATCAATAGGTGTGAGTGTGTGTGTGTTGCCCTGTGAAGGACTGGCACACCCTCCAGGATTTATTCCTGCCTTGCACCCAATGATTCTGGATAGGCCCCAGTCCCACTGTGACGCTGAACTGTATAAGCGGTTACTGACAATACATTAATATAATATTAATCGAGACCTTTTGTTCATAAAAATATTAAATCAAAACCAATTATTCATCCATATATTATCATTTTTGGGACATATATTTGAGTCAATCTCTGCAAACATTGGGCATTGGTCACAGGATGCAATCTTGTCCTTTAGAGTTTTACACCCTCGTTCTCTCTAGGATTTGTTTGATTGCTTGCAAAACAATGTTCCTCTTTAAGCCCAACAACAGTTACCCAAGTTCCCATTTAAGCTTAATTATTCCTTTAGGAAATCATGGCTATGACTCGCAATGGTAGACAAATGACAGTTCAGCACAGACTCAGCACAGTCTATGTTCTCACAGCAAACCAGACCTAGCATAGAGAACCTCTGAATTAACCCGTGTCACAGTTGTTTCTAAATATCCTTTCCACATGAACGCAGTTTTTATCCACTGCTGAAGACGGTTGGTTTAATCAGATATTTCTGGTCCACTTATATTCGAGGCGAACAATCTTCGTTTCGAAGAAACAAGACAGAGGCTTCAAACGTCCTACGTGCTTTAACTAAGCACTAGGTGCGACTTTCACTCCTAAACCAAAGCGACATGGATTCGTTTCGAATAAAAATAGAGTACGTCTAAATCGTTATTTTTGGGTTAACAGAATTTCAAGATCGCGACTCGTGTTAGTGATGTTTCAAAGTCAGAGTGACGAGTCGACTCTTAGAATCGGTTCTTTTCGGTGAGCGTTGAGGACCGATTCACGCTAAATGCCTGTTTTGTTTTTATTTTAGTTATTTTTGAAAATCAAGATAAATGTGTACAAATTAAGGTACTATAGATAAAATAATATTGCTTTTGCTTTTCTGCCTTCTGTCCTTGCTCGTTTCTTTACATATAAATATAAATAACCCGATTTAATCCTCTGGCCCTGGGCTGTGTATTTGCTACGTACCCTTATTAGGCTATTTTTGTGTTGTATTGTATTTTTTTTTATATTGCTGTGATTCTCTCGATGTTCTTTTGTTTTTGCTATTTTATAAGCGCTTTTAGTTCTTAAAAATCACCATATAAATAAAATGTATTACTATTCTTCTTCTTCTTCTTCTTCCTATTATTATTATTATTATTATTATTATTATTATTATTAAATATATTCTAAACGTGCTTTGCTGTTTCCTTTTTTCTCTGTTTGTCCTAATGGAGAACATTGTGAAGCATTTCTATAATTTATTAAAACCGTTTAAAACAAGAAATGTTGTTCACTATTTAAGCACATTTAAAATTTTTATTTAAAATGTAGAAACGTGAACTTGTTTCATTTTGGGAGAAATCAAAGAGATTGAATGGGGAGTCGTTTGGTAGTCGAGGGAGCCGAGAGCTGAGTCAGTTTGATGTGACTCACTGAACCCCATCATCATCATCACTCGCTTGTTCCCAAATGCCTCTTTCCCTCTGGTTTTGCGCATGCGCGAGTGTCGGGGCGCCCCCCTCCTCCCTCTCCCCCTCAGATTCTCCTGCAATGTGTGTGAAGGAGGGAAGCGGAGAGGAAAAACACAGCGTTAAAATGCACGGAGAAAGTGCGCCGAGGGCGATGAGAGGATAACGTCCGCGCTCCGCCTCGCTCGCGGGAAGCTGTTTCTGCAGCATGTCAGGGGGCGCACAGGGGGAGTCTGAGGGGGTCTCTAAAGTTCAGGTAAAACGGCAGATCAAGACCATCGTGGAAGATCTGGAATGCATCTTGGGCGACTTAAAGGATGTGGCCAAAGAACTCAAGGAGGTCGGTGCTGAGACCTAAGTCCTGAAGGGGATACACTGAGTGGCTGTTTAGTCCGAAACCTGTGTTTGTGCTTGTGCGTGTTAGAGCTGGAATAACGAGGGTTTTCGAACAGCGGGGGCATGTATAATGAGCTTTATCAGATTTACAGCACGTTTACAACGGGTTTCTTGACGTTTATGTTACTCATGCCTGCTCACCAAGGCCTGAGTGATGTCCACGGCTTTTCCATTTCATATGTTGCAGAAGATTTCTCTCAACTCCAGAGTGAAACATTTGTGCTGAACTGTCATTGTAATTAAACTCTTCATAACCTCCATTCAGTTCAGTTCCGTGGAGTCTCTGTCTCTCTCGCTCTCTCTCTCTCTCCCTCCCTCTCTCTCTCTCTTACACACAGAGAGGGAGAGAGAAAGAGAGAGAGAGCTCACTCGTTGATATGGAAGCGCTCTCCATGTTGACAGCTGTCTCTCTGTCTGGAGATCCTCGTCCGCGACGTTAAAATGGGATTTAGGACATGCTGGTATTTGACGTCGTTTTCCCTCCACTGTAGCTTAATGCATGACGAGTGAATGTGGCCGCTGGTGTGTCGTCATCATATGTTTTGGGTTCAGTTATATCATAACCTTGTTATGAGGCCAGTGTGAATCTAAATGAGCTGCAACACTGGGCCTGCTGTGCTCCTGCCACTGTAGTTTAAGATGTAACACTCACATTGCACATGAACACACACTCACACACACATATATAACGTTTATGTCTGTGTTTTAACATTTTTGTGTGCATTCATTTAACACCCTAATATTATAATAACTGCAAATAATATAATTATTGATCATCTTCTCAAACACTTCAACCAAAATTGACCCAATTTATTTGACGCCACCCTGTGACTACAATGAACATTGATTTTATGTCTGTCCATTTGTTAATTCTCCACAGGTTTATTTCCAAAACTTTTGGAAGCTGATGTCATTCATGTCTTAAACATATAAGTACTTACAACTACACATATGTAGGCCTAAGCTTATCCACAGTGCACTGAAAATTGTTTGTTTTGGCTGTTATACCCAGCACCAAAACTGTACCATAAACATATTAAACAATACGCAGCTTTCATATTGTCATAGTGATGCTGGTAAAGATTATGTTTAATCGGACTGTAGAGCCACATTTGCAATGCAGATGTTGCTTGCCCACTTCTTTCTCACTGAGTGTAGGAAGACAATATAAAGAACATTGCAGAAGGAGTGGCAAAGACAGAAAACTTGAGGAGGTGCAAATCCTACATGCTGCTGAAATCCCAGCACTGTTAATATACACAACGGTCTTATGCAATTACACTGTAACAAACAGAAGGCCTTGAGACTGTGAGACTAATTTGTTCTTGAAGTCATGTGCAAATGTGAAATACCTTGTTATAGTGTTTACAAATAAAATTACACTGTAGCAACCAATGCACCCCCAAACTTTGTATTCTTGATTTTTGACTTTGTTAGACAAAGTTTTTTCAGAGTGATGTCTCAAAGGAACTACTGCGATTTCACTCAATGTTTAATGAAAAAGGAATGCTCAGGTGTGATGGTGAAGAACATTAACTGAATGTTACATGAACAGCCTTAAAAATGATATTGAAACTCTACGTTAAACTCTCAATGAAAACGTTTTTATTGCCTCCCTTTAAATAGCCCCCGAAGTACGTCAGCGTCTTAAAAGGAAATATATATAAAAGTTTGTAGGGATGTCATAGAAGAGGCCCTGACTCTCTAAAGAACCATTTTTGTTTTAAATGAGATGTGTAGAAAATCCTTTAAAGGTTTTAAGAACCTTCACATAATGTAAAGGTTCTATGTGAAAGTATTTTCTGGTGCATCCAAAGAAGTATCTATTTTAGGATCCTTTTTTTTAATGTGATAGATATTGAAATGATTTTGACCTATGTCCTTTTCTGTTTTTAAGGTTGTTCATGAGATAGACTCCTTGACGTCAGACCTACAACTGGAAGAGGAGATGGCAGACAGCTCTAAGACAGACACACTGAACAGCAGCTCCAGCAGTACCACCACCACTACCACAGCCTCCAGCATTGAGAAAATCAAGATCTACCCTGAGGACGCCTTAATTCGGCCCTCGTCCATTAACCCCAGCGTGCTCACGGTCTTGAAGAGGCCGCATCCTCCTCTTCCTCCTCCACGCCTGACGCCGCTCAGAGCTGAGGACCACAGCAAGAGCTTGTCCTCAGGGAACCTAGCCAGAGCTAACGGCACGCTCATGCGGAACGGTGTCTTCCCCACCAAGCCCATAAACATACCCAGCAGAGACTCAGCTTGTGCGCCTAAAAGTGTGATGGAGAAAGGGCTGATGCCTCTTCTGAGGCATGAAAAAAGCCGGTGTCCCCAGGTGACGAGGGAGCGCGTGCGATTTAGCGAAAAGGTCCAATATCACGGCTACTGCCCAGACTGCGACCTGCAATACGACATGAACAACACGGATATGCACTTACACACGGAATTGATCGACACCAAGCTAAGCCCTGTCCATCAATGCTCCTCCTTGGCACCGGCCCACGTCCTGATGGAAAATGGCGGCCTGAGCCTCAGTCATAGCTTTCCCCCCTCAACTCCACCTTTTGTGCCTCATCACCCGACTCAAAAACCACAGAAAACCATTCTACGCAAATCCACTACAACAACTGTTTGATATATATATATATATATATAATCCCCTGAAGTGACGTTTTATAATATTTATATTTTTTAATTTGATGTCATGAGCACTTTCTACTCCAGAGAAAATGGATTACACGAAGATTGATAAAGCAAGATAAGGACAGGGAAACGGGGCGAAAGCGAGGTGTGGCTTACTTCACCGGAACTCCAAACAGAGCAAGTAAATGGTGAGTGCTTTTGAATAGGATCAAAACCTTGAAGAGAATCCATTCTATTAAGTCCAAGAAGCATCCATTAATGCACACTGTATCTGTGGAAATAAGAGCCAGGCATAGGAAGAGAGAAAGAGAACAGAGAGTGAGACAGAGGAAAGAAAGTGGAAAAAGAATATTAGGGGATTGCAAACACAGCCGAATGCATGAAACATAAATACATACAACGTTCTGTTCGGCTGCACTGCCATTGTTGTTTTGCTTTGTTTATTCTTCCCGTACTATGGAACAAATATTGGCCAGCGGGTAGCGGTAGGGCAGATTAATGTGGTGAATTCAGTCTGAAAGGGAAATAGTCACGAAATCAAATAGCGCCTTAATCCAATCATGCCTTAATCCATTCATGTGCCTCTATTTTCACATACACAGCTGTTTTAAAAATCATGTGGAATCATGTCAGGGAATGTAAATTATATATAAAGTTTCAGATGATGTCATGTATAAAGGGGCCTTTCATTACATGCAGAATACACTCAGGATAATGCTGACCTCGAGCAAGGAACTACAGTCATAAAATATTTGTGTATTCTCATAACAATTCAACTTCCTTATGAAAATAGGACACTTTTTGTGTCCAGGACATCTCCAGGAAAATCTCCATGACAAATTTATCCTTGGTGTCCCATTGAACCCTCACATTTGATGAGGGCACTTTGACATCCTAGGCAGGTGTCCAAGGGACTTCATTAAAGGGATGTGTAGCAAGTCCCTGGACCATTGCCATTTTTGTCAGCCTTCTATTTCACTTTAGACAAGACAGCAGTATTCAGCTCTGACACTTTCACTTCTGCTTAACAAAACTAGATGTATGAGCATTTCATCAATGTTTTCACATGTTGTTGGAGTGATAAATAAACCGTTCACGTTCTAAAGAGAGAACTAAGGTTTTTACATTTTTTCATGTAAGTTAATGGTGGCACAACAGGTAGTGTCGCTGGCACAAAGCTCCTGCTATGAGTACCTGTCTGTAAGGAGATTGGTGTGTTCTCCCTGTGTATGCATAGGTTTCCTACGGGTGCTCTGGCTTCCTCCCATGGTCCAAAAACACATATTGGTAGGTGGATTGGCTACTTAAATGTCCATAGGCTTGAGTGTGCGAGTGAAAATGTGAGTGTGTTTTACCCTGCGAAGGGCTGGCGTCCCTTCAAAGGTGTGTTCTTGCCTTGTGCCCAGTGATTCCAGGGAGGATCCCTAGCCACCATGACCCTGAACTGGATAAGCGCTTACAGACAATGAATGAATGTTTCATGTACTGTAAACAAACTTAGTACTTAAGGAGGCAAAAGTGCATTGCAAATAGAGCATATTTAAATGCAATATCGATGATTCTGGGGAACTGCTGTTCTCTCTGGTATGTTTACATTCAGAAGCTTGGTTCTTTTAAAGTAGAAGGGTTTGTTTAAAGGGACAAAACCACTGTTGTTGTTGCTGAGGTTTATTTGTAAATGTTGCTTTTAATGCTGTTTAATATGATGCAACCATTTCATTATGTCTATGTTAGAATATGATGACATACATTGTGATTAAGAACAAGTCTTATTATACAACCCCTATCATTTGTTGAAATGACAACACAAATATAAATATTCCTCAGATTACCTTTGAATGGTTTTTATTTAATCTGCCTACTACACATATATCAGTTTTTTTTAGCATAAAATGTCTAATGAGGTCTTTATAAGTGAGACATGTTTAATAATGTTTACATGGAGAAGCAGTGCACAGCCAGCTGTATGTAAATGTATGTGCTACTAACACTACATTCTAATGATACTGGATGTTTATCAAGTCAAGTAATGTGAAGATACTCCACCCCCATTTTAACACTGATAAAGAACGAGAGAAGAGTGTTCTAGTGCTGCGGGTTCAGTAAAGCTGGCAAACCCTGGAGGGAGATGAAAATAGCAGCCTCCACTAATTAGAGAAATTAAGCAAATACTGATTACAGAATTTCACTCTGGCTTTACATCAACCCAAATATCAACTCAAGTATCAGTTCTTTCAATTCATCGTAACGCTTTAAAGGCGTTTAAAGAGTTGTGAAGCGTCAATGCCACGTTAAATCCCTCAGGTGTTGCCAGTATAACTCAGTTGTTTATCTCTTCCTTTCTTTCTTTCTTTCTTATGAGAAAATGAGTGATGAAAATCTCTCACTAAAAGCAAACGTCTCCCTTTTCCTTCTGTCTAACTTGTAGTTTTATTTGACTAATGCAATGATTTAGAGTGGCTCTGACATCTAGTAAAACTACACTGGCAGACTCTATTATTGGAAATGGTGCTGTGAATAAACTTAAACGGGTCCTTTTACTAACTTTATAAAAGACTCCCAAAATGGTTTTGTTTCAAATAGGACTCTATATTTATATTTTGACTTTGTAATGTTATTTCGACTTCGACTTTCACTTCGACTTATGTTGGTACCAGCAACAACTACTGCAACAAATTAATGTTAAGAATAATTAGAGCTGGTACCATTCAATTATCTGATATCAGCACTGGGCATGTGTCTAGAAAAAATGCAGAACTGGATATCAGAGTTAATATCAATTATTATTCAAATGTTCAGCAGTTTCAGTAAGGTATGTATGGTCGCTGTCCAATCAAAAACATCTCAATTTTTTATCAATTTTTAGTGTACTACATCATTTGAACACTGTGCTTTCAAAATGAAACAAAAAAAACAATAGTAATACATTGGAGGATAATACTAAATTATATCAGATGCCTCCAGCTAGCATTACACTAAGGCAGCCATCCATCTGAACTGTGTTCTCCTGGACTCACAGTCTCGGATGGCTGATGGCATCTCCAGGGATCTAGCACAATTTCCCGGAGGTCGTGCCAACACTTGGGGTCTAACAGAGTTGTGTTACTTTGGAGTTCTTTAATATCTTTTTTAACACACTGTGTAAGCTAAATGAATTTATGTAACACACACATTTCCATTACTTTCTTATAGCCAATGTCACAGTATAAATGCAGTCAGCCTTCTGTATACACAGGCTCCATATCCACAGACCCAAGCAACTACAGATTCAAAATATTTGAGAAAGAATTGCAGAAAGTTTCAGGAAAAGCAAAACTTGAATTTGCCATACATTGAGTACTACTCTGAATCCACAAAAACAAACTGATGTGCAGGCGTACCCAGCTGTACCCTTTTCACAGACAGTCAGTATTTCTCCAGCATTTTTTGAGCATTGTTCACCTCCCACGTCATTCATTCACTCCTGTACTAAACATGGCATTTTCTTAATTTTCTAAACGATGAAATATAACAAATATCTACATTTACATTTACATTTACAATGCTACATCTACATTTACATTGATTTTTAAATATATGTAATCTAGAGATTATTAAAATATACCTTTTTTATTTGATTTTTTTTTTCCTTGGTGGGGTCCTAAAACCAATCCCTTGTTGATAGTGAAGACCAACTCTAAAGTGATTTCCTCTTTAAAATGCCTGATTGACATTTTAAATTCTAAGTTGCTTGTTTAAAAATTGGGGGCTATATTGGAAGTAAAAGGAAACCAGCTATTTAATACAGTGAGTCATGTATAATTGTGCTACAGCATGAGTGGTCTATCAGCTGCATTCAAATATAGCAAGAGTGCACTCACACAACTTATGTCATGCATCATTATTTAGTATGAATTAAATATTGGTACTACTGTATTATTATTATTGATTAACAATACATTTTAATACTTCATGATTGCATCTCTGATAAACAATGATAAAAGACTGACAGCGCAGATAGATGTCAATAGACAGAGGCCTTACAAAGCAGAATGTCATATTTGATTTGTATTGGTTGGTTTTTGTCTGCCATCTGGAACAGCGATGAAAGCTAAACACACTGGAGTCATTGCTGGGTTCATTGATGACATTTATGGCTTTTAAATGACAACTTTGACATTCAGGCAAACAACCCCATATTTCACTATTGTCTGACGTGCTATAAATGCATTAAGTCAATTTAGGGGTCTGTGTGTTGCTCTCCAGTGGTTTAAACTGTAAAGGGCACAAAAAAATAATTCCAAAACAAACAAACACACACAAATTTGATAAGGGCCAAATTGTGATGGTCATAATGGTTTGGTCAGAGCTTCTCCAAAAGAGCAAGCCTTCAGAGGTGTTCCCATTATGCAGGGTTATGTACCTACCAAAAGTGGTCCAACAGTGGTGAACAGTGGTGAACAGGACAGGGTGATGTGCGCTTAAGTCTCACTGAAGTACAAGAGTGAGGATGTCGGGTTGGCTACAGAACCCAATATGCAGCAAGTTGTGATACAATGTGTGCTCTTACAACTTTCTAACATTAGCTAGCATTAACTAACATTAACGTTTTCTGTCAATTGTGCTGTGGTAGCTCTTCTTTGGGATCGGACCAAATGGCCTGGCCTTTGCTCCCCTTGTGTATCAGTGCTGATTTGGTGCTCATCACTCTGTCGCAGGTTCAGTTTTGATAGGTATTAACCACTGCATACCAAGAACACACTACAGGACCTGCCGTTACATAGGCCAAATATTGGACCAAATATTTATGACCCTCACAATTTGGCCCTTGTCAAAGTAACTCAGATCCTTATATTTGTTCTATCAACTTCTATTATTGGTTAATAATGAAAATGAATGTCGGGTGTTTAGACCTTATTGTGAGATAAGCTTTCATTTTGTCCTTTTTCTTTTTCTTTCTTTGTTTTTTGATTGATTGCCTTTGAATGATTGCCTTTTTTGCCTTGTGTGCAGATAAGCAAATCAGTTTTGGCAGGTCTTGTTTAATGGCAAGATAAAGATTTGGGAAAAAGGAGCTGCTCTCACAGACGTGATAAGAAACTGGAAGTTTGTGCTGCAATTGTCAGAACAAATTACTCTTCTTTTAGAGAACACTCAAAAGTTTTCACATAGAAACACTCATTGTATTTACCATGCCTGTTGCTTAATGTCAGTGTGAATGGGCAATTACTAAGTTTTCCACACCATGAGTATTTCCTAGTGCTGGTGGTGGGATAATTGTAGGCAGAGGTGAAGCAATATTAATGGGTAATATTATTTATCCGGCCCATTTGTGCACAATGACGGAACCAAGAATTAGTAGCTATTTTACAGATGAGCAAATGTCATTATTTTGCGACAAGGAATTATGTAAAAACTAGGTTCCATAATAATTACACTGTATTAAATAGTTCCAAATATTAACAGTTATCGGTCAGTAATTTGAATTCAGTTATAGGTATTGGCAATGGGGAAAAAATGATCCCTTTTTATTATTATGTGCCAAAATTTGAAATGCAGGACTTGTATTCAAGACCACATATTTACTAAAACATTCTTTTAATCGTAGACAGTACACTCTATCAGTTATGAAGAGAGTCAGCTTTGGTAAATATATCTTTTGGGTAAATATATAAAAATATCTTGCCTCAGACGCATTAGAAGGGTTACGCAAAAAAGTGAAATATGAGCTTATCTGCCAAAATTGTCTGACATCGGTGGCCGAGGTAGATCAGTGGAGTGTGTTGGTGGGAGGGCTAATGTCAGCATATCAAGAATGAATCAGAAGCAGTTTTATTCAACAGTACAGAAAGGTCACAGCCAATGACTTTCTCTGCAGACATGACAGCACGTTGTAGCATGTCCTTGGAGCAGGCAGCTCCAGCACTAAAACAAGACAATGATGGAAAACATACACAAAGGTAATTTATTCATTTGCTTTCCTGCTGAAATTATCTCATATATGGGGATGGAGATATTTTCAGTCATTACATGTGCAGAGTTCCAAGTTGCTATAGGTTCTTGTAAAAAAAAGCCAAAATTAAACAATATTACACAAAAAGAAAGTGAGTAAACCCAGCTTTGATTTGTTCATATAGAGATAACTGAACATAAACAGGACTGTGCTGATATTTAGTATAACAGCACAACATTGAGTGTGGTATGGCTTTTCTACAATTGTTAGTCATTGAAAATAGATTTTTTACTCTTAATTTAATCATTTATTTGGCTCCACCCAGACAAAAAGTTTACTAACTGGATTGGGGCTGGACTGTTGCCAAGCATCACAATCATTTCCAGCACACTAACTGGCTGCTTTTTGTAAGTTCATGTTACCACAGACCAGCTAATTTGTATCATGTACATTTACTTGTATAACATGTTAAACTCAGGTGAAGCCCAAGGTGGCTGTTAATGCTGTAGACTAGATCTCCCCATAAAAACTCTCTTATGTGATATCCCTCAGTTAACCCAACTGTAAATTCTTTAGCCCTGTTATATCAATACTGCACGAAACTGTGCTTACAAGAGTTAGAGGGTTATAATCAGGGAGAAATTAATTGTAAAAATTATATATATATATATATATATATATATATATATATATATATATATATATATATATATATATATATAAACAACAGTTCTATTTGGATTGTTTTTATTTTCAGAAACTCTGCATCTTTTAAGATGGAATGGTATGTTTGAAAGGGGACAAATGACTGTTCTTTGTATGTGGCTGAAGTTTTATTTCTAAGTTTTTGTTTTGCTTTAAATTGCCATTCACTGGTAAATATTGTGAAACAGTAAAAATAAATCAATATTACCCACCTATAGAGCAAGAATAAAGCAATATCCTCATCTCTTTTCATGTTTGATGGTGTCTTCACCGTTGAAACATCTCCAAATGCTGTTTCTCTCCTGTGAGCAGAGAGAGAGAAACCCTAGAATTTCACATTACGCTTTTATTGACACTAAGGCTTCGTAAACACTATACACCTGTCTCAATCATGGTAGTATTAGCCACAGACGCTTCACCCACAAGTTGACATAGAGTCTGATACTTTCAGTGCACTGACCTGGCCTCACTGTCAAGACTCGGCCAGTTGCATTCTGAATGGCTCTCTGTATATCTGCGTATGCACACTTCCATGTATCATTTTGTATTGGCTCTTACTGGTTTGACGTGAATCATAAAGACTGCCTCCTTCTACACATCATGCCAAAATATCAGACTTGTTATTGGTCCTTTTGTGAGTCAGTCAAATTTCTTTTCCTGCAGTAGTAGGAAATTCTTGGCCACGTTAAGTGGTGAAAGGCACCAGGCTCTCTCTAGAGAGTTTGGCAATGTGAGACTACCAACAGGCAAACAGACTGGAGAGATAGGAAATGGTGAGGAACCATCAGAATTTTATAAAAAACTGTTTGTTGATTAAAATGAACATCATCTTTAAGGCAACTTGAATAATCATGAAGAACTGCTCAAAGTTATTTAATTGACTGTGATTTTAATCAGTTGTCAGCTCTAATGTATAGTGTTGTGTTGTGATGTAAGCACTCAACAGAACTCAAATTTGTCACCACATATGTTTATATATAGTTTTGAACCAAGGGAAACAGCTTAATGAACATGAAAAATGATGTTTCTCCAAACTAATATTTTTTTGCAAAATACAACAAGAACTTTAGTCTTTACTCAACAAAAAATGTAATAAAAATACAACATGAAATGTAATCTCTTTTATGTAAACAGAACCTTAACAGTGTTTTTTTTAATCAAAACACAGTGAGAAACATAGACCTATAGATATGTGTTTGCCCTTTGTCAAGTTACACCATCAAAAGATGAACAATTTCCTGAAGTCTAGAAGTTTGTTTAGCTGCTGCTGGGATATGATGACATTGAAAACAATGTTCCAGAGCGATGGCAGTAGTTTATAAATTGGTAAGCTGGTGACAGCTAGAAAATGCTACAGCTTTGCACTACAAACTTCTTCTATTTCAGCTTTCTATTTTTCAGGTGAAACGATAGTGACACGTACTGTAATTGAAAGCATTTTGTTACATTTTTGTGGAAGTAAAAACACAGGAACAGATGATGTTCTGAGAATAGAGAATGGTGTTTCTTCCCAGTGCTGACAGCCCTATTCGTATCCCTTTCCTCAGCTTCAGACGGCTGGAACTGTGTCAGAGCCGATGACAGGTCAAGGCCTCGTAGGTTCCTGAGAAGAAAACGGCTAAGAACCCAGAGGTGTTAAATAACACCTAGAAGTGCTACATGGAATCTTTTGACAAATGTATTTTAACAGTCTCTAGGCTTCTTGCTCAATGCCCCCATTAAAGTGATCTATTGGAGGCGAGTGTGGTAAATGTAGTGTGGCAATTTTACTGTAGTTGTCATAATTGGGCCGACACTTAATGGTAACACTGATATTAAGTTCCTTTGCTGTGTTTCTTTGGCCTTTACATTCACTACCCTATAATGACTTCTTATGCCTCTTCTGTGTTGCTTATTAAAATAAGCTGTAAAGTGGCATCTGAATTCAGTAGGACGTTATCATTATCCAACAGCAGCCATGAATAAGGTCAAGAACAGAAGAGGCCTCAGCTGTCTTCCAGAGGTAGCGCTAGAGCAACGAGCTCTGTGCTAGCACAGCTGTAAAGGTCTGTTCAGGGAAAGGTTTGGTCAGACAGAAGAAAGGTATTTTGACAAATCTGTGACACTGTCCTTACTGTTCACTGTAGAAAAGAACTAGACCAGTGGTCCAGAAGCATGCATATATGAGCATTTCAGCATGCCTAATGCTTGTGAAAAATATGAATTTAATACATTTTATTACATTTATTTGTAATGTACATTATTATTAAATCAATTCAGTCTAGAGACATTACAAAGAAGGAGGAGACTGTAACCTAGTTGGAATAGCTTGTAATGTTCAACATAAAAGGCCATTTGGGTCAATTGCCAACAAGAACAGCTTGTCTTTGACTGCAGGTATTTGCTTTTTCTAGTAATAAATGACAGTGTGAATTGGCAATCATCATATTTTCCATACCGTGAAAACAGAATTGCCATGTACTGAGGGTGGGAATGACTGATGTGGGATGCAAAAGCTAATGCTGTTTATTAATATTATCTGCCCACTGGTGCTGAATAAAAGAGACAGAAGTTAGAAGTTATTTTACTTTAGGCAAATATGTCAGCTGAGAATTATGGAAAAACAAGATACAACAGTAGCCATGCCATGTGGAATTGTTCCTAATATTAATGTGTATTAAATCACATAGAGCAAGAAGCACTACTATAAAGGAGGAGAATTTTTTTTTAATGTAATGTAAAAAATGTAAATATTCATACATGCAGTCAGAAAAAGTCGGAAAAAACAGCGAAGGTAGTTTGGTTCTCTTTCAAACACTAAAAATGATGAATGGAAATTTTGTACAACTGTAAATATGATTTCAACATGACTTCCTTACTCAGGTACATATATCTCACTTCATCCAAAGAGATACTTTAAGTAGACAGACGTACAAGGACATAGTTGGAGCCCCAAGAACACCAAGCAAATTAAAACAGCCAAGGTTTTAATATGCACCATAGCAAAAATAAGCTCTCATTGGCTTAGAAACTTTAATATTGTTGGTCAATTAAACATTCATTCATAATCTGTAACCGCTTATCCAGTTCAGGGTCCAGAGCCTACCTGGAATCATTGGGTGCAAGGTGGGAATACACCCTGGAGGGGGTGCCAGTCCTTCACAGGGCAACACAGACACACATTCACTCACACCTACGGAGTTGCCAATCCATCTACCAACGTGTGTTTTTGGACTGTGGGAGGAAACCAGAGCACCCGGAGGAAACCCACGTGGACATGGGTAGAACACACCAACTCCTCACAGTCACCTGGAGCGGGAATCGAACTCACAACCTCCCGGTCCCTGGAGCTGTGTGACTGCGACACTACCTGCTGCACCACCGTGCCACCCCCAGTTAAACATGCTCAATTGTACACAATCTCAGTTAGAAATAAAAGTCCTTAAATGAGAACTATGTTGAAACTTTGAAACATTAGCATGCCGAAGGGCAATGTTCAGGCTTAGGCTAAGCATAGAATCGATGGAGGATTTGAGTCTTTCCTCATTACTAAACATTTGTAGAACGATTTGTCACAAGCGTTAGAAGATAAACAACGGATGCGATTTCACAGTTTTCTCATGATAGCTTAAAATAAATGTCACACTGCTGTAGTGGCATGACTCTCATCTAGTTGTGATAAGAGATTTAATCTTTCTCTGTTCTGAGATGACTCCTTAGAGACAGCTTGCTTCTCTCGGTGCACTTTTCCCCGGTGTGGGAGGAAAAAAAAATCAATGTCCTTCACCACTCCCATCCCACACACAAGTGTCTTATTTTTACCCAGAAAGCCCACTGTACTCACTACAGGCAGAGATAGATGCACACCGATCCCGTTATTTACAGACGGCAAGTCGATGTTATGTGATTACTGACTGTATAAAAGACATAAAACGATATAAATTGTTGGACTGTGGTGTAAATGCTTGTTTATTACTTTCCCTTTTGACAGACATTTATTTTGAGGTCGGTAAGAATTGCATTACTTTGTTGTTAGAAGCACTAATCACAGTGAACATTTCGACTTTAGACTTGATTAGGTTTAAAAAAAAAAAAAAAAAAGGTATAGCACACAGCAAGCTACATCAGGGCCACATACATAAGCATTGTGCACCAACGCTTAGTGGGAGATATAGCCAGTAGGCAAGGGCTGTCAAATATAGTGATTTAGTAATTGTTACTATGATATGGGTTGGTCTAGTACTGATAATGTAGGGGTACTGGAGAGGCAGGAATGTAACACTATACTTAATAGAGTCCTTGGACAAGTCATTTTGGGATTTTATATCTAAGGTGTGCTGACAATAGTAAGGTACGTTAGATGATTAGTTCTGGATGTTTATATATACATACATAAACAAACACTGACCACCTCCAGTTACAGACTGTAGTCCATCTGCTGCTCTTTATGAATTGTTTGCCTTCTTTCACCAGGTCATTCTTAGTGCTGTAGTGACACTGATGTGATGGTGATGTGTTTGTTGAGCTGTTATGACCAGACACAGCAGTACCACCTGAGTTTTTAAACCCTGTGTCCACTCACTGTCCACTCTGTTAGACACACCTACCTCGGTGGTCCTTCTTGTAGATGTAAAGTCAGAGAAAGTAGCTCATCTGCTGCTGCACAGTTTGTGTTGGTCATCCTCTAGCTCTTCATCAGTGGACACAGGATGCTGTTGTTCTGGATGTTTTTGCTTGGTGGACTATTCTTAAACCAGCAGTGACACTGAGGGCTTTAAAAACTCCAGTGGCATTGCTGTGTTTGATCCACTCATACCAGCACAACACACACTAACACACCACCACCACCACATCAGTGTTACTGCAGCACTGAGAATAATCTACCACTAAATCATACCTACTCTGTGATGGTCCTGACCATCAGAGAACAGTGTGCATTATTATAATTTGAAAAGCACTTTATAAATAAAATGTATTATTATTTTTTTTTATTATTATTATAATATTTATTAACTTACCTACTTATTTACTCTAGCCAAGAGCCAACATTAGGGACTGGGCAAGTAGAACTTATGTTTATGTGCGACGTACTGAACCTTCCATTTCATTGTTTGTCTGTTGAGATAATACAGCCTGTGTTTCACGACTGAACACCTGTATCAGCAACGAGTTGATTAAATGTTAAAAAGCTGAACTTGTTATTGGGCATCTCTACAAACCTTTGGATATATAGTGTATTTCAATCGCAATATAATTCACCATGATCCGGCTCTAGATTATATTTAGCACGCTGTACATGTACACCTTAGATTCCATACTCAGTGTTAATCTCATATTCTCTTGTATTTTGCCAGTTCAGTCCTATTTTGCCTTGGTCGTGATGCTCATGCTAATGTGCTTCTCGTGTTTCCCCTGCAGGTCCCTTTGTACGGCGGAAGAGACACCATTCACAGACAACCTACTGATCACCTCAGTTTCATCATGTGATGCTCACAGAGGGCTCACCGGATCTGACAGAGAGCCCTCAGAACCACTACTGAATAATTTACAGCCATTGGCCCCAAAGGCACTGTCTTAGACATAGGAAAAAGTACAACAAAAGTAGGAGTCTTGCTGAAAGAGCCTGCAACTACGGCTACCAAGCTGAGTCATCTACAATTAGAGGCTATGTTTAATCATACTGTACACAGGGGATGAAAATGTTTTTCTTTGCATTCTTGTGATTCTACCAGAAAAATCTATATCTTTGAAATCAGAGGAAATGGTTTGTGATAAAAACCCAAGCCTGTGACTATCTTTCAGAATATTCTATTTTTTCACTACCAATATCTGTATTACAATTTATGGAATTTCATTTCATTTCTGTAGCAGAAATGATCATCCCGGTGTGACCTGAAAAAAGCCATCATTTACTGTAGCTTAAGTTACTTGCTTTGAAAAGAGTGACATTTTATTGCTGCTAAATTAGTAAAAATGTGAAACAAGGTATGTTTCATCACTATGCCTACACAATCTAATATTAGCAGTTATGATTATTAACATTTAATTGAGAATAGCAAGTCTTCAAATATAACTTTGTACTGTGTCTCACCTCTGGAAGATATGGATGAGGAAAGAAATGGCAATTTAAGTGTCCAAACACTGTATATGTTTTATATAGAGGCTTTTGAGATAAATATATATAGATATAAAAAAGCATATTTTTGATATTTCTTGAGATGATTTTAAAGACGATTGTTTTCTGTTTTTGATGGACTGCAGGGCATATACTTACATATGTTATTTATGTATCATACAAAGATATAGAAGATGTCTGGAAATTTTCATATATTATGGAGATGTGTTTATGTGTGGTTGTGTTTATAAAACCAAATAATTTATTTTATGTAAATTCCCTGACAAAATAAATTGGAACCCTAGGAATGCCTGACATGGATTACGGGAACATACACTTACTGCCCACTTTATTCAAGATACACTGTATCTCCAAAGGTTCACAGATACATTTTCTAATGACACAACTGCTAACACAAGAGTCCAACTGGATACACGCAGCTTATAAATTATCCATATAGAAAAGCACTGAATGCCATTTAAATGCAGTCAGATACTGACAGAAATGTTCTGGCCTGTTCAGAAGATGAGGCACTTACTGCAGCTAATGGTGTCAAACTCCCAAGCAGTACCCTTCATTTTAGAAGAAATTATGAATGACCAGTGCACAAACTTTTGGTCATACAGTGTACCTTCATTGACCTTTCATATACTGTCCATTTTATGCATTAATGAGGTCCATCTACATTATAGGTCCACTATACATATGTAACAATCTTTTTTTCATTTTCCCTTATTCATTGCCCCTTATTCAATCTGCCTATTCAGTCTTATTCATCATTGATCAGTTTTTGACCCTGAAATTTGCTGACCAGATATAATTTCAATGGTGGACTATTTTCAATACATGCATCAGTGTCATTGGCAGCTTGAGAGTGATCTTTCATCCAAAAAATATCAACCCAGAAGGGACTCTGCAGATATGATCGGACAATTAGCAAAAAAATAAACTTTAAATTTATGCAGCATATATATTATAGACAAGGTAGGTGTTTACAATGCTACACTGAACGCAGATGTTATTAGTCTTGCACCATGATGTTTATCCTGTCCTGGGCAAGACCCCTAAAATTCCTAAAACATCTGATACAGCTCACAACACACACACACACACACACACACACACTTATATATATATATATATATATATATATATATATATAAATGTGTGTGTGTGTGATATAAAGTGGCCAGGGAGTGTATAAACGTGCTAAAACAGCACATGATTCATGCGTTAGCGTCTGATGCCTGATACTACTGTTCTTTTTCCAAAAAAAGTATTTTTGATAATGTACAATAGTGGCAAGCCATTTAACCCAGTTACAAACACTTGTACACTTCTCTGAGAACGTGACCATGGAAAAGGTCAAGTAAGTAAAGGACGTGATCATCACACTGTGGTTTCTTATGTATTATTTGAAGTGTGTGGAAAATATTGGTGAAAAGAGCAGTCATCCTTTCTGCATTTGTCTTTATTATTATGGCTGTATTCATCCTCTTCCGAGCCAAATGCCAGATGTAAAGGTGAAGAAGATAAGCCAAATTTAGCCAACCATAAAAATACTGAACCATTTTGTTGGTTTTTAAGACCTTGTTCATCTTTGCACTTTGCACTGTAAAATGAAGTCTTTATACAGTGGAGGAAGAGTCCTCTTCTATATGTGAAATACAAGAGTGATTTCAAATGGGCTTGGCCTTGTTTTTGTGTCTTTGTGTGTGTGAGCATGTACGTCATTTCATATTTAAGCCATCTCTCAGGCAGACTTTGCTAAACAAATGTCTCTTCATGCCACAGAAAACGTTAGTGTTTTAAAGTCAGAGACCAAGGCCTTCCATCATTTATTTAATGTACATATTAAATACAATTGTTTTCTTTTTCCAAAGATAATCACTTGTATAAGAAAGAGAGAAAATTTGTCATAAAAAGAGTTGTCTACATGTCAAGCACTTAAAGCTGTCATGTATGGTACTTAGGCATTATCTGTCTATCATTCCTCTTTGAGAAGACAACTTAGTGCAGTGGATCTGAAAGGATGTACAGTTGTTAAAGAGGAAGTAAACCTAGTAAACATGCTGCCATCCAGAAAATATCATTATTTCTGGAAATTTCTTGCTTATTTCAGTATGACAAGGCCCACATTCTGCTACTTAGTTAAAGAGTCCAGGTGCTAAATTAATCCAGACTTGTCACTCATTAAAAACCAATTGGTTCATAATGAAATGATAAACACTTTAACAGAGACGCAAGGCAGTTGAATTTCTATACAGAGCAAAAATAAAAAAACTACAGCAATTGGTCTTTTCAGTTCCCAAACATTTACAGAGTGTTCTTAAGGTCTTGGAAGACAGTGGTAAAAAGGATATTTGGAACCTGGAATTTGGAAATATTTTTCAAATACAATAAACTTTCTCAGTTTAAACATTTAAAATGTTCTGTTTGACAATTTTCAGTTAAATATAGGATTTAAATGATTGCACTTTATTTTTTATTTACATTGTGTACAACTCCCCTGTTTTGGAAATGGTATGTAACTGATTGTAAGTGATTTATATCACTCATGAAAGTTTGGGGAATTGAATCTGTGCCATGCCCAATTTCATGCTGACACAGTGAGTTTTATGCATGCTATCATATCAAAAGAGGGCATTGCATCTTCAATTGTACACACACACCTATGGACACTTTTTGTGTCTCCAATCTACCTACAAACATGTGTTTTTGGACTGTGGGAGGAAACCCACATAGACATGGGGAGAACACACTGAACTCCTCACAGACAGTTGCCTGGAGCTCGAACCCACAACCTCCAGGTCCCTGGAGCTGTGTGACTGCGGCACTACCTGCTGCACCACCATCCCGCCCTAAAACAAAATTAGCTTCTTGATTTCTCAGAATGATGGAATATCCAGCCATATTGTGTTTTCTTTCATTTTCATATAACGGAAATGTTAATAAATATTGAGGAAATTGTACTTTATATAAAGAAGAGAGCACTTACTGCTCTTAATCAGTCTATGCTGGTGCAAGAACAAATTTATAGTTAAAGGAATGGCCCACTTGAACCACTGTAATGAAAGTACATGGCACAAGATGGCAACCTACACTTGTTCTTCTTGCTCTCTAGGGTTTCAAATGTATTTGCACAGGGCAGAAGGCCATGTCTGCCCCATGCACACCAAAAGAAACAGAAGCACCTGAGTTAGATATTTTGATTTCATACTGGCAGTGTCTTCATATTATGGGGACAGGTCACAACCCTGGTCATGGTTTTAATAAATTACTATATGTTTTTTAAATAACAGTATCCCAGAAATGTTGCAACAGCCAAGTTTAGACCCAGTCATCGATTCTGTAGGGAAATAAGTCTGCCATCACAGCTGAAAGGTTATTCCATGCATATTACTCATCAACTTCAAGCTATTCCCAATTTGACTTGCCTTGGATGCCATGTGACAAGGTAATGCTTGTTAAATACAGGATTCCGCAACAGAAATGCTCATGCAAGCTGTTTGCATTTACACGCTTTTGGCTTCAAGGCATGAGTGAAACATGAGTGGGAGACAGACTGAAACTGCCTTCCTCTCAGTCTCATAGTATTTGTCTCACAAGTTTTAACCACAAACATCAAGTCATCTTGCTATCAATATTGGGTATGGTACAGGTAACAAGTTATTTATGATATATGAGTTACAACAGTTGACCATGATAAGCTAGCTCGCTTTATTTATTTATTTATTTATTTACTTATTTATACTCAATGATTTCCTCTGTTCTAGATACTTGCTAGGTGTCTCACAATCACACAACACTACCAAGCTTGGAGGGTTAAAACTGGCACATGCTTTCTAATATATGTGAAGCAAGTCACTTAATATATTCAAATTGCCAGGACAACATGAACAGTAAACATCTGTTAAGATAGTTAACAGACAACTAATATGTTTGGGAATATATTTCCATTGTGGTAAATATTTACAATAATCCTCAATGTGTGAAATGTTTAAACTTTAGTGTTTCGATGTACTTTTCTAGCACCTTTGCCCACACTCTCTTAAAATGTTAAAAGGTCTTTTACGGCAGCAATAAAATGGAGAGCTTCAAATTACATGTCTCATTCACATGTAAGATAACACCCACGCCTATGACAGCTATATCTATGTTCACTCTGGTGTACCTTTTTGGCTTCATCCAATCCATTTTTCACATATTAAAGACTTCTCCATTCATCCTTCTTCCAGTGCGTATGTATGGGGGCAGAATTTTAGAGTGGCTCTGAGGGTGATGTATTAGACAGACAGGTAAGTCATCCAATCATTTTATGCTGTGTGAGGGAAATGATTGTACAAGGTTTTTTAAAGTCCTGTGATCTATATTAAAAGTAACCTTTTATGTATGTCATTAGACCTTTTAATATATAGATAGTTATCAGGATGTGAAGAGTATTTTGAGAAACATAACAAAAACATTTCAAGACAACTCACCTGCTCCAAATTTAAATTACTTGAAGAATCTCTAAGTATTAATAAGGCGCTCCACATTCACAATAGAAGAAATGCTAGATGTATCCATAATGAGATTTAGAAAATGAGATTTAGACACTAACATCACTGAAAATGCTGTGTAACATTAACAAGGACACATGGTGTCATTTATAGATATCACTGAGTAGCACCCTTTAAGGCACATGTTGCTAAACATGAGTGAGTGAATGAATGAGTTACGTGAATGAAGATAGTTCCAAGAGGTTGTTTAAAAGACAGTTGTAAAATCACCAGTTATATTTAAAAGATACAATTCAATTTGAGGCTAAATACAATCTTTATTTATCTGAAGTTGACAGTTTCTCTGAGATGAGTGCATCAGCATTAATTCAGTTCAGAAATGTTATTTAGAGTCTGCTGCGTGTAAGAGACAATAAAATCACTTCCACTGACAGCAACTGTATTTTATATCAAATCAAATCAAATCAAATTTATTTATATAGCGCTTTTCACAACTGATGTTGTCACAAAGCAGCTTCACAGAATTCCAGTAAGACAAGATTTGACATGAAATGTAAAGACAAATGTAAAACCCTCAAGTGAGCAAGCCAGGGGCGACAGTGGCAAGGAAAAACTCCCCCAGCTGAGGAAGAAACCTTGGGAGGAACCAAGGCTCACAAGGGGTGACCCATCCTCCTCTGGTCAATCTACTGGTGATGATAGTTAGTAGTCCATGAGAACTTCAGTGTAGGGACAGCTTCAAGGCACTTGGTGGTTGCTGGAGCGTGGGCAGCTGGTCTGAAGCGTGGAGGAGGATCTCGACAGTCATCCATCAGTGTCCAGACAGACAGGTGGGCAGTCGTTTACTCGGAAAGATGTAAAGGGATGGAATTAGTTTTGAACTGTTTTGTGTTTGTAAAGTAGAAAATATGAAAATTTCCAGAGTGTGGCTAATGACTCCGGCAGATCTGACTATGACAGCATTAACTAAAAGGAGAGAACCAGAAGGACACACAGACACGGGAGCATCCTGAAACACTGGCATCCCTCCGCTCCACCGTCAACAAACCTGAGTGATCGCGAGAAGCGGCGGGACGACAGCACCAGCGTCTCAGTATACTATAATTCCCTGTGTCCATGGACCCCCCGGATCTGCCGCCTTTATCTATGGGGGAGCATTAGCTACCAAATGATAAACTAAACAAATGAGTTTTTAGCCTACATTTGAAGATTGCGACTGTGTCTGAGTCCCGAACATTTTTTGAAAGATCATTCCAGAGTTGGGGGGCTTTATAAGAAAAGGCTCTTCCCCCAGCTGAGGCCTTCTGAATTCTGGGAACATTTAAAAATCCAGTATTCTGTGATCTGAGTGAACGTGGAGGCTCATAATAGGAAATTGTATCTTGAAGATATTCAGGAGCAAGCCCATGTAGAGCTTTATATGTTAATAACAAAATTTTGTAGTCAATGCGGAATTTAACAGGCAGCCAATGAAGTGATGATAAAACTGGGCTGATATGTTCAAATTTTCTAGTTTTAGTGAGGACCCTAGCTGCAGCATTTTGAACTAGTTGAAGTTTTCTTAAATTGCTGCTGGTGCATCCTGACAGTAGTGCGTTACAGTAGTCAAGCCTTGAAGTAATAAAGGCATGTACTAATGTTTCTGCGTCCTGGAGGGATAAGGCATTTCTAATCTTAGCAATATTGCGAAGATGTAAAAAAGCTGTCCTAGTGATACTACCTATGTGTTGATCAAATGATAAATCCGGGTCAATTATGACACCAAGATTTTTTGCTGCTGAACCAGGTTTAACTGGAAAGTTAGCTAGATCTAAAATTAAATCTGATAATTTATTTCTTGTCACTTTTGGACCCAAAAGCAGGACCTCTGTTTTGTTGCTGTTTAGAAGGAGGAAGTTACGCAACATCCAGCCTTTCACGTCTTTTACACAGTCCTCTATTTTCTTTAATCTGTGTTTGTCATCGGGCTTGGCTGAAATATACAATTGTGTGTCGTCTGCGTAACAGTGAAAGTTAATGTCATGGTTTCTTATAACTGTGCCTAGCGGTAACATGTATAATGTAAATAATAATGGTCCTAAAATAGAGCCTTGTGGAATTCCAAATCTTACTTTAGAATAATTTGAATTTAGATTGTTTACTTTTACGAATTGATAACGTTCCGTTAAGTAAGATTTGAACCATAATAGGGCTGTCCCTGTGATTCCAACCATGTTTTCTAACCTTTCTATGAGAATATTGTGGTCTATTGTATCGAAGGCTGCGCTTAGGTCAAGAAGCACCAACAGGGATACGTGGCCTTGATCAGAGGCAAGAAGAAGATCATTTGTTATCTTGACTAGAGCTGTCTCTGTACTATGATGTTGCCTGAATCCAGATTGGAATTTTTCATATATATGATTCTTATGTAGATATGAACTAAGTTGTTGGGCCACAGCTCTTTCTAAGATCTTAGACAGAAATGGCAAATTAGAAATAGGCCTGTAATTAGACAGTGTACTAGCATCAAGATTTGGTTTCTTGATCATAGGTTTAATAACTGCTAGTTTAAAAGCTTTGGGTACATGGCCCAGACTAAGCGATGAGTTTACTATAGTTAAAAGAGGATCAATAATAGCTGGTAGTACTTCTTTGAGCAACTTTGTGGGAATTGCGTCAAGTGTGCAAGTTGTACAGTTTGCGGAGGTGATAATCTTCTCTAGTTCTAATTGTGGGAGTGGGTAAAAGGTTTCAAGTCTTTCTTTTACAGTTATATTATGTTTTATTTCATTCACATCAGGTGGCAGCCAGGATGGATTTGATCCTGTGGCTAGAGTTTGTTGTCTAATATTCTCAATTTTATTATTAAAAAAGTCCATAAAATCTTTACTGGTGAGAGTTGCTGGAATTAGTTGTTCAGAACCTGCTTGATTTTTTGTAATTCTAGAAAACACACTAAACAGTGCTCTCGGATTATTTTTATTATTGGAGATCAGCGAGGCCAGATATGCTGAGCGAGCTTTAGTGAGGGCATTTCTATACTCTATAAGGCTGTCCTTCCAGGCAGAATGAAACACTTCAAGCTTGGTTGATCGCCATTTCCGCTCTAGTTTTCGTAATGTTTGTTTTAAAGTACGGGTCTTATCGTTATACCATGGTGCGAGCTTTTTCTGTCTTATACTTTTATGTTTAAGTGGTGCTACCTTTTCTAAAGTAGATCGACAGGTATTTTCTAGGTAGTCAGTTAGTACATCTAGGTCCATTGGGTCTGATGGAGTTGGAACTGGGGTCGATAGTTCTGGTAGGTTTTCTATAAATTGTAGGGCGGTAGATGGTTTTATTATACGCCTTGTAGAATAGCGAGGGTTCTTACATAGATTATGGATAAAACGTAGCTCATATGAAATTAAGTAATGATCGGAGATTGCTGAGGATTGCGGTAAGATATTAATTTTGTCAATGTTAAGACCTAGTGTCAGAACTAAGTCTAAAGTGTGGCTGCAGTAGTGTGTAGGCCCTGTTACATTTTGAGTAATACCAATAGAGTCTAAGATTGAGGTAAATGCCTTTTTTAGTGGGTCACTTTCCTTCTCGAAATGGATATTGAAATCTCCTACAATTATAACTTTATGATTGCACACCGCTAGGTTTGTAGCAAAATCGCTGAATTCTTTCAGAAATTCTAAGTAAGGCCCTGGTGGTCTGTAAATGTTGCATAATAAAAATGCGTCCTTTTTTGTGACCGGATTTGTAATAATAGTGGAGAGAACCTCAAAAGAAGAAAAGGTGTCACATTGTTTAAGACTAATTTCTAGGGTATTTTGGTAAATTACACATACTCCACCTCCTTTGCCTGATATTCTTGGGCTATGTGCATAATTATAGCCTAGGGGGGTGGCTTCATTTAGTGCTAAATATTCATTTGGTTTAACCCACGTTTCCGTGAGACAGAAAACATTGAATTTATGATCACTTATAATATCATTTACGATGAGTGCTTTTGAGTTTAGCGATCTTATGTTGAGTAACCCAAATTTTAGTTCTGAGGTGTTGCTGCTAGGTGTTGTGTATGATTTAATATTGATTAGGTTGCTGAAACAGGCTGATTTTGTTTTTCTACTTTTACATTTAGTTCGGGGGAAAGACACAGTCTCAATACAGTTGAACCTGGGTGACGCCTCAAGACAGTTCGCAGACGGTCGGTTTAGCCTGTCTGTCTGCGGCCTGGTCCCGGCTCTGGATTGTCAGCAGCTATCTACACTACTCTGCCGACTAACTAAAAGACTATGTGCTATACTGCAAGAAAGTAAGGCAGCACCCTCCCGCGTGGGGTGGATACCATCCCTACCTATAAGACCAGGCTTGCCCTCAAAACGTAACCAATTGTCTATAAAGCCCACTTGATTTTCGGAACACCACTTGGACATCCAGCAGTTTAACGCCGAAAGTCTGCTGTAAGCTTCGTCGCCACGCCGCATTGGTATGGGACCAGAGCAGATTACGGCATCGGACATCGTCTGGGCCAGTTTAATCACCTCTGTAATATTACCCTTAGTTACCTCAGACTGCCGCAGACGAATATCATTGGCCCCTACATGAATGACTACCCTCGAATATCTCCTATTAGCTAACAGTCTAAGGTTGCCACTAATATCCGGCGCTCTGGCTCCCGATAAACAGCTAACTGTTACTGCCGGCGCCCCTAAAGGAGTAGCTAGTTTCACGTGCCGAACAATAGAGTCTCCTATAACCAGAGCACTCTTAACAGGCTCCTCAGCGGGTGCTTCGCTGAGCGGGGCAAACCTGTTTGACACGCGAATCGGAGGAGCGTGGTGTCCCGGTGGGCTAGCTTTGGCCTCAGCGTTAGCATCAGCCTTAGCTTTCCGGCTATGACGCCGAGACGTCACCCATTCACCCCGCTGTGAGGGCTCTAACGCCGGAGTCGTGGGGGTGCTAACTCTCCCTAAAGCACCCGGAGTTGCTAACACTGAATCTCGCTGTTTATCCCTCAACAATAATAAGCTCCGGATGCGCACTTCTAGCTGGTCCACTTTATCCACCAGAGAGCTAACTAGCTGACACTTACTACAAATACAACCACTATATTTATCGCTAGAGGTGGAAAAGGGCGTTAAACTAAACATGCCACACTCTGAACAGGCAAAACAGCCAGTAGTAGCCATGGAATTGCAGGTACTTACCGCTTTTAGTGAATTTTAGTAACTTACACCAAGAACGTTACTCCAGGGTCCGGTGGCAGTTTTAGTGCCTCTGTAATGAATATTCCTGCGGAGACAATCTAAAAGATAGATCTATGGATGGTTAGTAGGTTATAAAAACAGATATAAATATAGAAATAACAATGGAAACGAGTAAACAGGAAAACCCGAGCGATCAAAACAGCTTCCAAACGGGTACAGAAACAGCCAAACGGGTTGCCACGGGTTGCCACATGTATATTTTATACATAATGGCATCAGCACTGTAACAGTTTGCTTGTGTAAAACTGGCAGACAGAATACTATTCACTAAGACAAAGCGTTATCTGCAAGGAGTGTTCAAAACTGTATCCTGGTAAAGCCTCTGGAGTAAAGTCAACTCTATGACATGGAAAAAAAATTCACACAAAACCACTGATTAAAATAAATGTATGGTATCAATAATAGTGGACCTAAAAACACCTCAGAACCGCAAATGAATTGAAGTGTTTATGGATGGTAGCTTGAAACTTTCCAATTTTATTGTAATGGCTAGCTTAGGTTAAGTTTAACCTACTTTAAACCTACGTTATACACATTATAGCTACAGGGGTTTGTTGGACACTGATGCTGGAAGAGAGGGACAGGCCTGCAATCTCAGTTCTAGATCATTCCAAATGGTTTTTCATGGGGTTGATATCAGGGATCTGTGCAAGTCAGTCAGGTTCTTCCACACTAAACTCACCAAAACATGACTTCATTGACCTTGCTTTGTGCACTGGGGAATAGTTGTGCTGATACAGAAAAGTGCCTTCCTTCAACTGTTTGATCAAAGTTGGAAATGTCCTGGTATGCAGAATTCATTTTTTCAGGCTGCCAGAAAGAGAAGGGTGATTGGTCGCTCCACATGTTTCCACTGCTCTAGTGTCCAGTGTCGGTGTGCTTTGCACCATTCCATGTGACACTTGGCATTGTGCTTGGTGATATAAGCCTTGCAAGCATCTGCCTGGCTGTGGAAACCTGTGGCAAGAAGCCCCTAGTGCAGAGTTTTTGTGCTGATGTTAATGCCAGAGGAGGTTTGGAAATCTGCACTCAGCAAACCCACTCTGTACATTCATGTGGTTTGCCACTTCATGGTTGAGTGGCTTTGGATCCTAAACACTTAATCTTTTCAATAATACCACTCACAGTTGTTTGTGAAATAACTAGGAGGGAAGAAATTTCATGAAGGACTTTTTGCAACAGTGGTATCCTATTACTATACGATGCTCAAGCTTTTTATAATGGCCCATTTTTTCACAAAGGTTTGTAAAGGCAGACTGCAT